>NC_134471.1:18432333-18756132 GCF_964194025.1 Convolutriloba macropyga | reverse complement strand
TCTCTCTCTCTCTCTCTCTCTCGCCCCTCTCTCTCTCTCTCTTCTCTCTCTCGCCCCCCCTCTCTCTCTCTCTCGCCCCTCTCTCTCTCTCGCACCTCTCTCTCTCTCTCGCCCCCCCTCTCTCGCTCGCCCCTCCCCCCCCCCCCGCCTCTCTCTCTCTCTCTCTCTCTCTCTCTCGCCCCTCTCTCTCTCTCCTCTCTCTCTCTCTCTTTCGCACCCCCTCTCTCGCCCCCCCTCTCTCTCTCTCTCTCTCTCTCGCACCCCCTCTCTCGCCCCCCCTCTCTCTCTCTCTCTCTCTCGCCCCCCCCCCTCTCTCGCTCGCCCCCTCCCCCCGCCTCTCTCTCTCTCTCTCTCTCTCTCTCTCTCGCCCCCCCTCTCTCTCTCTCTCTCTCTCTCTCGCACCCCCTCTCTCGCCCCCCCCTCTCTCTCTCTCTCTCTCTCTCTCTCTCTCTCGCCCCCCCCCCCTCTCTCGCTCGCCCCCTCCCCCCCCCCCGCCTCTCTCTCTCTCTCTCTCGCCCCCCTCTCTCTCTCTCTCTCTCTCTCTCTCTCTCTCGCCCCCTCTCTCGCTCTTTCTATAAACTGATTTTTTTTTCTTTGTTATAGCCAGGACTGCAGAAAGGACACCTTCAACATCGACTTGACCCCTCTCAGCTGAAAGAAGAACGAAAATCAAGAAAAAATCAAGAAAAAATCAAGAAAAAATCAAGAAAATCTAAAAAAAAAACTTTGAAAATCAACGAATGCAATTGAAGATGGAAGGACTAATAAGTTGATTCAATAAATTGATTCAATAAATTAATAATAATTTTCTACAAATTTGTAGATTCAAGTATTGCAATCTTTAATATTTTTTTTTCAAGTCTAGGTCTTAAGTATAGGATTCTAGGATTTAAGACGAACGGATACCGTATAAATAAGACGAACAGTTATCTTGTAAGATTCTTTTAAGACGAACGGTTATCTTGTAAGATTCTTTTAAGACGAACGGTTATCTTGTAAGATTCTTTTAAGACGAATGGTTATCTTATAAGATCTTGTAAGGCGAATGGCTATCTTGTAAGATTCTTGTAAGACGAATGTTTATCTTGTAAGATTCTGTCAGACGAATGTTTATCTTGTAAGATTCTGTCAGAAAATCTTGTAAGACGATGCATCCTCTTATAAGATTCTGTCAGAATCTTGTAAGATCTTACAAGATAACCATTCGGAGTTGTCCCGGGAAATTTCACAAAAGGCGTCGTATTGAAAAATGAAGACAGCAGCTTTCTTGAAAAACATCACAATTTAGCGATCAACCAAGAGAGAGAAAACCAAAATCATATGAGAATTTTACAATTTAGTGGATTCAGTGACGGTTGAACAATCTCAAAAACACGGACGCTGAGTGGGTGACAAAGAGTAAACAAAGTAAACAACTTAACTGCCTACAAGCATAACTAGCACCCTGCTAGAATTGATACAGGATAACACTGGGCAAAATTCAGCGGTCCAAACAAGAGACGTTCTGCCAGTCATCGGAACAGACTTTGTGGATTTTTAGTTACGATTAATGCGCGTTGCAAGATATTCTATTTCAGAAAATTATGTCAGTAACAGTTTGTTCGGCGCAAAGTTATCAACTGAGTGAAGTTGCTAACAAACACAAAAATCATTTAAATCATTAACCATCACTAGCTATTCACAATGGGTACATATAATTGTTTACATTTTCAACCGGTGAATAAGTATTAATATCTGTACATATCGTTTCTATTTGTTTTGTTTATTTGAGAAAAATTATTTTCCAGTCATCAGAAATTTGGAGGGAGTGTCATACATTTCCAAATTTTTTCCTGTTAATACAGTAAATATCAATACGTTGTCATGGTGAGTTATTTTACCCTCTAAATTTCGACTTTTTTAACGCATCGTGCAACCCATTTCACCTAAGTCTGCTAACATGGTTTCCTTTTTTGTGAAAAAATTATCTGTTCAGTTCAGAAGATTTGCCGCCCATTTGCTCTATTTGGCAATCTCGCGCTTCGTTACCCAATTTATTCTTGTGGTAACATTGATTGCCAAAAAAGCATAGAATAGTTGTAGTTGATCTCTTTTGCAACTCTCCTTTAGAAGTATAGAAAGCGCACTTGATCAGTGAAATCATTACTCAAAATACGTTGAATACGACAGGGTCCAGTCATCAGACACCAACTGCAACCCACTTCCAATCAGTTTTCTTAGGGAGAAACCAACATCAGACCCCCCCCCCCCCCCCCACGGGTAGAATGTCTCCCTAAAATCCTCCTATTTTGTTGTAAGAGTGGGGGGGGGGGGGGTAATTTGTCTATGGGGGGTAAATTGATGTAAGAGTGTGGGGGTAATTTGTTCAGAGGGGGTAAAATGATGTAAGAGTTGAGCTGCAATGGGAGGACGTTTGAGGAATTACCCCACCCCCCCCCCCCCTGACTAAAATTGCCATGTAAGAGTGAGCTGCAGTGGGCTGCAATGGGAAGACTTTTCAGGAATTATTCCCCTGACTAAAATTGCCAGGTAAGAGTGGGTTGCAATGGGCTGAAATGGGAGGACTTTTCAGGAATTACCCCTTGATTGAAATTGCCATATAAGAGTGGGCTGCAATGGGTAAAATGGTGTAAGAGTGAGGGGGTAATTTGTTCACCCTCACCCAATTCTGTTTTGTTTCATCTTTAAGCTCAATGAATAAGATCAGAATGCCCTCAAATTCAATTACGCAAATAAAAAGCTACCAAATGTCCAGCAAACAGAGTAACGGTTGAAAGCGCCCAACTTCAGCCCCTCACAACAACAACTCGCTAAGCCGCCTCGTACATGACTGACTAGGCGTTTGATTGACACAAGTACATCTCCACTAATAGTAATCGAACTCCATTTTTTTAAACGTAGGGAGGCAAAGTCTTTATTAAAACCCTAATCTCGTCTTTTACAGGTAATGATGTTGAAATCGAGGAAGTACGCTGTTGTCTATTCATTAACAACGAAGATTGCTTGAAGTAAATTCATCCCTATATATTTTCATGTATGAAAGACCTTCGCGTATGCTCAGACTGCATCTACGTAGACGATAAAGTTTTTATCCCTAACGAACTATGAGAAGTTCTCATCAATTAAGTACACACCATCCACCCGGTAACGTAGAGTATGACACCAATGGTTGCAATTTGCTAGTGACCATTCACGAATAGTACCCTGATAGTCAATTTTGACGAAGGCAAACCTCGCACCTCTTTCGGCATGGGTAAGAGCCTTGAACCAGTTAAACCTGCTAAGCACTTTTCACCACATAAAGTTTTTACTTAACCAATTTATTGACATAGACTTGAATGGTGCAAATTATAATTAAGAGGCAACAGAAAACAGTATTTTGCTGCAAGAAACGGATTTGCTTAAAATCTGACTGATTAACTTTTTGAAAAAACAAACAGACAAATTTTAACTAATTGTCTTGGCACACATGTTCATAATAATTCTGTCGCCGTTCATTTCGTCCTGAACCAGTCCGACTTAAATTGTTTATCAAGTTAGCTCTTTTTGGGTTGGTAATCAACAAAGATCTTTCCCTTCGAACCACACTATGGTAGACTACCCCGCTAAGCAATCAATTTATTTCTCCGCAACCATCTAGTTTCTCCTACAAAACATCGATAATGCAAATTTAAATGAAGGAACTGTCGCCGCTGAGACTATTCAGCCCGGCGAGGAATAGAAAAAGAGGTCGGAGCGATATAGAGGTCGAAACAGGAATAATGATATCAACTCGCGATGAAAATCAACAAAAAAAGAATTTCACTCATGGAGAGCCAGACCGTATCTCAGGTCCAGAAACGAGTACCTCCGCGTCCCCTTATTGGTGAAAGCGATACAATTGAAGCTTGCTTGGGAGGAGGAGAAAACGAAGCTAGCGTTCCAAGAAAACCCTTGAAGGTTTGTAAGTAGTTCTTGCATCGGTTTTAACCACCATAGAAACAAATCAAACTCCTCCGAAGTCAAAAAACTCCAGGAACGGAGTAAATTGTCTGCTACCATCAGAAAGAACAATATAGCTAAAATTGGAACTCACGATAAACGAAATCGCTCAAAAAAGACTTCAAATGAAAATGTAACGAGGACAATAGATTGAAACACAAAAAGGCGAGACTCTGCCAAGCCGCGTATCATCGATATCATCGAATCGTTCTAACGTAGCCCGCGCATTGCATGTCCGCCTACCAAAAAAACGAATTCCCTGCACTGGAAAACCATCCAAGAGAAATTGCAGCACCGCTTTCAACCCTGAAAACAACACTTCCTCCGTGAGCTTACATTCTCTCTTCAGCTCTATATCAAGTGCAAGCCTCGGCACCTACACGAAAGCATACATCCCCTTGTCCCCGAAAAACATACCCCTGCATCACGATCCAGTGGTTTACCAAAACAACGCCATAAACTATTAATATCTGTTCACATCGTTAATGTTGAACTTTGTTAATATTTTTACTTTTTATTGCTAAAATTTTTGTCAAAAAATAAGAGGAATGTCATATATTATCATATATTTATACATTTTGAAGACAATGCCACCTAAATTGCCGTCAACTTTTGCCGTTTATCTGAAAACATTATATTGTCATTCACCAGCAGCTTTGCTACTCTTTCTTTTTGGATTGCAAGCTTCCCTATAGTTGGCGGTTTAATCTTGTGGTAACGTTGCTTGCCAAAAAGCACAGGATAATTCTAGCGTATTTCGTCTGGCGAAAGATAATACCGAAGTTTAAAACAGTTAGATGAAAACAACATTTTTGATTCAATTACCATTCACTAGAAAGCACATGAGACTTTACAGAAATTACACTAATTTTTGAATAAGACAGAAAGTTCTGTTTTCAATTTCAGTTTAGAAAGTGGGCGCTGATGTTATTGATAATGAAAAGTAATTCAAATATGCTCAAAAAGTTTGTCGCTTAATTTACCAAGATTGTTCACATAATATACAAAACAATTGATTTCACGCTAGCAATATTTGCTATTGTGTTGTAGAAACTGCCAAACAAATTAGTTGTTTCTCTTCCTGCCTTGTGGTTAGATGATTTTAGTACACGTTGAGGAGATATTCAGAAAAAAATCAAGATCGTTTGACAGATAACTAGAGAAAGCCAAAGAAAACTAATGAACTGCCCGAATTGCTTCACAACGTATTCATGGCAACAGCAGTCCTCGTTTCCATCAAATATGTGACAATACATACTTGGGAACAAAGGGAAGGTTTAAACAGCAGTTTTCCTTTTTTTAATATCAAAAATCTAAAATCAGAAATCTGTATTTGATTCTAAAATTCTACAAAATGGAAAACATTTGATCTCTTAAGATCCAGACTTAATTTTTTTTACCCAGACAACAACAAAAAACAAAAATTAGGTCAAAATTCAACTTTTGAGAGGAATTTCAAAATCCTACAGTATCAATGTCAGCAAACAGTTAGATGGAAATTTAAGCTCCTAAAACAATTCCACTTCACTTCGCTTAGATGTAGGTTTGCTTGAATGTGATGAGACTGAGTTGCAACTTGACTATTAAGAATGTCGAAACTGAAGAAACATTTCTTTTTCGAAAACAAACAAATGTAAAATAAAGTAAACCTTTTTCTCGGAAGTGAGATTTTTGTAATTGTTAATTAAAGTGTCCTCCGGACAAAAGAGGACTTGAAGTCACTCAGACTGAAAATAGAACTACAAAACAAAGAACAACTGAAGGCAAATTTCAAAACGTTTATGTGTGACAGTGTCTGTTGGAGCTGAGCTTAAGGAATAACAAGCTTGCATAGGCGGGGAAAATAGAAACAAAACACTTTCTGTTGTCTTAGTCATTTAATAGTTATAGTTATAGTTCTAGTTCTAGTTACAGTTTGTCACGTGAGAAAAAAGAGAAAAAGGGGGAAATAACAAAAAGCAACAGACAGAACGCAACGTAGTAGCCGCAGAAAACGGCTGAAAGTATAACTCAGCAAAATATTGCAAAACAAATTGTCTTGAGCAGTAAATAACGTGTTACTGTGTCTTGAACTAGAAATATTCCTGAGCAGTAAATTGTTACTGTGTCTTGTATTCAAAATATTATTCTTGAGCAGTAAATTCTGTTACTGTGTCTTGCATCAACGAATTATTGGAGCTGAAATTCAACTGTTACAACCCCAACTTCTGGTATTCTCAATTTGTGAGTACAAACAGCAAAAGCCAACCTAGGTTTAAATTTAAATATTTTTGCACAAACAGGTCTTAGACATATATCTTTGTCTTCGATTTGTTTTTTCTATCGGATTGAACTGGTATACATAAAGAGATCCCGTATTGTGTGATCTGTAGCAATCCAGTTCAAATTGATAGTTGAAAAAACTAAGATCAGCGAATAGTTACGAACTAAAATAGTTAATGCAACGGTAAGTACAGCAGAGCGGATATACAGTTACAAAAGCGAACTGCATAAACGAAGTATCCGGACAGATTTTGTAACCACTCAGAACGAACTGGGCGGTGTAAAACTTTCTTTGTGAAACACAAGGAGAGCAGCCGTTACAGTTGGTCCGCCGACCCGGACAGTGGAATAAACTGCTGTCCAACCCCACAGTCGAAGTGACGAAGTCATCGACGAACGAGAACAAAACCCAACGAACATTTCAACAACGCAAAGCCAATTAGGCAAAGCAAATAGGAACGTTGAAAAGCAAAAAACTAAATTAAAGCAAACAAATAAAGGAGCTGTAGAGGTTCAAGCTGCAGTCCCGAAGTACACAAGAAGTGACTCCGTCACAGAGTCAAAGCGTTTTGGATCGCCAGATCAACAACTTGCGAAACAAGTGGATTGAGAAACAGGAAGAAGGTTTTGAGCTCATTGATAATCGAGATCGACCAAGCAAGCTCAAGACTCTTTATCAGCAGATACTGCAATTGGACGACAGCATTCAAAAACTCGTGAATAAGAAAGCTGAGACTCTCCGAGACCCAGATATTTCTTTAAAACGCAAACGTGAGAGAGAAAAATACTTTCAATATTTGAACTCAGAGTGGTTGCCGTATATCCACGGAGAGACAAACATGTCAAGCCAGCAAAGCCAGTCAACTCTTCATGCTAATGAAGAGCAACCACCTGCGAATAATGTGCAGCAGTTAGCACAAAACGTTGGAATTCCAGAGTTTAACCAAAACCATGGTAACACAAGCAATGCAACGACGAATACGGTTACATGGACAATCAACCAGGATACAGAAAACACTTCGGAAGCATCTTCAGTGAAACGTCGGGTTGAAGAACGAATGAAGGAATTTGAAATTGAATTTGAAGCAAAGTTGCAAATCGAACGAGCACAATTTGATCGAAAGAGGATGGAGCTAGAAATGCAAATAAAAGAACTAGAGATGCAACATCAGCTTCGGGAAAAAGAGCGAGACCTAGAGCGCCAATTGCAAAGAACAGCATTGGAGAAAGATGACTTACGTTCTCAATCGACTAAGGCACGTGACAAGTCACCTTTCAATTGGACCCCAAAGGGGAGAGATGTCTCGGAGTGGGCGAATTCGATGAACGACACACGAACGCCAATTCGACCAAGAGCTCGCTTTGACGTCAGCCCTGAACGGAATAAGCAGAGGCATTACCCATGGTACCTAAACTCTCGCGAACGCTCAGTAAGTGTTGAAGGGCGGGATATATCGCCGATAGCCGGAAGGCACTACAACACTGGACATTCAAGCAGTAGTTTACCAAAATTGAGGTTGAACAATTTTGACGGAAACCCACTGGAGTGGCCTGAGTGGTCTAGCATGTTCATAGCAACAGTAGATAAAGGCACGATTCCCGACTCAGAAAAAATGAGCCATTTGAAGACTCTGCTAACAGGCAAAGCAAAATCTGCAATCTCGGGAATGGGCTATTCTGGACAGTTTTATAGTGCTGCCTGGAATATTTTAGAAAGAAAATTTGGAAGACCGCATGTAATTATAGATGCGCAGCTCGAGAGCCTACGAAAAGCTAATCAAGTGAAACCTCATGATTCAACCAGCCTGATTAATTTTTCTGTTATTGTATCTAACTTCGTGAACGTGCTTAAAGAGTACAAACATATTGGTGACTTGCAATCAAGTTCGACATTGTACATGGCAGTTGATAAGCTACCACAGGTTCTTAAAGAAAAATGGTGGTTCTACGTTGATGACAAAGACGAGGACTGGCCTGATCTAATCATGTTTGAAAAATGGCTATCACGAATGGCATTCGTGCATGAAGGGTTTTCATCGTTTAAAGGGGAACAGAAAGAAGACCGACACAACACAAATAGAGAAAAACGATTCTCGAAGACATCGAACTTCAGTGCAAGTTCAAACCTGCAAGAAACCAAGCAAATGCAAAACAACAACTGCCCACTAGCGGATGGCACTCATAAAATATGGAACTGTCCAATATTTAAGAATATGACTGTCACCGATCGCTATGCAGCAGTGAGAAAAGAACGTTTATGTTATGGATGTCTGGGGAAAGAGCATGCAATCAAAGATTGTAAAGTCCACCCGTGCGGTATAAATGGATGTACCAAAAAGCACAACAGACTGCTACACTCAGAAAACCAAATGGACGAGGGTAGTCACGCAGTTAATGTAAGCGCAGCAACAATAAACCAGAGTAACCAAGTTACTAGTTTTCTTCAAATAGTTCCTGTATCGGTTCAGAGTGGTGGTAACAGGCTGACTACCTATGCTTTCCTCGATAGTGGGTCAACAGTTTCATTCATCGATCAAAGTGTCAAGAATCAACTACAAGCCAAAGGCACGGACGTTACCTTGAACATAGCTGGCATACATGGGACGCAAGATTTGAGGACAGAGAAGGTTCCTATCACAATAAAGGGACTACATTCAAAGGTGCATTCGATCGAAGCGTTTGCACACCCATCAATCTCATTGGGAAACACAACATATGACTACAAGGAACTGAAGAACAAATTCAGACACCTGAATGTTCTCACTAACAGAACATTCAACCTGATGGAAGTAGGTATCATACTTGGACAAGATGCCTACGAAATTCAACGTCCATTGGACTATAAGATTGGAACACGAAGTGAGCCTTTCGCCGTCTTAACAGAATTAGGATGGGTAGTCAGTGGTCCCATGACAGGCAAGAAAAGTCAAAATGTTTGTCATTTTGCCTTCACAGAAGATGTGAAAGTGGCAGAAAATATCCAATCATGGTGGGACATAGAAACTTATGCTTCCAAAATAAATGTTGTGAGTCAATCAAAGAAAGAGCAACAAGCTCAGAAGTTTCTAGAGAGCACTACAAAGTTTACAGGCGAGCGGTACGAAGTGGGCATGCTCTGGAATGAACCAGAACCCAGTCTTCCAAACAACTACGGCTCAGCCCTTGGTCAGCTCTACTCACTGGAACGAAGATTCCAACGAGACCCAAATTTAAAAGAATTGTATCAACAGTCAATTGATACAGATGTTGAAAAGGGGTTTGTGAAGATACTTGGTAAGTCGGAAGTCAAAAGCTCTTCCGGAAAGGAATGGTATTTGCCACACCATCCAGTACTAAACCCCAACAAACCGGGTAAAGTTCGCCGTGTTTGCAACGCTGCAGCAAAATACAAGGATGTATGTCTAAATGACAAGTTGTTAGCCGGACCCGATCTGCTACACGGGTTGATCGGAACAATATTCAGATTTCGAGAAGGACCAATTGCCTTAACCGCAGATATTGAATCAATGTTTCTGCAAGTGCAAGTTCCTGAACGGGATAAAAGCTGCTTGAGATTCCTGTGGCGACCAAAAATGAACGAACCTGTGCAAATTTACGAGTATCAGCGTCATGTTTTTGGATTAAAGAGTTCACCAACATGTGCCAACTACGCTCTGAAGCGAGTAGCGATTGATAACGAGGACGAGCTCCCTATTGCAGCAAAAACAATCCAAAACAACTTCTACATGGACGATCTCATCAAGTCAGTCGAAACACCTGAAGAAGCAATCAAGGTTTTCAAACAACTGCAACCTCTTCTCTCAAAACATGGATTTGAACTGAAGAAGTGGATCACCAACAGCAACGTGGTAACCAACGCAATCCCAGAGGACTTAAGATCAATCAGCAAAACAAAGCAGGTTGAAGTAGAACCCAGCCAGGAAGGGTCATCAGTGCTTGGGCTTCAGTGGACGATTACCGATGATAGTCTACAGGTTTGTAGAGGTACAAGCAAAGAAGTTGAGACCCCAATCACCCAAAGGAAGATCTTATCTCTAGTTTCTTCAGTGTTTGATCCTCTTGGACTGTTTGCACCATTCAGTGTCCATATGAGACGACTCCTGAAGAGCATCTGGACCAAAAATGGACAACATTGGGACAACTCAGTAGAACCTAACGAAGAAGAAGAGTTTCTGAAGTGGAAGGCACAGCTTCCAGAAGTAGCAGAAACCAGCATTGATAGAAGATACTTCAGCACAGCCAAGGACAAATGGGAACTTCATGTGTTTGCCGACGCATCTGAAGATACAATGTGCGCAGTGGCATACCTACGTTCAAAGCCCAAAGAACACTCAGCAGACTTAGCATTTGTAATCGGAAAGTGCAGAGTCGCACCTATGCGACACCTTTCCATACCACGCTTGGAACTACAAGCAGCAGTGATGGCGGTGAGACTTAAAGAGCAGATAGTGAAGGAACACGAATCGAAGATTCACAGTTCTAACTTTTGGACAGACTCCACTACTGTTCTGCAATGGATTCACAGCTCCCACCGTAAGCAACAGGTGTTTGTTGCAAACAGAGTAGCTGAGATTTTGGATACAACTAATGTTTCACAATGGAATCATGTGAGTGGTATTAACAATCCAGCTGACATCGGGACACGAGCGATCGATGTTGACGAACTCAAGAGAAGTGAATGGCTCACTGGGCCGGCCTGGTTGAAGCAGCGAGAGAACGAATGGCCTGAACAAGTGGCTTTAACATTTGCTTCAGACGAACAAAACGACCAAATGGTCTTCTCAGCAAAGGTTGAAGAGAAGAAGCCGATGATTCAGTGGGAACGATTCAGCAATTACAATCGACTAGTAAATACAATGGCATACATACAGCGGGTATTCAAAAAACACAAACCGGCAACAAAAACACTAAGTGTTGAAGAAAGAGAGGATGCACAAGCAAGCATCTTCAGACTACTGCAGCAAGAACAGTTTACTGAAGAGATGAAATCTCTCAAGGCTGAAAGGCAAATTCCAAAAAACAGCAAAATCCTCCAGTTTTCACCATTCATAGACCAGCAAGGACTTATTCGTGCTCAAGGCAGAATAGGTAAAAGTCATCTGAACTTCGAAACGAAGCATCCAATACTGTCACATTGGAAGCACCATGTAGTTGAATTATTCTTGCAAAATGAACATAAGAATAATCACCACGAAGGTACTGAACATGTCAGAAACATAGTCCAGCAAAAATTCTGGATCCTAGGCATACGAAATGCTTTGAGATTGATCAAAAACAAATGCATTAGATGTCGAAAGGGAAAAGCCCAAACAAAGGCACCAGTAATGGCAAATCTACCTGAAGAACGGTTAGTGGCATCAACAGTGTTCTCAAATGTGGGCGTAGACTATTTCGGACCATTCACAGTAAAGATTGGTCGAAGAAACGAAAAGCGTTGGTGCTGTCTATTCACATGCCTTACTGTACGAGCGGTACACATAGAGATTGCACCAAAACTAGACACTGATTGTTGTCTGAACGCAATTATGCGATTCATTGCTCGAAGAGGCAAACCGGTCAAAATGATTAGCGATAACGGGACAAACTTCGTTGGAGCTGAAAAAGAACTGGCAGAGTATATAGCAGCATGGAACAAGGTGCGAATTGAAGAACATCTGATTCAACAAGGTATCAGATGGAAGTTCAACCCACCTGCATCACCACACTTTGGAGGAGTGTGGGAAAGACTGGTTAGGAGTTGCAAGAAGGCAATGTACGCAGTGCTGGGCAATCGATCAGTCACGGAGGACGTTCTGTCAACCACGATGTGTCTTGTTGAACAGACGCTGAATGCTAGACCGCTGACACAAGTCAGTTCTGATGCTACCAATTTAGAAGCTATTACTCCAAACCATTTCCTACTTGGCAACAAGAACCTTTGTTTACCGTATCTATCAGGTGCAGAGCAATTTGTTGATCATAGAAAGCTCTTCCGACAAACACAAGCTTACGCAGACCTCATCTGGGACAGATTCCGTAAAGAATACTTGCCAACGTTGAATAGTCGAAAGAAATGGCAGACCACAACGGACAGAAGTCTTCAGCAGGGTGATCTTGTGTGGTTAGTGGAAGACAGTTACAAACGTGGATATTACAATCTGGGTCGAATAACCGAAACCTTTGAAGGTTCCGACGGAGTGATTCGATCAGCGAAAATCCGAACAAAAGATGGATGCTACAAGAGGCCCGTAGTGAAGCTCGCTCCAGTACTACCAACTGACGATGATGTTTTCACGAAGGAAAACAGGGCCGGCGATGTTGGAGCTGAGCTTAAGGAATAACAAGCTTGCATAGGCGGGGAAAATAGAAACAAAACACTTTCTGTTGTCTTAGTCATTTAATAGTTATAGTTATAGTTCTAGTTCTAGTTACAGTTTGTCACGTGAGAAAAAAGAGAAAAAGGGGGAAATAACAAAAAGCAACAGACAGAATGCAACGTAGTAGCCGCAGAAAACGGCTGAAAGTATAACTCAGCAAAATATTGCAAAACAAATTGTCTTGAGCAGTAAATAACGTGTTACTGTGTCTTGAACTAGAAATATTCCTGAGCAGTAAATTGTTACTGTGTCTTGTATTCAAAATATTATTCTTGAGCAGTAAATTCTGTTACTGTGTCTTGCATCAACGAATTATTGGAGCTGAAATTCAACTGTTACAACCCCAACTTCTGGTATTCTCAACTTGTGAGTACAAACAGCAAAAGCCAACCTAGGTTTAAATTTAAATATTTTTGCACAAACAGGTCTTAGACATATATCTTTGTCTTCGATTTGTTTTTTCTATCGGATTGAACTGGTATACATAAAGAGATCCCGTATTGTGTGATCTGTAGCAATCCAGTTCAAATTGATAGTTGAAAAAACTAAGATCAGCGAATAGTTACGAACTAAAATAGTTAATGCAACGGTAAGTACAGCAGAGCGGATATACAGTTACAAAAGCGAACTGCATAAACGAAGTATCCGGACAGATTTTGTAACCACTCAGAACGAACTGGGCGGTGTAAAACTTTCTTTGTGAAACACAAGGAGAGCAGCCGTTACAGTGTCAGAACGCAAAATTTGAAAAAAAAATTGAGTTACATATTCTACGCTTTTACGGGTTGTCTAATAATACCACTCAAAACCCACTGCGATAAACAACTCGACTGAGTAAGATTTACTGTACAAAATGCACAAAACTCAGTTGATCATTTGGTGTCTCACCCCAATAAGCATTGTTGGAAAAACAATTGGACTTGTAAAAAAATTTCTGTGTTGAACTTTTGTGCCAAGGTCGAATGATCACATTTAGCGTGTATATCTACTAATTTCTTTTTTCGATGTTTTTCAGTCAAGTTTGAGCTATCGTTATATTAACGTTGACGGGAGCAATTGGTCTCTTTGCAGAAACCGGGCGGCGACTGACTTGAATTCAGATTTTATTCGAGCAGATATTGCTAAAAAATTTTTCCTTGTTTGCTCTCAAATTAACTTCAACATTGTTTAATGTGTAACTTGTTTAATCTTATTGCTTGACAATATTTATTACGGAAAACAACGCCACTCATGTATTCAACATCCAAATGCTCACTATGCAAATACTCACATTAACCCAAATTCTCACTGCAAAAAAAATCACTGTCATATATTATTTATAAATTTCACATTTGTTGGAGTATAAATAACTTCCCCAGCTCTGGTGGATAACTGACAGAAAACAAGCAATTATTGCGCAATCTGGTAACTTGATGGCTCTGAATACAGAGTTACTCGGACGCCTACTTCATAATTCATCAATTCTGCTCATGATTTGACCTCGTTATTCAAAGCTTGAAATGGGACAAGAAGTACAAAATTTGCTCGAATTTTGTTTCAGAATTAGTTGGTAAGAAATTAATTCTTAAAACACTTTTAACTCACATCAGATTTTTGTTTAATTGCGAACAAAACTTTCCCAGTTTTAACCAGTTGTACCTTCGTCTGAATTATGAATCTTTGCGAACATTATAGATAAATTTGGCCTTTCTGTGGTTAAATATTAACGTTAATTTATACAAAAAAAAAGTCTTGGGCTCAAAAAATAAGGTATATTTGCGGAAAATCAAATTCTACCATAATTCCATGTTAAAATCAGTCATTATGAGCTAAACTGTGCCAAAGTTGAAATTGAGGTTACCCAGCTACTGGACATAATGAGTTGTCTAAGATTAATAGCCTTTTAAATAAAAAAATTATCTCTTAAACAGAGTGGGAACCACCTGTTTTGTTGTTTTCAAAACGCCCTTAATGATCTTCAAAAATTTACCAAACTGTTTTTTTGGTTACCTTCTCCCTTGATGTTCATTTTGACAAATAGTGCAACAAAAATTCCGCAACAAAAATACAAAAATGCATGATAATTTTCTCTACTGATAAAAAAAATCTTCTGAAATTATTTTTTTTCTTCTGGATTGCTTCATAAGCCCTTCGGGAAAAAGAGTTTATAACAAAAATTTGTTTGTCAGCCAATTCGAGCGCTGTTAACTTTCATATATGTTGTTCATGCTTTGTTGATTTCTTTTCTTCAGTTCTATACTGAGTAACGCATTTGTGGTGCAGAGAGCTTCCTGTGTACTTTATTTTCAACTGTGTTCATTTCTAAATTTTTAATGTATAGGAACACAATTTTTCGACAAACTCTTGTACCAAGACTGACAAAAAGCGACTGACTTGCAAAGGAAAATGGACTTTAAAAATTTCTGAGTTTCAGTCACCATCTTTTTCTCAATTATTTCGCCATTCTATTATATTTTCCCAATATTGATTAGTTTTTACTGAATTTTCAATTTTGCTGAGTATACTGTTGACTTTTATGAAAATAAGCACTTGGTAGCAGTTCGGATATCCGTTATGTGAGTTAAATCTTTGTGACTGACTTTGTAGCTTTAAAGAGCCACTCAAAATTTGAATAACTCAGGCAATGTTCTCGTGAAGTTATAAATTGAAAACAAAAAAAAACGAATTAGTCGAATGGTTTCACAGGTTATGTTTAATTCAGGCAATGTTCTCGTGAAGTTATAAATTAAAAACAAAAAAACGAATTAGTCGAATGGTTTCACAGGTTATGTTTTAGCGTATGATTGCGGTCCAGTCCGTCTTTCGCTTATATTCCTTATCGGCATTAATGGTCAAATTTAAAAACTCTTTTCTTTGTTCTTACTTTCTTCTTCTTTCTTCTTCCAGCTGTTGTTTTTCTTCTGTTTCAAGGTCAATGACAGATAAACGTTTTAAAGCATTGAATTGTGCGGTGATTTTTCTGCTTTCAGAAAGGTTTTGAGCAATAGCTTTACCAAAAAAACAGTTTGGTTCGCTTGAAAAAATGACGACAACAAAAATAACAGCTGAAAACGTAGATTTAATTTTCAGTTCTTTGATATCGGGAGGTCAATAGGGACCAATTTTCAGTTTTAAGGTTTTCATCATGTAGTAAGATTACGTTTCCGGATTTGACCACAAACATCTTTGATTCTTTTCAAATGTTGAAACTCTGAAAACAACGGAAATAAAAGTGAGTTATGAAAATTTTTAACCTGTATCGTGAGTAGTGAGAAAAAATGCGCTGTGCGCAGTAGGATTTTTCCAAAATCTTTCGATCTCTACCTGCTCTTTGGAAATATCTAAAAATTACTCTATGAATTTTTAAAGTTTTCGAGTTTCAAATATTTTTAACAAGCACTTTACAAAATTTCTCAAAAAATATATTTTTTTATTTTTATTTTTATTAAATTTCTGGTTGCTTCGCAGTAAAAACATTATCTTTGGTCTCTGCAAAAGTTTATTTGATATTTTAGGCTGCTTCTCAACTCAAATATTATATATGGTTTCTACAAAAATATCTTTTCTCTATTATAAATTGCTTCCCCACCCAAATCTTATCTTTGGATAAACATTATCTTGTTCTCTACACTAGTAATAGCCCTGACGAAAATCGAAACTTTTACTATAGGTCTAGTATTAACGCACAAGGCAATTTATACACTACTAAATAATTTTCTATATCTATGTTAGTAAACACATAATCTATTTTTTTTTTAATAAAAACATGAAAAATTCTAGTATGATATTTTTATCAAGATAGTTTACCTGATGTTAAAATAATTCATCTTTAGGCCTAAATCAAGATAGTTTACCAAAAAATAGTTTATCAAAAAGATAGTTTTCCATATTTTTGTTTCTATTATAATTCTTTTAGCTGATAACAAATGATTAGTTTTAATACCTATCCAACATTTTCTTTACAAACTTGTTACATTGTTCACAAATACAACTGGCGACATGCATCTTTTCAATGTGTGTTGTAATATTGCCTCTGGAAAATTGTTAAGAACAATAATTACAATCGATTTTTTTTTTGCTAAACATTGTATGCATATACTTTTATTCTTATCGAAAAGTGTTATAGTTATAACAGTGTAACATTTTTCACATGCTTTAGTATTTTATAAGTACGTTTTATCGTCCGCTGTTTCTTTATCAATATCATTGTTATCTTTGAAGCAGGTTCCCCGACTGGCTTGATCATTACTTTTGTTACCGGCTTTATCATAATCATTGTCATCAGCTTTACCGTTATCATTGGGCTTACCATGAGATTCATTTTTAACACAAGTAATACTGAGTAGTTTATAAACACATTTATAATTTTTTTTTGAACTCCATGTCTTTAAATATGATGACCAATGAGATTGAAACATCCATCACAGATGAAATCACCTTCTGGGCATTTTTAAACCATTATTTATTAATATTGAGCCAAAATTTTAAATAATTTTGGTGCGTGATCTTTAGAGTTAGTACAATATTTAAGATACCTTTACCCACCGTATTAAAACAATCCCTGCATATTTTCTATCGAAAAATTGTTCTCCTTCTCCAGCTATTTTATCTGCAAAATATCCGAAAAGATCATTTGAAAAGTTTTTTTTATTGTTATAGTCTTCATTCAAACGCCATTTTTTAAAAAAACTTTTGCCTTTTTAGTAATATATTTATCATTAAGTCTGCTTATTAAGTAATCTTCAAAATGTTCACTTAAATGCTCACTTAGGTTTTTTGTCAATGAATTTACCACTACATATATCATTATCATCTGCGATCCAGTTTCTCTGATTATCATTCTCATCTGCAAAGCAGGTTCCCGGATTATCATTATCATTGTCTCTGTCAGCAGTAAAACCATAATTTCTACCATTAATTACTGTATTAGTTCTATTTTTTACCACTTGCACCATTACCTACAAGACCAGCTGTTTTCATCATAATTTCTGGAGACATATATTTATATATCGTTAATAAACCACCAGCATTAGCAGCGAAAGATGATAACCAGGTCATCCATCTGGTTCTCACAAATCTTTTGTTAAAACATCCTTTGGAAACATATTTTAATCTTTTTATGCTCACGATAGTTTTGGAAATCGAACCTTAAATATTTCATCCTTAGTTTTAGATAACGTTTTATTCGTTCTCTATATTTATCTGTTATCACAACTTTAAAAACTAAGAGCCTGCATATCTATTGAACCAATCTCTGAATCATCTACCGTATTTCTATCTCTATCAATAATAATAATAAATGACTCATTTTTTGTTTCTTATTCCATCATACCATAACGAGCTGCAGTTCCATTATATAATTACAATTATAAAATCCGATAAACAATTATAATTCTTAATGTTATAGTTCTTAAGTTATCAATTGTTTGAGGGAAATTTTGCCCGCAGTTATAAGTACCTCTGAAATTGTTAAATAGATCAAGCCCAAAAAAGGACGTCCTACAAATAGTATCCGTATTTGTACTTGCCCTATTATCTATTTAGGCTGGTTTATGACCCATTACTTTTATTTGAATATTATGATGTCTTCCTTCTAAATAATAGGGTACAGTTTTCTCATATAATTTATATCCCTGATGATCAGTTACAATTACACAATTCACGAACTCAGACATATATTTTATAGTGATCTTTTAAACGTTGCACATAGTTAAATTCTCACCTATTCAATCAGTTTCATCTTTACAGACTAACATTATAGTCCTGTCTTCAACTTTTTCATATAATTTCAAATACTTTTTAACAAAATAGGTTTTATCAGTAGCTTTTGCACCATAAACAAGGGCGTGCTGTGGTGACTTTTCGCACTCAAACTCTATTTTATTTCTGTCTTCATATTCTTTAAATATATCAACCAGTTTTGTATTTCCACTCGGTATGGGATCATGTTTGATAAAGCATAAAATAAATATTAAATGAACAATTAAAATTAATTTTCCATTTTAAATATATCAAAAAACGATTATTTTAACTTTTAGAGAATTTTAAAAAAATACAATGGTGAATAAACCCATGAGTAATATGGAAATAGAAAATATAGGTAGAGATATAAGTCTAAATTCATTTGAAAAAATAATGCAAGACACCAAAAACTATTAATAACTTTGATCATAATATTATTATCAATTTACACCCAAATGATGGTGCTCATTGGGTTTCAATTATAAAAAAAAGAAAACACGAAGACTTATTATTTTGATAGTTTTGGAGTAGAGACACCAGAATTAATTTTACAAAAATAAATTAGCCTAGGATCCGATGAAGCAATACAAGAATATGATGAATGTTAATTGTGGTGCATATTCTTTATGTATGATTTATCTTATTGATCATTGATTTAAGATTACTAGTGCTCCTAATATTCTAAATAACCAATATAAAGTCCTGGGATATTTGATGAAAGTCAATGTTTATCTTGTAAGAGAAGTGATAGTAATAGTAGTAGTAATGGTTGTTCTATGGTAATAGTATTAGTAATGGTATTGGTAATAGTAATGGTGAAAGAAATGGCAATAAAAAAGTAATATCTATAGTAATAGTAACGGTAGTAGTAATAGTAATAATAGTAGTAATGATATGAGTTATGATATTATCTATAGTCTCAGTAATAGTAATAATAATAGTAAAACTAATATCTATGGTGAAACATCGGTAAACCCGTATCACGGATGGACCCCTGGTCTTGCCCTGCCATGGACGCAGTCCCATAGTGATGGTTATGGCAACATTATTAATAATAATAACAAAGATCTACAATTATGGTTAGCAGATGATGACATGTTTGTTGATGCAATCTTTCCAGATTTTTAGTATCAGGACCTAGTTAATGTGGTAAGTTATACTTATTAAAAAACTAATTGTAAGTAATCTATTTCTGGATAAGTTATAAATCATTGGTCCTACTGATGATCAGTATGAAGATATGGACAGCTTTAACGATAAAGCAGATGTTGATTTCATTAAAGATATAAACGATTTAACTCGAAGTGATCAATTACACGAAGATTTAAGGAAACTTATGATGTGTGATGATGTGAAGGCCAACGAACCAGTTATTAATGTGCTCTTTTGTAGTGGTGGAAAAAATCATTGTGATATGGTTTATCTCAATCAAAATCAGTTTTCATTAAACAGATAAATTGTAAGAGAAAATTAAGATATATCTATCATATTTGAGCAGAGGGGTAATGTACTTCAACCAATACAAAAAGACATATTCAAAGATTATGAGAATAAATAAAAAGGTTTTGTTAATATATGTAATCAAGTATAGAGAGGGCGAAATTTTTACTGATAGATCTAAAATACAAAATACTAAGGGTAAGTTAAGAATTAACTGGATACGAAATTTTTAATTTTTAGTCTGCCTCTACAGTAAGTTTAAAATAAAGCTTAATACATAACCATTGAAATCAATTGATGTGTCATGTTCATCTCTAATATGATACTCGATACACTCTAATCTTTCTTTCGTCACATTTTGATATAGTACTTTAGATGATAAAATATTTATCATATGACTGGTGGTTCTATTATATTAAAATTATGTAATATGTCTGTTTCAATACGATTATCTTTAACACCAATTATCACATCACAATGACTATTAGAACTCATAATATCAATACTTTTTGAGATACTTATTTACCCACTTCATATATTTTTTCATAAATCCTATGATGATATTGAGTTTCCTACAACAAAACTATTTACACCTCATTTTATCTAAATCTTACATTTCATTGTATTTTTTTGTTCTTCATTTCTAACATTACCTTCAGTTTCTTCTTCCCTTATTTCTGCTATATCAAGCAATTCATATTCTCCGGTTATAACAGTTGAATGGATTGATTGTAGCAGTGATTTCTATTATATAGTTTTTCGATGGTGATGAAACCCCACCATCCACATCCACACTAGCATGCAAAAAAAAATTTGTTTTAATTACAAAAAACAATGAAATCAAAACTGATAATATAATTAACCCCAACTTTGTTGTATTAAGTATGGTTTCGCTAAAGTAAAGTTTTTCTGTCGGCTTTACCAATCTAAAGCTAAGTGTATGTTCTCGTTTAGTTTTAGTTAGGGCTTTTTGTATCTTTTGTAATTCATATGAAATCAAGTTCTCATTCATTTTTATTATATAAATAATTTTGATTGTAATATACGAAGTGGCGACTTTGTATATAAACAATGTAATCCACGGAGTGTTGAAATTGTCGCTAGCCAATGTAGTAATTATTATTCAATTTTTCGGTTTATGGTTGTAGATGATGCCGATGCAAAAATAGCTAATGGTGATAATGTTAGATTAGTCAACGATGGTGTTTTAGCTTTAGGCAGTTAGGTTAATATAGAAACTAATAGTGGTAAAACTACTGAATATATAGACCATTGTTATCCTATCTTATTAATGTATAAACTACTGAAAAGTGCTGACAACGAATATGAAATACTTTTGTTAGATCTCAAACAGAAAGAGATAGCCGATTAAAAGATGATCATGAACCAAGACAAAGAGGTCATATGTATTTGATGGTGAGAAAGAAAAATCTATTTTGATTTATAAATAACTTAGAAAACAAATTTATTTAGTATAGGCTTCAAGTCAATATTAAAGAGAAGCAATAATGGCAGAGCATTTTTTTTGGAGTTAATGCCTGGGCTGGTGCAGTGGCTAATGTTTTTAAAATAGAAATTGAAGATATCACCTGGTGTGAGCCTTGTATTGATCCTATTAATGACAAAATGAAAACCGTACAGAAAAATTAAGTAAAAAGAATAATATCGATTTTACCTTTTATGAAATAACGACATTTTAGAACGTGCCAGACGCTACAAAATATTTATTTCATTTATGTGTAGAAAAAAATTTAAAAAAACCCAATATTTTATTGCGACTTTTGGAAATAATAATTCTAAATACAAATTAATGATTCGAGTTTATTCATCGAAATGGATGTTGCTGAATGTTTTTGTAAGATTGTTAGTGTGTACTATTTTAAGATAAACTATTTTCAGTGAAAGTTAATTACAGCACTAATAATTATAATGCAGCATATACTAGATAGCACTAAACCTAATAGTTATCAAAGAACATTTAGAAGTAGTTATAGATTTTATATACTTTATACTAGATACCGATGAGATCATATATAAGCTCAAGCAATATAACTTAATTTTAAATTTGCTCCTGAAGTTTCCGATTTTGTATGTCATGCATTAGTGCTAACCGGATAGATTCTTAGTGTTAAAATCGCTGGTAGTAAGATTGTTGATATAGTTTCCTAGTTGTAGTTATGGCTATGGTTATGGTTATTTTTATGGTTATGGTTAAAATCAATGGCAATGGCTCTAGTTATAGTTATGGTTTAGGCTAATATTATAGTTTTGATTATTGTTATAGCCAGTGTTATATTTATAATTACAGTAAAAGTCAATGCTATGGTGAAACATGGTAGAAGAGCCATAAATATAGTTATAGACAATACTATTATTATACTTGTAATTATAGTCTTTACTTACTAATTAACTTAACAAAAACTTCGGCATAAACAATATCTATTTTTTAATTTGCATTAGATTAAACTATACCTTCGTCTTTGGATTTAGGCTTAAGCTTAAGCTTGGGTGTTGGTTTAACCACAACAGAAGGTTTAAATTTTATACATTCCTTAATTTTTTTATATGGAAATTTATCATTTTTGAAACTAAATCATATTGTGCTGGTGGTAGAAATTATTCTAGTTCTAATGATAACCATGGAATTTTTAGCTGGTAATTGTTCTAAACGTGAGAAATAAATCTATGAGTATTTCAGATGCAGCAGTAGAAGCTGGAGGGTTAAAGGTCTTTTTTAAAAGTGTTGGAAAAGCTACAATTAGTTTTGGAAAGAATTTTGCTAATAAGAGCCAGTAAGAGCTTCGGAGATAGCAAGTTTTATAGGGAGTGCAGCTGCCTTTAAAAACCCTAGAGTGACGTTAGTATCTACAAATGAGTTTATTAAACTTGCAACTACTGGAGAAGGCATAAAAGTACAGAAAGGAAGGGGTTTATTTTTATAAACAAAGAAGAAACATTATTAGGCCTTAGTTTTAGCTTTAAATTTAGCTTTTGCCATAGAATTAACTATAACAATGGGTTTTGATTTTATTCTTAGCTTTAGTTATAACTATGGGTTTTGGTTTTAGTCATTGATTTAACTCTAGCTTTAGCCCTAAGTTTAGCTTCAAATATGGGTTTTAGTTTTTGTCTTTGTTTTAGCTTTAATTTTAGCTTCAAATATGGCTGTAACAATATCTTCTCGGATCAAAAGTGATATTATTATTATTATAAAATATACTATTATTGCTAAACTCTTCTAATTTTAGTTTAAAGATATATTTAATTTTCTTTTCTGATTTTCCTTATAATCTTCGAATACTTTAACTAATTCATCACATTCATCATTATATACCTCATTGTTTTTTATTGACTTAATGCAGAGCTTATTAAATTTATCAACAACTCCTCTTGTTATATAACTGTTAATACTTTAAGATTTTCCTTCTTGTGTTAGTATTAATTGTTTTTGAGAATGACCCACCTATAGTAGCAGTAGCAAAAGCTGCTGGAATAAAGTAAGGCATTTCTATACCAATTAATGCAACTGATGTTGTTGTTGCCATTGTTGCTATTGATGATAATGCTATTAAGTTTCCTCAGCTATATTTATATAAATTTTAGTTTTACTCAATTTCTTATTACAATTTAAAGTTTCAAATTCATAGTAAATTATAATATCTTTAATATATTCACATTAGTATTAAATTTACTATTCGCTTACAATTTCCAATTTTTTTGCTCACTAATATTAGAAAGGTTTGGGTAAAGTAAATGCGCAGTAGGTCTGGTTTCATTATTTTTATTTGACATAATAACTTTCAATTTTTTTCAATTTTATCTCATTGACTAAAGTTGAAATGCATTTGCAGCGTTACTTCCTTTTTTTTGTTGTCAACTAGTTTACTTTCTAATTATTTTGCTATAATATTTTGTGGTAGTACTTTTCTGATCGGCGAATCGGTATCACTGATCTGGCTAGGGGCTAGCTCTAGTTATAGTTATGGTTTAGGCTAATTTTATAGTTATGATTATTGCTATAACCATGTTATATTTATAATTACAGTAAAAGTCAATGCTATGGTGAAACATGGTAGAAGAGCCATAAATATAGTTATAGACAATACTATTATTATACTTGTAATTATAGTCTTTACTTACTAATTAACTTAACAAAAACTTTGGCATAAACAATATCTATTTTTTAATTTCCATTAGATTAACCTATACCTTCGTCTTTGGACTTAGGCTAAAGCTTAAGCTTGGGTGTTGGTTTAACCACAACAGAAGGTTTAAAATTTATACATTCCTTAATTTTTATATATGGAAATTTATCATTTTTGAAACTAAATCATATTGTGCTGGTGGTAGAAATTATTCTAGTTCTAATGATAACCATGGAATATTTAGCTGGTAATTGTTCTAAAGGTGAGAAATAAATCTATGAGTATTTCAGATGCAGCAGTAGAAGCTGGAGGGTTAAAGGTCTTTTTTAAAAGTGTTGGAAAAGCTACAATTAGTTTTGGAAAGAATTTTGCTAATAAGAGCCAGTAAGAGCTTCGGAGATAGCAAGTATTATAGGGAGTGCAGCTGCAATTAAAAACCCTAGAGTAGCGTTAGTATCTACAAATGAGTTTATTAAACTTGCAACTACTGGAGAAGGCATAAAAGTACAGAAAGGAAGGGGTTTATATTTATAAACAAAGAAGAAAAATTATTAGGCCTTAGTTTTAGCTTTAAATTTAGCTTTTGCCATAGAATTAACTAAAACAATGGGTTTTGGTTTTATTCTTAGCTTTAGTTATAACTATGGGTTTTGGTTTTAGTCATTGATTTAACTTTAGCATTAGCCCTAAGTTTATATTCAAATATGGGTTTTAGTTTTTGTCTTTGTTTTAGCTTTAATTTTAGCTTCAAATATGGCTGTAACAAAATCTTCTAAGATTAAAAGTGATATTATTATTATTACAAAATATACTATTATTGCTAAACTCTTCTATTTTTAGTGTAAAGATATATTTAATTTTCTTTTCTGATTTTCCTTATAATCTTTCTTAAATTTAGCTTTTGCCATAGATTTAACTATAACAATGGGTTTTGGTTTTATTCTTAGCTTTAGTTATAACTATGGGTTTTGGTTTTAGTCATTGATTTAACTTTAGCTTTAGCCCTAAGTTTAGATTCAAACATGGGTTTTAGTTTTTGTCTTTGTTTTAGCTTTAATTTTAGCTTCAAATATGGCTGTAACAATATCTTCTAAGATTAAAAGTGATATTATTATTATTACAAAATATACTATTATTGCTAAACTCTTCTATTTTTAGTGTAAAGATATATTTAATTTTCTTTTCTGATTTTCCTTATAATCTTCATATACTTTAACTAATTCATCACACTCTTCATTATATACCTCATTGTTTTTTATTGACTTAATGCAAAGCTTATTAAATTTATCAGCAACTCCTTTTGTTATATAACTGTTAATACTTTCAGATTTTACTTCCTGTGTTAGTATTAATTGTTTTTGAGAATGACCCACCTATAGTAGCAGTAGCAAAAGCTGCTGGAATAAAGTAAGGTATTTCTATACCAATTAATGTTGTTGTTGCCATTGTTGCTATTGATGATAACGCTATTAAGTTTCCTCAGCTATATTTATATAAATTTTAGTTTTACTCAATTTCTTATTATAATTTAAAGTTTCAAATTCATAGTAAATTATAATATCTTTAATATATTGACATTAGTATTAAATTTACTATTCGCTTACATTTTCCAATTTTTTTGTTGCTCGCTAACATTAGAAAGGTTTGGGTAAAGTAAATGCGCAGTAGTTCTGGTTTCATTATTTTTAGTTGACAAAATAACCTTCAATTTTTTCCAATTATATCTCATTGACTAAAGTTGAAATGCATTTGTTGCGTTACTTCCTTTTCCTTGTTGTCAACTATTTTACTTTCTAATTATTTCGCTATTATATTTTGTGGTAGTACTTTTCTGATCGGCGAATCGGTATCACTGATCTGGGTAGGGGCTAGCCTTGTCTCATCACGACCCTGGTTAACCATGGTGGAATTCTTTTCACAGCTAGATCTCTTATCTTCTTTTAGTTTTTTTAGACCGCGAGTAAACACATCATCTAACTGAATGTAAATGTTAGTAATGTTTTGATTAAATTTATAATTATCAAACTCTTGTCTGAATCGATTATTTTTACTGGTCTATTTTGTCTGTTGCAACTTCAGTACAGAAGTTAACTTTATTTGTAACTTCTTTTGTTGATTTAATAAATTCTTTATTGATTCATCATCAACTTCTGTTTTAATTAGTTGCAATGTTTTCAAACTCACTTTTTCATTCATTTACGTTTTTCAGGATCGTTTCATGCATCAAGCATCAACCGGTGTCATACTGATTGTCGAATGAATGTTGTTGTTATTTGTTGTGATGCTGTATTCAATAGACTTAGTCAATTACCATCACCATTTATAATTATTACTTTACCAATTATATGTAATAATGTTCTGTTAAATATCTCTACAAAAACTGTTTTGAAATAACTAATTGTAGAATATAGTTCTATCTCATTTTCTTTAAATAAGGATCTAAATGTTTTATTATATTAAGATGAACATATTTATTGCCCATAACACCACATATTCCTCCTCTTTTATCTCCAATAAAACCTTTTAACATTTGCTCGCCTTCAAAAGTATATAAAATTATTTCACTATGTTTTAGAAAACAATCAAAACTAAAACCGGGTGGACTTTTATAATGTGATGGATTAAGTTTATGATTTTATATTTAGCCTAATATGCGAGCCAAAATCTTTTTGTAACTTATAAGCATCATAATACCTATATTACAGTGTCAATTTTTTTAACTGTTTTCAAACTACTAAATTTATTATTTTCATCCTTTGATGGTAATTGAGATGTTAAGGAAGATCTAAACTCCTCTCTAGTTAAATTTCCTAATACAATATAATACAATTGTTCGTTTTTAAATTATTCGTTCGGATATAGTGATTTGTCTGGAATATTATAAATCTCAGCCATCTTACTTGGAGATAAACCCATGAAACTATAGCTTACTATTATTTTTTTTATGCCCTTTTTAAAGGTTCTAGTTTTACCATAATCACAAGGAAGCGCTTTTATTTTATTTCTACCACAATTTTCACTAAATAGTTCATCAAGTAATAAAATAAACCCGTAGGCTTTGCGATTATGAAATACAACAGGTATAAAAACTTGTTCTTTAGAGTTTAGATTACATATTTTACATAACGGGCCTTTGTATTTTACCTGTTTTTATGGCAATGGACTCTAAATTTATTTATACATGGTTTGTCACTTATATGACATACATTCTTATTATTACAATGTATTTCATCGTCAGCAGTGAATACAATGGTTTTGTTTAGATTAAAATTATGTTTATATTCTCTATCTATTTAAACTCTAAAAAATGAAGATAATCAACACCAAAGTAACCTTTGTAGTAATCAGAAAACCTGCTTCGCAGATAAAATCACCTATCTAGTTATTACAAAGATATTGTCTCCTATATTCTTATTTACACCTTCCATATAGCATTCAATATCTGCATATATAACATTCTCAACTTCTTGTTGTTTCGGATAAATCTTGAAAGTTATGTGTTTCTTTGTTGGACACAATCATTGGTTCTATTTGCACATACAATTATGAGCATCATATTTAGAGTCACACCAATATTCACAGTTGTCACAAGGCAATAACTTAGAGTTTGTGCGACTAGGTCTTTCTAATAAAAAATCTATAATTTTAATTACGGCATGGTGTCCATCCCAAGCTAATGATCCTACAGTATTTCTGTTTTTTTTTTCAGTGGATAGAACTAATTATAGGCTGTTCAACTTGTCATTACTACAGGGTTTATATATTTATATATATATATATATATATATATATATATATATATATGTTTATATATTTATACACACACACACACACACACACACACACACATATATATATATATATATATATATATATTTATATATATATATATATAGATTGTTTTTATTTTGAGTCTAGTTATATGATCATGATCAGTTTAACCAAGTTCATAATCATCAAATAATTTAGCTGCATTTTTATTTACTCATTTTCCATCTTTATCCACACAATAAAATGCAGCAGTAATACATAATCTAACAGAATCATTCTTATAACACCGTATATTTGATATAGCTTCATTTCTACCTCTTAGACCATCCGGTAGATTAGTATTTTATCCTAGTGGTGACTTAGTTACTTCTACATTTAATTGAACATCTGTTACACCAATAAATTCAAAATCATAACCCTGACCTTCAAATGTTTCTTTGGAATTTTCAAGCCATGATAAAGATCATCGTTAAGCGTTCTGGTCATATATTCTTGTGTTCTTGGATTTGCTAGTCCAGTTTTTTGTTCTTTGTCTACTACTCTTTTCCAATATAAATAATTGACAGTGTCTTTTTACTTATATGTTTTAAATTGTATAAAATTATCTAGAATGTAATCTACTGACTCATTAATATAGCCACCATGTAATCTAGTAATGTACAATTGATGGCGATTGTTTTATGAAGTAATATTAAATATGTCACTGGATTCGAGACATTCTCATCAGATAAAGTTTTTAGGGCTTTTTCATCTCTAAATCTTTTATCACAGTATACACATCCGTGCAACGACATTGCAGATCCGCAGCTGCTTCGTCGATTCAATCTCTTTTTTTAATATATAACATCATCGAAATTGACTTCATCTTTAGTATTAGACTCGTCTATATCACTAGCCCCAGTTTCAGAATAATCCATTGTATTTATATGGTGTTCTGTTTTTTCGAGTGTTCATTTTGTTAAAAGGGGCTCCATATAATCTTTCTTTGAATTGAAGTGAAAATTACAGATAATGCACTCGGAGCGTCCGCTAGTATTCTTTTCTTAGAAGGAAAACATTGAAAAATAAAAAATTGAATTTCAAAGTTAAATAAAATGCGTGAGAAGTGTGATAATTTTAAAGATAGAACTTGGAGAGAGTGTTATAATACGATTAAAGACCACAAAGTAATTGTACGAATGAAAACTATAAAATTTTTGTACAAATAAAAACCCGAAAATTTCTGTTCCAATGAAAACTACAAAAAATTTTGCGAATAGAAACTACAAATTTTTTTGTACGATTAAAGACTACATTACTTTTGTACGAAAGGATTTACAATCTTTTTTTACGAATAAAAACTCCAAGACTTTTGCCCGAATAAATATTTGTGTACGAGTTTCGACCTGACTTTGCGACTGGAATTATTTTCAATGGGGCGATAAGCTACAAAATTAACGTTGGAACTCTCAGAATTTAAGTAATTATAGTATTAAAAGAGTAAAAAATCTGGATTTTCTCGACGTATTGAATTATCTCCGGGTGATGGGCATAAGAAGGAAGACTCTTCTGGTTCAGACTTGGACTTTTTTAAGACCATGTTCGATCCAAAACTGGTCGGATCCATCCTGTTTCGCCAGCCCCCCCCCCCCCCCCCCCACTGTTTTTTGACCCCCAGTTACAAATTATATATTGTTATATAGCACGTTACCATGTTAGAAAATAGCACGTGCACAAAAAATTTATTCTCACTAAGCTGGGGGGGGGGGGGGGGGCAAAACAGAATAGATCACGAAAGTCTCTGATTCGACCCATGAAAAGATGAGAATGTAGCGTAAACTTAGCGAATTGGACCACACTGAATATTGGACCACACTGAAGTCAGGGTTGCAAACATTAAGGGTGTTGAAATAGTCAACATTATTTGTGAATTCAAGCATTTGGAAAACAAACAAGTAGTTCTTTTGAAATCTGATTTTAAGAAATAAATCGGATCTTCTCCTTATTTCTATCTGCAAACTTAGATCAGCGTTGACGACTTAATGCCTGGGAAATGTTTCAACTAAATGCGCCATCACTTATTGTAAACTTAACCTGTTCAAAATACTAAAGCTTTTAAATTCTAAAAGATGTCTACGCTCGCCGAAAAAAGCTTTCAAACTCAAACTTTTAAACAAGACCAAGCGTCGCCTGAATTCTTTAGCAAGAAGCTAATGAGTTCATCGTTTTTGGAGCCGTCAAAGACAAAAGAGGGACTAACATTGACTAATTTGCTGTTAGTTTTTAAAGGCCATTTAACATGAAATATGTCTCTATTTGCCGACCTTTTCGATCTGGGAAACCATTTAAGGAAAAACTGACGCACTTTCTGACAAACGTTTTTCTTAAATATATGAGAAAATTCGAAAGAAAGAAAATTCGCAACCAATAACTGCATGCTATGCTAGTAAACGTCTTTTAAAGTTCAATTCGTTTGAAGGATGATGCGTCGCAACATTTTCTCAAAATGTTGCAAAATTATTGTTTCTCAGATGTTTGACGAGAAATGAACTGAATTATTTGATTAAAGGCTTAAAAAGTTGGCAAATGGCGCAAAATTTGAGGCAAAGACAATGGATTATAAGATTGTTTTTGACAGAGAACTTCAGGGAAGTTTGACATTTGCGGTTTCCATAAATCCTGTGGTTTTTCTGCTTAAAAATAATGGCAGATGAAACTTGTTGAAAAATTTGTGAAAATGTGAAGATTTGGCGTTACTGCTGTTATGTATGTCAATCCAATCCACCCCCGGGTCGAGGTTTGGTAAAAAATAATGTAAGATTACCGGTGAATAGCGGTGAAAACAAAACATTTTTCACTGCAAAGCGCCCGCATCTTTTAGCGTTGAATAAGGTGAAAGCGCTGAATTTTTGTAAGATTTGCGGTTTTTAGCGGTGAAAAAATTTTTTCCGCATGCATCGGAGCGAACCTCTCACCTCCTGCAAGGCAACATCTGCTTATTCCACTGCACCATCTGTCACTTACTTCATTGATATTTCCTGTGAATTTAAGACAAGCGTTGATACAAACTCGATACCTATTTCACCACAATAGTGGGCATGCTGTTCATATTTTCTCTCTTCAGCATTTGTCGGAGCAAAACCATGCCCCCTCGCCGCATCTAAAAATAGACTGGGTTGCAGTGAGGAAGTTATGGTTACATCTAACGCAGCTGGGTGTCCCGCTGACCAGCTGGGAAAGAATACGTTTCCTGGCCTTTAGTTTTACTCTGAAATCCAATTTTTCTGTTTGCAATCGGTTGCTAGGTTTGCAGTCGAGCAAGCAGCAAATAGTGTATCCCTCACTCCATCGTGACGCGATATCACACCCCCAACCATTAAAACTTAATATGTGATTCAATTCGTCAACTACTTGTCTAAATTCCAAGGCCGTCTTCGCTTTTTGGTAGACAAGCCTGCTTCCAAACGTTGTCAGTTGTTACATTGCACAACATATTTAAATAGATAATTGGGTGAACAGACAAAACAGTCCCAGACAAAACAGTCCCGGACAAAACAGTCCCAAATAGCAAAATATTCCCCGACAAAACAGTCCCGGACAAAACAGTCCCAAAAAGAGTCCCAGACAAAATAGTACGAACTAAACATAGAGTTAAACATCTGCACACCAATTAACACAGGAACCACTTAAGTTATTCATATAATTGTAATTCATTGAACAAATATTAAGCTGATTACAACATAGTTTTAGCCAAAATATGTTTTTTGAAACAACTTTTTGGTGTAATCTTCGTTCATATCATTTAAAAACAAAGCATTCAGAAAATTAACTCATAGATTATGGTTGTTAATTGTTTCTAGATTACATTTTACAATTATTTCGATATTTATTCGGGACTATTTTTTCGGGGACTGTTTTGTCTGTTTTGTTGGACTATTTTGTCTGGGACTGTTTTGTCTGGGAATATTTTGCAATTTGGGACTATTTTGTCTGGGACTGTTTTGTCTGGGACTGTTTTGTCCGAACACGGATAATTGTTGAGTGTTTGAAACATATGACATCGAATTTACCCAAAAATAAGAGTAATTGTAATGGATCAAATTATGGATTGAAAGCTAACTTTTTGAAACCCGCCGTTCATAGGAAGATATGGAACGCATGAGCTTAGAAAACGCGTTGCGAATTTTCGAAAAGCTATTAAGCTTTTGTTGACTTGGGGTGAATTTCATCCCAGGACGAGGTGTTCAGACCGAAGTGACCTTTGATCAGACCATCTTCGAGCGCACTTATGTATTCGGTGCGCTCTAACATGTGGGCTTTAGCACAGGGCTAGACGACCAGTTCTTAGTTTTTTCACATCTCCGTCTCTGCCGTAATTTGATGAGTTTCTAAGACCATTTATTCTGCACAAACCTAATTCTAAAGCAAATTCAGTACTGAGTCAGAGTCTGATTCAGGTCACATTTTGCACTAAATTTGTCTAATTCAGAGCTAATTCAGTGATTCATTCTGAATTATCTTCTGATTCAGAAGAATACTGATTTTTTGTCTGAATTTTGCTCTGATTCAGAGAAGTTCAGAAATCAATTCACAGTTTGTTCTGAAATTCTTCTGAATCAGTACTAAAATTTGCAAAATCTCTGAAATTGTTCTGAATCAGTACTGATTGTAACTGAGCCTTAGGTACGGGTGCTTAAATGGTCTGCTTTCTTTTCATATTGGTTGAAATCTGATTGCGAAGATTTGAAATTTTGTTTAATTCAACTTACGTGTTATTTGTTTGCAGTGAACTCAGAGCCTCTGAAGTGTTTGAAAGTCAGCTAAAACTTCTCCTTTTTCCACTTTGCTATCGTTCGTCTGTCCTTTCAGTTCTTGATGTATTATCCAAGAATTAGCTTAATAAGAAACCGTCAAATCTTAACTACAAAATTCTGAAGGTGTAAATTCCAGCTCATCCACCAGTTTTTCAACCAGATGTCAATCAATTGTAAAAATACAGCGAAAAAGGAAGCCAAAAAATTTGGAATATGAAACGGTAAGGTAATAAATATCACAGGTTCCTCATTTTTGGCTGTTCTAGATGTCCAGCAAGTGACAGAAAGCGGATGTATTGCTGTACTATGGATTATTTCACGCTCCGGTTGCTGTAAAATTAGAAAAGAAGACACTTGCAAAATTTTTGTTTATTTCTTATAACCTCCTTAACTTATCAAGTGTGTCTTTATTATAAGGCCATCACAAATACCGCAGCTTTTTTAAACTCACAGTTGTGAAATAATTATTGGGTGAAATAATTGGGTGAAATTGTCGCCTGAATTCTTTAACAAGAAGCTAATGAGATCATCGTTTTTGGAGCCGTCAAAGACAAAAGAGGGACTAACATTGACTAATTTGCTGTTAGTTTTTAAAGGCCATTTAACATGAAATATGTCTCTATTTGCCGACCTTTTCGATCTGGGAAACCATTTAAGGAAAAACTGACGCACTTTCTGACAAACGTTTTTCTTAAATATATGAGAAAATTCGAAAGAAAGAAAATTCGCAACCAATAACTGCATGCTATGCTAGTAAACGTCTTTTAAAGTTCAATTCGTTTGAAGGATGATGCGTCGCAACATTTTCTCAAAATGTTGCAAAATTATTGTTTCTCAGATGTTTGACGAGAAATGAACTGAATTATTTGATTAAAGGCTTAAAAAGTTGGCAAATGGCGCAAAATTTGAGGCAAAGACAATGGATTATAAGATTGTTTTTGACAAAGAACTTCAGGGAAGTTTGACATTTGCGGTTTCCATAAATCCTGTGGTTTTTCTGCTTAAAAATAATGGCAGATGAAACTTGTTGAAAAATTTGTGAAAATGTGAAGATTTGGCGTTACTGCTGTTATGTATGTCAATCCAATCCACCCCCGGGTCGAGGTTTGGTAAAAAATAATGTAAGATTACCGGTGAATAGCGGTGAAAACAAAACATTTTTCACTGCAAAGCGCCCGCATCTTTTAGCGTTGAATAAGGTGAAAGCGCTGAATTTTTGTAAGATTTGCCGTTTTTAGCGGTGAAAAAATTTTTTCCGCATGCATCGGAGCGAACCTCTTACCTCCTGCAAGGCAACTTCTGCTTATTCCACTGCGCCATCTGTCACTTACTTCATTGATATTTCCTGTGAATTTAAGACAAGCGTTGATACAAACTCGATACCTATTTCACCACAATAGTGGGCATGCTGTTCATATTTTCTCTCTTCAGCATTTGTCGGAGCAAAACCATGCCCCCTCGCCGCATCTAAAAATAGACTGGGTTGCAGTGAGGAAGTTATGGTTACATCTAACGCAGCTGGGTGTCCCGCTGACCAGCTGGGAAAGAATACGTTTCCTGGCCTTTAGTTTTACTCTGAAATCCAATTTTTCTGTTTGCAATCGGTTGCTAGGTTTGCAGTCGAGCAAGCAGCAAATATTCTATCCCTCACTCCATCGTGACGCGATATCACACCCCCAACCATTAAAACTTAATATGTGATCAACCAGCTGGTTAAGCGCTCCGTCACGTGTCATTTGTTCTACTAAAGTTTCTGACTGCGATACTGAACCAACATACGCCGCTTTCAATTCGTCAACTACTTGTCTAAATTCCAAGGCCGTTTTCGCTTTTTGGTAGACAAGCCTGCTTCCAAACGTTGTCAGTTGTTACATTGCACAACATATTTAAATAGATAATTGGGTGAACAGACAAAACAGTCCCAGACAAAACAGTCCCGGACAAAACAGTCCCGAATAGCAAAATATTCCCCGACAAAACAGTCCCGGACAAAACAGTCCCAAAAAGAGTCCCAGACAAAATAGTACGAACTAAACATAGAGTTAAACATATGCACACCAATTAACACAGGAACCACTTAAGTTATTCATATAATTGTAATTCATTGAACAAATATTAAGCTGATTACAACATAGTTTTAGCCAAAATATGTTTTTTTGAAACAACTTTTTGGTGTAATCCTCGTTCATATCATTTAAAAACAAAGCATTCAGAAAATTAACTCATAGATTATGGTTGTTAATTGTTTCTAGAATACATTTTACAATTATTTCGATATTTATTCGGGACTATTTTTTCGGGGACTGTTTTGTCTGTTTTGTTGGACTATTTTGTCTGGGACTGTTTTGTCTGGGATTATTTTGCAATTTGGGACTATTTTGTCTGGGACTGTTTTGTCTGGGACTGTTTTGTCCGAACACGGATAATTGTTAAGTGTTTGAAACATATGACATCGAATTTACCCAAAAATAAGAGTAATTGTAATGGATCAAATTATGGATTGAAAGCTAACTTTTTGAAACCCGCCGTTCATAGGAAGATATGGAACGCATGAGCTTAGAAAACGCGTTGCGAATTTTCGAAAAGCTATTAAGCTTGCGTTGACTTGGGGTGAATTTCATCCCAGGACGAGGTGTCCAGACCGAAGTGACCTTTGATCAGACCATCTTCGAGCGCACTTATGTATTCGGTGCGCTCTAACATGTGGGCTTTAGCACAGGGCTAGACGACCAGTTCTTAGTTTTTTCACATCTCCGTCTCTGCCGTAATTTGATGAGTTTCTAAGACCATTTATTCTGCACAAACCTAATTCTAAAGCAAATTCAGTACTGAGTCAGAGTCTGATTCAGGTCACATTTTGCACTAAATTTGTCTAATTCAGAGCTAATTCAGTGATTCATTCTGAATTATCTTCTGATTCAGAAGAATACTGATTTTTTGTCTGAATTTTGCTCTGATTCAGAGAAGTTCAGAAATCAATTCACAGTTTGTTCTGAAATTCTTCTGAATCAGTACTAAAATTTGCAAAATCTCTGAAATTGTTCTGAATCAGTACTGATTGTAACTGAGCCTTAGGTACGGGTGCTTAAATGGTCTGCTTTCTTTTCATATTGGTTGAAATCTGATTGCGAAGATTTGAAATTTTGTTTAATTCAACTTACGTGTTATTTGTTTGCAGTGAACTCAGAGCCTCTGAAGTGTTTGAAAGTCAGCTAAAACTTCTCCTTTTTCCACTTTGCTATCGTTCGTCTGTCCTTTCAGTTCTTGATGTATTATCCAAGAATTAGCTTAATAAGAAACCGTCAAATCTTAACTACAAAATTCTGAAGGTGTAAATTCCAGCTCATCCACCAGTTTTTCAACCAGATGTCAATCAATTGTAAAAATACAGCGAAAAAGGAAGCCAAAAAATTTGGAATATGAAACGGTAGGGTAATAAATATCACAGGTTCCTCATTTTTGGCTGTTCTAGATGTCCAGCAAGTGACAGAAAGCGGATGTATTGCTGTACTATGGATTATTTCACGCTCCGGTTGCTGTAAAATTAGAAAAGAAGACACTTGCAAAATTTTTGTTTATTTCTTATAACCTCCTTAACTTATCAAGTGTGTCTTTATTATAAGGCCATCACAAATACCGCAGCTTTTTTAAACTCACAGTTGTGAAATAATTATTGGGTGAAATGTAAGTTGCGAGTGCAGTTTAATATGAACTCCAAATTTTGGTAAAATATCAAAAATTCATCAAAAAATTGGTAGAGCTTCTCCAAAAATTCCTGCAAATGTGTTCTTGTATTTGTTTACAGGAAGTCTAACAAATATCCTGATAGTTATAATAACCTAGGTTATTTCTAATAACAGAAGATATTATCTACTAATAGCTAAATGGAGGAAAGCGTCTTACGTCGAATAATTCTGTCTCGCTGAATCGAACACAGTGGGAAAAACAGAATGATTTTGGGAGCTTACAGCAACTGCAGTTGACTAGTTAATTCTCTACTGGTTATAAAAAATTCATGAGAAAATTGAAAAACGGCTATTTGCTATTGTCTGTAGTGTAAACGTTACAAACCGAAGTAAAATTTCCAATTTAGTCTTCTTAAATTGCGATATGAAGTCTATTATGTCAAAGTAATTCAAGAACCTCAGCTTGTGGGAGCTTTAAATGCCAACCAAGTTCAAAATGCGTGGGCGTATTTCAGTTGTTAATTAAAAATGTGCTTGAATTTTTGAACTTTTAATTTCCAAATCAGCTGATTTTTAGTCTGTGTCATTGTTGGTATTTAGAGAAAAATTATATATAGAAGATTCTATCCAAAATAAACAAAATCCACGAAGCATTTTAAGCATAATTTTGAACCTAAATTATTTAATCTCAACAGAAATAAAATTTTGGTAGAAATTACGCAGCTGTTTTTAAAGTACTTTGTAATCCCCCTCCCCCCCCCCCCCCCCCCCCTCCTCCCATTGTAAATCCGACAATCCAACCCTTTAATTGCGGGTATAAAATCTAATCCCAAAGTTGTAATCATTACCGCAATAATACCATAAGGAGGACTATATTTTTAGAGACTATAACGGGAAAACACTAATTAATCTTTTCTTTGTTTTAATTTTGGTCTGTATTTTGTGGGGGAAAGGCGCTCTGATAAAAAAAGAATAACCAATAGGATTATATGAGTTGATATCCTAAACTAGTTACATCATTCCAACCCCAATAGTCTGGGAACCACTAACGTCCGTTGATATCACAGTTGTCAAATTGGTTCCTCTCAGATTAATTGAGGATTATTAACTAATCTACGCCGCCACTTAGGGAGTACCAAAAGTTCGAATTTCGCCTCCCACTCTTCCCTTGTCATAACTTAAAGACATGCAATGTAAAAATTTTAAAACTGTGTCGTGTGGGTTGACATAAAAATACCGGTAAAGTCGCAACAAATAGACGAACCAAAATCTTACTGGTTAAGAAACTGAAAATTACTGTTTTAGCATATCAAATATAACTAGTTATAGCATATCAATTAACTTTATGCGTTCAATTAATTAACTTTATGCGTGGATTTTAATTAAGTTTATGCGTTCAATTAACCTTAATTTGACATGGCCTGATTCTAATTATATACTTTACCGCAACAGGTCATGCTTCTCTCTCGAGCCATCGCCATGCCTCAGCGGCCCATGGGACTTGAACTGAATCTATCAAAAACGAACGTAAGATCAGTTTCCCCGAAAATACTTGTTTTTTTCTCTTTCGGCTTAACACGATTTCTAACCAAACTTGCGTTCCCGGACCTGTGTGTCATAACAATTCAGTACTGAATGGTAGAATTTCCATTATGAATTTTACTATGACCAGAGTTGTGATCATGGCACTTATTAGACATTTCATAATAAAATTCTGAATCTAGTATGAACATAATGAATTTCAATTCTGTATTTATCATGGACATAATGAATTTTTTGCCTGTTTTTCAACTGAACAGAATGAAAAATTGTCATCAACTGGGACCATCAACTGTCAAAAAATGGACAATGACAAAAACTCATTCACCGAAATAACGATTAATTCACAAAAAAACCGTTGAAAATGTTAACTATTTAATTATTCAAAAAGAACTATTTAATTACTATTGACTCGTTTCATATTGACACTCCTCATTACTGACACTTTCTCTGGCAAGTTTCACTCACAATTATCGTTTCATCTCCTGTACATCTCGCTTCAGTTAGACTATGCCGTAGAGGTATAGTCTATATTCTGGGCTGCAAGTTCTCGTTTTTCTTTTTGCGCATCTCGAATTGAAACACGTCCTCACGGTTGTCACTGAACGTTTTCCATCATCACCTGTTGGCACATCTGAGCCCGAGACTGCATCGCCTGCCGCCGTCTTAAAAATTGCGCTGTCCCGACGTCAACATAGATGATCAAGAGATTCGACAGAGATTGAAGAAAAATTCTAAATTGAAAACAAAATTGTAAGTCAAATCTGACACAGAAAAAGTTACTATATAGCATTTATAGCCTATATTAAAACCTGTAGAAATTGTTAAGCAATCAGCCAATCACAAAACAGTATGAACATTTTCGTAACACCGATTGGCCAGCAACAAAATTTCAGTATTTTGATAAGCCTGCCATTGTCACTAGCGCCAAAAATACCAATGAATGATAAAGTATGGTACAACAAAATAAAAGAACAAACCCAGTATAGTGTTATAAGTGTCAATGATGATTAGTATCGTTGTAGATGCCAACAGGAATTACATCTGTTTTAGTATAGATTTCGTGACTCTGCTTGTCAGTGAAAATTTCCGGCGTATATGGAGAACCACGGTAGTTCGAAGTATAAGGCTATAATTTCAGAGTGACTTCTAAAGAATCAATTAAAATTGCTTTAAAACAAAAAGTGAAAGGTTGAAAATGATGAGAGTTCATGGAAATCATTTACAGGCGAAATATGAGCGCAGTGGTTTGCTTAGACAGAATACGATCCTATCGTTTTAATATACCAATTGCTGTTCAACAATGAAATGTGTTTCGCCCGCTTTTTGGTTCTAGAATTTATTGACGCTATGATCTCATTTGTAATTGTTTTGCAAATGAAACCTTGCTGTTTTGCTCTATGGCTGATCTTCTTGCTGACCATCAGAAAAATCTCCATATGCTCTCTTCTTGGTCGCTTGAATTTATTGACAGCTTGAAATTCAGCCTGTCGAAATATACGTATATTTAACTTTCAAAACACAGCAATAGATGTATTTTATTAAATAAATAAAATTGCAATTTATCTACTAAATATCAATTTTTGGTATAGAAATTACCAAAAGTCTCCGAGTGGATTCCACATTCAAACAAAATCAAAGAAATCTAGCAAAATGTCCACTGCCCGAACAGTTAACCTATAAAGTCAAAAAATACTTTGGTCTTGCGTTTTTTCTGTTCTATTGTAGGGCTCCCATGATTGGCATGGCTATCTCATGCATCTCCGACTTCCTGAAAATTTGAACATGAGATGCTTGCGTTGGTGTTTTGGCAAAAGAGAACTTTTTTGATTTTCTGGCGGCTAATGGTGACCCAATTCCCGTCCATTATCATTTCATGATCTTTTATCTGTTGTTTTTTGCGACTACTGCCAGAGTTAAAGACTGCATTTATCATTTTTATTATTATGCCATTCTGACAAATAATATTACGGAGTGAGAAAAAACAGCATCTGGAATCGAATTGCAAAACAAAGCTGTCACTGAAACTATACACTTTAATCGTCCTAATCGGTTGGTGAGTGATTTTTAACGAGGTTAGTGAATTAACATTGTGTGCCCCATAAAACAATTAAGAACCAGTAGAGACTATTGCGATTATTGCCAGAGTGCAAAGTTGTTTTGATTTTCATAATTATTCCACTCTGACGAAAAATATTGCGGAGTGAGAAAAAGCAGCATCTAAATTCGAAACCGTTTCAGAATTATTCGAATTGTCGAAACTTGCTGATTCTGATATACCTCACGTCAACACCTTTGTAAATACAAATTTTTACTCATATATTTGTCTTAGCTTCAATTCTTCCAAATCAAATTATTTTGTTCAAAACTGAGTTATTTTTAATCGAAAGAACTGAGTTCAAAACACCAAAAGATTTATCTAAGAAACAAAAGCACGCAAAAACGAAAAGAAGGCGGCAATTAATATTGCAACAAGAGATCTGGTTTTGACAAGTAAATGCCTGGACATTTCAAGCAGGAACTTAGATGCTTCTACGAAAGAAACTGCTTTTTGCTCAAAAACATACTGCTGCTACGACAAGTAGTCACATATACCTTCAACGCATCTAGTACGAACTCATTAAAAATATCATCGAGGTGCCATGAACAAAACATCCAAATTTTTTCTTTGATAAAGAGTTTTTTAACCAATGGAGGCATTCGAGTTGATAGTAATCAAAAAATTTTTCTCTTTGAGTGGGTAAAATTTTATGAAAATTTAATTGAAAATTTTGAAAATTTTGGTTGATCAAAGAACAAAATTGATACGAAAACGTAGTTTAACTCGTAGAATCTGAAGATTTCTTTTAAACTAAACTGCGAACAAATACACTGGAGAAAATTTACAAAAACTTTTTTATAAAAATTATTTTAAACAAAGAAAGTTAATTAATTAATTGTGATATATTTTTTAAAAGAAATTGCTATTAGAAGCTCCAAACAAATCTGCAGGACAATTTTGGAAATCATGAGAGCAGAATATCAGGCAAACAAACAGAAACAGTTCTCATTCCGGAAATGTTTCCTGCATAATTGGACCGTTGTTTTGTGATTTCTAGAAAACACAATTTTACAAAGGTTCTACCATTGAATCACCGTTCATAGTTTTGTCCTTTTTATTTGCAAGCAGAATCCTGCGGAAAAGGGTTGAACAGAGTCTTCATAGTTGGTTATATAAAACGTTTCTGATCGAAACAATCTTGAAGAAGGGACCACCATCAAGAAGGGAAACCATATACTTGAACTCAAGAACCAGAACTCGTTGAAGACCTATAAGAGTAGTTGATTTTTATTTCAATTTTTGTTCCACTTGAGTCAATTGCACTAGAATTGACGCGTTCAGCAGTTACAATCATTATAAATGTATTTTACTAATTGCTAGCCAAGCTTCAAGTGAGTTCACGCTCCAACTACATCTGGAGAAAGCATTTCGATATTAGCCTTCTGAGTTAAAATAAGATAAAACTCAAACTGAATTGGAGATCAAAGTCCTCAGAGGGAGTAGTAGGACTGTCATCATCAAATTTGAGTGCATTCATTAAATCATTTTTAAACACTTACTTGATTTCCGGTTTTCAGGTTAACTACAATTTTCTTAACACAATTGTGATCTTTCATGCACCAAATCCAACTCATTTCAAAAAATTTGTGATGTCTACTGAGCTCTGGAAAACGGTTAACAGCAACTTCAATCAGTCTATATCGATTTTTTGGTACAAAAATTCTTTTCTATTTCAGCTGGCTATCCAGCAATAACAATAAATGTTCTCGAAGCAGCCTGCTTTTAAAATTTTTGATCTAATTATTGGAGGTTGCTATGAGTCTTGAAAGTGTTCAAGGTTCAGAATATATAGCGTCGGAGTTATTCCAGCAATTTAAAAAACGAAGAAAATGCTCCAATTATTTCCTAATTATTTTTTGAATGATGTTGAAAAATGGAAGATGTAAAGTTCCGCAACTAAAAAACCCAACTTTGTAGAAGCGATGGACCAAAATTACATCATTAAAGAGTTCTTGTAAAGTTATTTGATTCAGTATCGTATCTAATCACTCGGCGATCAGCTGGCTTTCGTTCAATACGTTTATTCATGAAAGGATCTTAAAAATTTGTTGTGTACTCTTCCAGTGAGTTAAATACTGCAGTTCAAACGACAAAAATATGTTTCCTTTTTAAATAATGGTGAAATGCGAAGCAGCAAACCCTCATATAAAATAATAACATTTGCCTCGATATGATATATCAACTAGCGCTACTCACCACCATCTATCAAGATCAATTTTTCGGGATAAAATTCATAAAAGAGGAATGATATTAGCTTTCTAAATTGTAATAAGATAAAATTTAAATTAAATTGGAGATGGAAGTCCTCAGAGTGAATGGTAGGACTGTCGGCATCAAACTTGAGTGCTTTCATTAAATCATTTATAAACACTTATTTGATTTCTTGTTTTCAGGTTAACTACAATTTTTTCTACACAATTTTCAGTTTTCATGGACCAAATCCACCTAAATTCAAAAAATTGTGATGTCCACTGAGCTCTCGAAAACGGTTAACGGCAATGTCAATCATTCTATATCGATTTGTTAGTACAAATTTTTTTGATTCAGCTGTCTATCCAGCAGGAACAATAAAATTTCTCGAATCAGCCTGCTTTTAAAACTTCTGATCTAATTATTTGAGGTTGCCATGAGTCTTGAAAGAGTTCAAGGTTCCGAATATATATATATATATATATATATATATATATATATATATATATAAATATATATATATATATATATATATATATATATATATATATATATATATATATATATATATATATAGCTTCGGGTTCACTCCAGTAAAGCAAAAAAAACGAAGAAAGTGCTCCAATTTTTTAATAATTACTTTTCGATTGATGTCGAAAAATGGTAGATGTAAAGTTCCGCACGCAAAAAACAAACTTTGTGCCAGCAATGGACCAAAAAGACATCAGTAAAGAGTTTTTCTAAAGTTATTTGATTCAGTATAGTATCTAATCACTCGGCGATCAGCTAGGCTTTCGTTCAATACTTTGATTCCTGAAAAGTCAGCGAAGATAAACCCTTAATTTGATTAAATGGTTTAAACACGTTTTTTGAAACTTCTCCAATGAGAGAAGTGAATGAGAGGCATTGTTCACCATACAAGTTTCTCCGTTATTATCCATGGGATATAATGAGATCGATTATGTTTTATATTCCTTCTTCTGTTGAATAGTCGAATATATCTCAAATTAGCTAATCGGTGAAGATTTTGCAGACAGCTTCTGATTAAATTTCTGTTGCCAGCTCAATTAGTGAGGTCAGTGAATTTATTGGATGTTCCGTGAACAAATTTTTATATCTAGAAAAGAACATTTCTAACAAAAAGTTAAGCATAGAGTGCGACAACGAACTGATTTGATATATTCTGGAAATGAAAACTAAAGCCAAAAGAGACTGAAAGTGTCCAAATGGTGAGAGTAGAAATAGTGATTCAGAAGCTGTTTGTTATTAAACAGTCATGCCGTGGAAAATTAATTTGATCAGTTTAAAGATTCTTAATTCAAAATTACGTATTCAAATCAGTGTTTGAGATCTGAAAATTGACTCATCGTGCAAAAAGTCCGAGTGTTGGAATGTAGAGACCCGTAAAATGACGCTTCACATCATCAAAGAGTTTAGGTCGGACTGTCTCCAAATTGAAAAAAGTAAAAGTTTTGAAAATCAACCAAACAATATCCGTAGTTGCCGAGGACCTGTTTTTGTACAATTCTTTTTAAATTCGGCAAAAAAAGTTTTTGGCTTTAACCTCCCATCTATCAGATAATATTTTACTGAAAGAAATTTCTTCCAGCTATTCTACGTAATATCAATATTTTGTCAATGCTGATAAACAACATCATGACCGAAGCCTATTTGATATTATCTTATAAATTTGTTGTGAGCTCTTCCAGTGAGTTAATTACTGCAATTCAAACGACAAAGATATGTTTTGCATTGACGTCATTTTGAAGTGCGGAGCAACGAACCCGAATACAAAATAATGACATGTGCCTCGATATGATATATCAATTAGCGCTACTCCCCACTGTCCGCCAAGATCATTTTTTGGGATGAAATTCAGGGATCTAAGACATTGTTTGAGCAGAAGCTTTCGATACAAATTGTAGATAGATAGAATACCTGACGTTTGACTGTTTTCTTTGAATCATTTTGAGAAATTTGTGGACTTGGACGGTTGCTCAGAAAGTTCTTCCAATTCAGTTTCCTACAGTATTTTCGCAATAAACATAACTTGACAGCGGTCTTGAATCTTAGGCTTCTCATACTTTTGTAGTTTTGTTACGTTGTACTTAGCTGTCAAGACGCAAGTGTTCCCTAGATCTTTTAGAGCCAATCCATTGTTTTGGTTGAGTTTCGAGTTACAGAACGACAGTGATGTGTATATTGGTACCTCCGCAGCATAGAGCCGCGATACGGTACCAATATACACATTACTCTAATTCCCTTTGTTTTTTCCACTATATTTCCATTTTTCCACACAAATAAAAATCTATCATTTATTGACTAAATTTAATAAATTTTGCTAATATTAATTGTAAAACCTAAACTCACCATTACAACTTTTAATACCTTTATTATCAAATGGATCTATAGCTATCTTATACTGTTCCTTAGTTTCTAAATGATGCCTTTTGCTATCAATAGTATAATTAGTAACATATTAACTTACACCCCCAAATATAGCATTTTTATAGTCTTCAATATCAATTTGGTTTTTAATAGTAGCTTTGGTTATACCTTTTAACTTTTTTTCATCTTCTCCTTTAACTGTATTATAACAATATGCTTTAGCTTTAAGGAAGCAGGCTTCTATAATAGTATCATTAGGTAATTCAATCTTAATCTTACCTAACTCATTATTATGTAAAATATCTTTTATCTTATTGATTTCAGTTTCTATATTACTATCTAATCGACCATTTATGTTTATAAATATACTATCAGTATCTGTATAATGATAACTACAATCTAACTCTTTCTCAAAGTAATCATATATAGCTTTATACATAAATAGTTTAGCTTTCTCTAATATAACAAAACCAATATAATTAAACTTATCGAACTTAAAATTATCTCTTGTTTTATGTACAGCTACTAGATCATCATCAAATTCTACAACATATTTAAAACTAATATTTTCTATCAAATTAATATATCTATCTACTTCTTTAACTAACTCTACATCTTGTCTATTGTATACAATTTCTATTGTTTTTCCATAGAAGGCATTATTCATCAGTTTAAAGAATACATCTCCAAATTTATCACCCATAGTTTTAGCTTCTTTTCTTTGCTGAATATTAAACTCAATATAAGTCTTTAACCACTCACTCTTACTATACTCTAACTTTTGCTTAACTGTAATACCTTCCAACTTCAAACCACTAGCTAAATACCAATCTAACATCTCACAATCAGTTACATAATCGTTTTTATCCGTTAGCGTCAACATTGACTTCTCATTTGGTTTGTATCCTTTCTTTTTTTTTTCATTTTGATAGTCTGTAAACTGATAAATGTTAGCCTTTGTCTTTTCTGGAAAGAATGGATATTTCCTTGTCTTTTGTTTCATCTCCTCATTATACTTTACATCAATAGTATAGATATAACATTTTGTAGAGATAGAGCTAGTATAATCGAGAGTGTCACATACTTTGATCTCACCAGTAGGTAAAGCTTGAACCATAGCAGAAGTGTATAATGAGTTGAAGTCTAAGTATTTTGCATAATTCTCTTTCCCTGTATACTCCGGATCTATTTCTTTAATTTTACATTTTACATGACAATCACCTAATACTGAAGCTAACCCACCTCTAATACCATTGTATCGTATTGTATCATACCTGTTGTATTGTATCATAAATATTAACTGTGTTTTCTTCATAATATTTAAGTCTAACATTAGTATATTTCAATCCACATAACCAAGTTAATCCAGGAGCAGAACATGTGTAACAAGGATCTATTTCATAACATTCTAAACACTTATCTCTTGACCTTTCAAATACATCTACCGACAATAATACATCTGTTTTAAAACATAACATCATATAGTCTTTTATTGATTTACATCCACTATTATTCCAACAATCTATTGCTTGCTTATATTCTTTATCTGTAATACCACTTTGTTTCAATTTAGAATAGAATGCTTCCTTAGGTGGTAATGTTGTTTCATGTAGTTTACCTATACTATCAAACCATTCATATGGGAATATACCTTTACGTCTCTCTAACCCAAATTTGTTTAATGTTACACACTCTTTATCACTCAATCTTTTACTTATAGCATCTAAGCTAAGTGGATGGAAGAACCTAAACATATCTTATGCTTTTGCATAACCCATATCAATAATAATATAATTCTCATCAGTTTTAGTAATACTTTAAGTCTAATCTTATTTGCTAGTTTAGTTATAAATAAGTGATTATCACAATTAGTAGAGTTAAATGCATATATTGGTACGAATGTTTTCTTAGCTTGGAGGTTACATTAATTGTGAGCATAACCTCTAAATTTACCATTTAGATGGTCATGATCTCTAACAATGTCATTACCCAAGTTATCTACAATAGAAACACTCAGTAGTAAGTGGAGTAATATTATCTTCATTAAGTGGAATATTAATTTCAAAGATATCTTTAAATAATTTATTATATTGATTTACTCTACTTATAAACCAATCAATTATATCTTCACCGGAATAACTTTCATACTTATCTTCTAATATGTCAAGATAGTCACTTTTTATATATAAACCACAAGCAATAGGAATGTTTTTTTTTGTTTTTTATAATACATTCGAAATAATAATACATAGCAAATGGTACTCTGTTTTCATAATGGAACTTATCAAACTTTAGATATTCATCTTTATGGAATGTTCTTCTTCCCACATGTTTCTGTGTATTACATAATTCCAAATGTTTTTTTAATGCACGTTCAGTTAGAAATGATACACAACATTTTAGACATGGATAACATTTATGTTTAGATGATTTTCTTAATAAGAAAGATACATCTTTACATAGGAAGTAATGGTTATCCCAGTATAATACATTACATCTTTTAGGATCATTATGCTTGATTAACAAAGGATTAATAGTTTTATTTCTATTTAGATTAAACACTTTAAATAATATTTTATCTTTATTTAGTTCTTGTATTTTCTTTAAGTGATAATAATCATATGGAGGTGGAAGCTTTGGTAATTTTATCTCATTAATATACTCTGGTTTATTATATTTACTAACTCTATTGGGATCACGTGATGCAGGATGTAGATAAGCAATTAAACACCACAATAAAAATTTATCGGTATTATGTATATTAAGCATATATCTAGACGTGAATGGTAACTCAGTAGTACAGCCACCAGTAGGATAAAACCTACGTATATAACTTGTTTTTTTTAACAAATCTTTGCATGCTCCAACCAGATTGATTCATCTCTTGTTCTTGCATTCTAGTCTCTAGTTCACTATTCAACATATCCAAGTCATGAGGACCATTATGTTGTCCAGTCGTTAGTCTAAATGTGAATTCGTTTTCTTCTAACTTATCATCTGTAGGTTTTGTATACTTTACTACATCAAAGGTTTTAAACTTGATATGGGGATGTATGTTATACATTTCCTCTAATACATTCAAGAATTTAATATCTTCGTAATTACTACTTGTTATCATTATTTGATTATACTTCATATTATGATCTAATCCCAACTCATTAACTTTATCTCGCCACTTCCATTCAACAAGTTTTTTCTGATTAACAGTTTCTTTAAGTTCATCTGATTCATTGTGTTCATTTTTATTGTTATATCTAGTATTACATATATTGCAATATCCTGAATTATCTTTAGTTCTGGTACTATTGGTGTAACCACTTCGTGGATCTTCAGTTATATCCTTATCTTTATCATCGGTGAAACCGCTTCGCGGATTAACATTATCCAGATGCATCTTTGTTTTCAAATGTTGATCCACACTATATTGACTCAGAGTAGTCTTACATATTACACATTCCAACTTACTCCCATTCTTTATTATTTCCCCATTAACTAATCTTATATTATTCCTATGTTTTAATGTGTCCATATGTTTAGCATGTTCAGTATTATTATCCAGATACATATACAGCTATCACAATACTTTATTCCCTCTAGTTCAGGATACTGATTATCTATCTTTTGTTCTATCTCTTCATTAGTAACTTTTTATTCCATCCTCATTAGCACTCTCAATAATTTTATTTCTATTATATATTTGCTCATTCTTTTTATGTTTAAGTGATTGATTATGCCTATTATAATTCTTTTGAGTTAACTCTTTATTGCAAGCTTCACAATTAAACTTATTTGTTTTAGGCTTTTGGACATAGACAAAATCATCAGATGAAGATGATTGTCTATCTGAATCTGAATCTTTAGATTGATCTAAGTCTATAGATGATTCTCTATCGTTAGTTGGTCTAAATCTGGATAAAACTTTGATTCAATCTTTCGCAATGACTCACGCATATCTTCTTCTCGCTCTTTTAGTTTTGTCACCTGTTTATCATGCGACTCTTTTATTTCTTCATTTATTTGATTAAACTTTCTGATTGATTCTAAAGATTTTTTTACTTCTACCTTTTGTCTTTCCTTATCTACTGGTGTGATTCCTTCCCTTGGTTTGTCTTTTTTTTATTAACATTTGGACTGCCGTGCTAGTAGAACTAGATTGAGCTCGTCCACCACCAAATTGGACTTGTCCATTAGAGTGAGCTCGCTCACTTCCAGATTGGACTTGTCCATGAGATTGAGCTCGCTCACTTCCAGATTGGACTTGTTCATTCCCAGATTGAACATTTTCGGTAGGACCTTGATAACTCATTTGTATAGTGCAAGTTGTGAAATAATATACTTTTATATATTTTCACAATATAAAAATCAGTACTAAGTGTAATAAATGTGAAGATAAAGCTTGGTGTTGGAGTTGTGATGAGTGCCAAAGCAAACCTTGTTTATGTTTCATTTGTAATGAAACTATACCATATAGATATAGTCACTCTCATATGAGTAAGCATTATAATGATCCCAATCAATATTTAACATGTAAAATGTGTAAGATAAATAAACATATTTCATACTATAGATTTAAATGTTTTAGATGTAGATTATGTATCCATCTCCATAGATATAGATTTGGTCATACTAAAGAAAGATTTAGAGAACATGTAAAGAAATACAATATCTACGAAGCGGTTCAACGGAGTTGTTTTGCAAATTCACTGATAGTGAAACTTGGGCTTCGCAGATAGTGAGGGAACTGCTTCGCAGCTTTTGTTTCTAGTATTAAAAATTCTAGTCTTTCTACTAAATTATTTGGGTTAGGGTTGCTATTTAAACCCCTGCGAAGCAGTTCCCTCTTATTGAGGTCTACTCAGATCAGAATTTCATTCTGAAGTTAAGTACAACAAAACATTATTTTTATTCCTTATATAATGATTTATCTATGGTAAACCAAAAAGTTTGGGAATGGGCTAAGCCTTTGTTTCACCAACCAAAGACTTTGTCTCGCTGATTATTTAACTATAAAAATGGCTAAGCTAGATAAATTTGTGGAATTAAACAGTCTAGAAAAACAAAACAGAAGAAATAGATTAGATGATAAATTAAAACAACAAGAATATTATGGTGAAATAGAAGAGTTATTTGATCTTTTAACTAAAACACTAAACGCAAACAATGAACACAATCTAGCATTAAGTGAACAAACATTAAGAGCAATAGATTTGCAAAATCCTGAGTTAGATAAACAAACTAAGATGATCCAGCAAGCTGGTTTTGCAGATCGGTGAAAACACTTCCAAGTTTAATGAAACGTTAAAGGGGACCATAAAGGAAACTCAAGATATAGCACCAGTTTTTTTTGATACAAAGACAAAGCCAATATTCTTCATGACATGGGGGCTCAAACTAATCCTCAATTAAAATTAAATCTTGTAGATTTGCCTACTAGAAGATATAAAATGAATGATGTTGATATAATCCTAGAGCAGGGTGCCTTTTTAGTTAAGGATAATGTATATGAATTTTCAGATGGATTTATTGACTTTCTTACTAAATCAAATCTAACATATGATGATAATATTGAGGAAGATGAAAACAATATTAAAAGGGTTTTAAAGGATATTAAATATGATGTAGAAAAAGGGGATAAGAAAAGCGCTAGATATAGAACAATGAAACGTATAATGTGGGTAGAAGATGATGTATTTGGCAGGGGTTTAAATAGCAACCCTAACCCAAATAATTTAGTAGAAAGACTAGAATTTTTAATACTAGAAACAAAAGCTGGCCATGATGGATTATATGATGAAATGCTAGATATATCTAAGCAACTATTTTCTATGAATATTATTACTCAAGAGCAACTAGATAATTTTGTTTTTAACTATGGTAAATAAATAAGGATGATAAAACAACAACAACTATTAGCTAAAGAAGTATTCAGTCCTCAAATAACAAAGTTTAGAAGAAAAAGATTAATACCATTATATAAAGATGAAACATGGTCAGCTGATTTAATTGATAAGTCATCTCTAAGTAAATACAATAATAATTATAAGTTTATATTAACTGTTATAGATATATTCACAAAATATGCATGGGCTATTCCACTAAAGAATAAATCTGGTTTACCTATAACTAGTGGTTTTAAAACAATCCTATCAGAAGATCCACAGGGTGGCTCTGAAAGTCGAAAACCAGAAAAGTTATGGGTAGATAGAGGTAGTGAGTTTTACATTAAAAAATTTAAATCTTTACTTAAAGATTATGAAACAAAACTATAATCTACTTATAGTGACTTAAAGGCTGTGTTTTTAGAGGCATTCAATAGGACATTGTTACATAAAATTAATAAACCAATGTTCATCAATGGTGACGGTAATTGGGGAAATATACTAAATGATGCAGTCATAACATATAACAATAACATTCATTCAACAATTAATATGACACCAGTTGATGCTTCTAATAATCCTGATACAGTTAGATATATCAGGGGACCTGCTTCGCAGATTATATTTACTTCTACTTAGAATAAATTAAAGGGTAAACCTGGATACGCCCAACTTAAAGTTGGTGATTATGTTAGAAATGCAGATAAACGTAATATCTTTTCTAAAGGTTACACTTCTAATTGGAATAGAGAGTTGTTTAAAGTTAATGAGATTTTAAAAACACAACCACCAACATATAAAATAGAGGATATTAATGGTGAGATAATAGAAGTTAATTATTACGAACAGGAATTATTAAAATCCGAGCTTGACGTTGAGTCTGATAATAAACTTTTAGAATCATTAAAAATATTTCTTAATATAAAAAATGACAAGAAACAGATTCAATCAGGCTAAACACCAATTGGGGAACCCAGTTCTCGGATCAACATCAACAAACAGCTTAACACTAAGTAAGGCTCGAGGGGTATTCCTAGAAGATAATGATAATATTGATATGAAGCATACTTATAAAATTGCAATTGTGCATCCTCCGACAGATGAAAAAGATGTTGTTAAAATAAAAAGCATTTTGACAATAACTTATTATCTTCTAATAATAAAGTAGATATTTTAAGTAAAAACATAACTGAGCTAAATAAAGGTGAATTTGATAAAGTCACAACTAAAACATTACAACTACGAGTTAATAATGAACTAAGTTAATAATGAAATACGAGTTAATAATGAAATACGAGTTAATAATGAACTAATTAATTAGTTTATTTAATCAACAAATGAAGTCACAAATAATGTTAACTTTTGTAAGTTGCTGCTGATACTATCTCTAATTGTAATTAATTAAAACAAGAATTTGATAATAATAATAGGTTTAATCAAAATATTAGTAACATACATTTAAATGATATGTTTATTAACGGTCTAAGAGAAATGAAAGAATACAATAAATCTCTTAGAAAAGTTATAGTACCATATATAATTGCTATAGTTTTACAAAGTACGTTAGTTGATAATAAAGAGAAAGCAAGACTTGAGATGCATTATGATTCTAAACGATTAGATATAATGAAAGAAATAGAAAGAATTTTTACTATTGAAAATAAGCAAAAATATGACGGAGTCCATGACCAATCCAACTGCACCGAGTGAGAGATTACTATATCCAGATTTATCATCAGTATCAGAGCGGCTGATAAACGAAAAGATTCAAGCTAATAACAAATTGAACAACAATATTAACATTATGAAAGATATTAGAAATTATTATGAAACTGAAACTAATAACTATAATAAGAAGTTAAGTTGATATAAAAATTATATTAACGTAGCTGAGATAACAGAAATACTGTTATCATCAATTGCAACAACGGCAACAACAACATCAGTTGCATTAACAGGTAAATGATTACCTTATTCAATAACAATAGCTTTTGCTACAGCAACTGTTTGTGGTTCATTATCAAAAACAATTAATACTAAAATAAGAATTAAAATCATAAGTATTCACAAATGTATATTTTAAGTAAACAGTTTAGCGACAAGTTTAATAAATCATATACTAAATCACTGAATGATAATAAAATAGATAATGATGAATATAATGAATTAGTCAAGGTATATGAAGAATATAAGAAGAACAAGAAAAATAAATTAAATGTTTTATTAGATTAAAAATAATAGTGCTTAGTAAAAACAATGTTTTTAGTAATAATAATATTAGTATTAATATTTATCGGTAAGATTAAAGCTATAGTCTTAGTCTTAACCTTAACCTTAGCCATAACTAAATTATCTTTTCGTTGTACCTAAGTATAAACCTCTTCCTTTTTGTACTACCTTTATATCTTCACCAGTAGTTGCAAATTTAATTAAATCAGGTGTGGCCGATAAAGCAGCTCTAGGGTTTCTAGATTCAGCTGCATTTCTTATTTTATTTTCTATTTCTAATGCTCTTGCTGGATTATTGGCAACTTTCTTTCCAAAGTTAACTGTATCTCTATCAACACTTTTAAAGAAATCTTTAAATCCCTCTGCTTCTATTGTTGCATCACTGACAGTCATTGACTTATTTCTCTTACACTTAACACAATTACCCTTTAACATTTTAGTACCTTTTGAAGTAATTAAACCTCTTGGGTTATTAGTACCACTATAATGTCTACCACTAACACAATATGAATTAGTTATAAATTTCTGTAAAAGACTCATTTCTATATAAAAAAATAATGGAAGTTAAAAAGTACAATCCCTTTGTTGTTAAACCTAACCCTAAAACTACGGGTTCCACCCGCAAGCGAAACTCGAAGACTAAGCCTAAGACATAGCTTGAAGCTAAGGGCCTATCTCAAGAGAATAAAAAGAAATTAGATATTATTTATGCTAAGGGTTTTGTTAAGACATGTAAGAAAAAGTTTAGAGCTATGGAGCTTCGTCCGTGTTTCACCAGAACCATGTCTATAATTATAACAATGACTATCAGGAACTGCTTCGCAGATAACAATGACCATGACTATAACTAGGCCTAAGATACAATATCAACCATCTTATTACCATCACTATTAACACTAATAACCTTTCTAGTTAATACTAATGCATGACATATAACATCGGCAACTGCAGCACTAAATTTAAAAATAAGTTGTATTGGTTGTAGGCCTATATGGTTACTTTGATATCTAGTATCGAATACATATATTCTATAATTATTTTTGAATGTTCTATGATTTATATATGGTTTTTTATTATGTGGTAGCCCATTATAATCTTTATTAAAGTTAACAATCTCTTTAAAAGCCTCATTATAATTATTGGTGCCATAATCACTATTCATTCTATCCTCGGGATAAAACTCACTACCAATCTTACAATAACATTCAGTAACATTCATTACATCAAATGTACTTGCATCATGAGTTTGTTCATTAACATTATTCTTTTCAAAACCAACTATTATATATTGTGGTCTTTCCATACTAATTTCCATACCTAGATCAAAAAAGAAGTTAGTAGCAGTGGGTGTATTCTTATAAAATGTCTCTCTTTCATAATAGCTATAGTCTACATTATTTTTTTACTTAAAACCTTTTGCACAATAATTCTGTTGTCATTACTAGGATCAAAACTGGGCACACACCATGATATATATAATATATATATATATATATATATATATATATATATATATCTAATATCAAATATTACCATCATTACCAACTGCATCAGCACGAGCATTAACTCTAAACGGAGCTCTATCATTATTATTTCTTTTTAATACTAGTTGAAAACCTAAAACATATATAATCTTTTCTAAATCATTTTCGAAACCAAGTAGATCACTCATCTTAATAATCATATACATGTGCCTCGTTGTGCAGCAATATGGTCACCTTTAAGTTGACTATCTCTATTGCCCTGATTTCTAACAAAACCACTCTCATATTCATCACCAGTACTGGTTAATAACTTATACATCAATAGATTAGGATTGCAATGATCTATATATTCAGTAGTCCTACCACCACTAGTTTCAAGCTTAATTGAACTAAACAATGCCATCATACCATAATTAACTAATCTGATATTAGCATCATTAGCAAATACACCACCAGCATCATCTGATACAACAAACTCTATCTCTAGATATGAATCACGCAAATTTAAGTGATTCTCTGCTCTATTGAGTATGATATTAATATTGGTATTAACCGTATTCATTGTTGCTAGATAATTAGGTTTAATTTTTATAATCTTACTTTTGTGTATATCATTATTATAACCATAAGTTGTATCTAAATGAAAGTTCCTTTTTATAATCCAGAAATTTAACTTTAACTACAACTATTACTATAATTATAACTATAGCTATGACTATAACCAAAGCTATTATTATAACTATGGGGCTTCGCCCATGTTTCACAAAAAATATAATCTAATATTTGAATATAAAAAATGACAGACAACCTAATTCTATATGAACTCCAAATATACATGAAACTCTAACTAAAACTAAAGAAGAGCATACACTTAACTCTAGAATGATAAACCCAACAGAAAAGCTAAACTTTAAATTCGTACTTTTAATAAGAAACGTTTGTTGGTGATTTTGACTGCCTCTTCATTAGACTGGGAAGTGCAATCCAGATAATTCAACTTCTCTAAAATTAATTATTACAAAATTTTTTTTCAATATGTTTTTTCAAGATCAATTTGGCATAGATATGAGGACTTCATGCTTTTAGCTGAACCTTTAGGTCAATAAACGCAAACTTGCTGTATTTTGTCATTCATCTTTCCACGACAAGGAAAAACCAAATTCAGTCAGATTTGTCCGATAGGTTCTCTATTGTAAAAAATGTTCTTAATGCAACTCTTCGATAAAAGTGCATTCATATCAATAGGAAAAGGTATAAAAAAACTAGATATAATGATGAAACTATTGTCATTGTGACAAAGTATCTTGGTTCAAAGTAAAAACTTCATCGCCACGTATAACTTTCTTTTCAGTATTTCGTAGCGCTGAAAGGTTTTTGGTTGTGAAAATAGGTATAGTGACTAGTGACTCCATTCTTTTCAAGATCGCCGCAAAACACTAGTTATTTTTGTTTTGGTAAACATTTTTAATGTTTAAAACTTAAATTTGTTGCCTACTGCAGCTAGGTTCATACAAATTACCGTCTACTAAAAGCTTTTTTCCTTTTTCTCTAATTTCTACGGCGCCTTTGTGATTATACATTCCTGTTCATATGCCTACAGGTATAACGAATCAGATATTGCAACTTCGTAAAAACAAAATTTTACACACATCTTTATTCTTTTTGTGGTACTTTTAGTTGATATAATTGGTCCTTTGTTTGCCCATGGAATTTTTTTGTTTCCCTTTTTTTGATAATTATTGAAGAAATTGCCATGAATAGAAATCCGCAATTAAATATTGAATGAAACAACCTTTCTGAGGAAATTTTTATATTAAATCTGACAAAAATTTCATTTATATGTCTCATACTCAATTCATAAAGTGATTGTTTTGCATATATATTTCAGATTCCGGTTCGATGCAGAATCCCAATCAATTCAACTACTTTCTTCAGCTAATATATTGAACATTCCAAATAATCCAACTGTTTTACAATCTTCCAAATAATCCACTTGCACTATTCAATCAACTTCTACAAATAAAATTCTTCCAATTTTTGGTAAGTTACTACATACAATTTTATCCAATGACAATCTAGCAATTTAATCTCTTTCAAATTCAATCAAATATATTCAGGGAGAAATAGTGTAATAATTTATCCAAGACATTGCGCCTCTTTAATATTTTTACTCCATCTTGATAGTGTAAAAAATTTTATCTAAGATTTCTAAGAAATTTCGATTTGTTTTTCATGCTCTTTAACAGCAATCAACCATTATAAGCATTTAATCAATTGTGAAAATTAATTATGTCATAATTTTTTGCCTCTTTTAGATACTTTAAAAAAACATTGAAACTGTAATAACACTTTCGTGTTTGTGTTTTTTCACCTTTTGAAGGCATTTTTTTAAAGATTAAGATTGAGGTTAATAATTGTTTATTCTGTGTCTTTTTTGCGCTGATTCATTTAGACTTGCTTAAGATTGTTTGTCAACCGTTGACAAAAAAGGTTGATGTCCATTGGACGAGCAGAAGTTTGTTGAACAGTTCCACTGCATGAGAGGGCAGGCATTTATTGAGTTTGATTAACTACAACATTCTCTTTCAACATTCTACAACCTAGGTGTATGTTGACAATTTGATACTCATTATCGGTAACAAAAAATACTGGTCGAGGTATAATTTTTTTTTCCAGATCTCATTAGTTTCGCATAGCGTTTTCCATACCTGTGAAATAAGTAGTTTTTGGAAAAAAATGTAAAACCATTGATATTATGAATGACGCTACTCCAATAATGGTAAACATTTTCCATGTATGAGCTCGTTTAAATTTATTACTTAGACTGGTACGAACTGTTTGCATATCACACAAAATCGGCTCTGCGACTTCATCAAGTTTATCGAACGATAATTGTTGATACTCAGGCACTTCTGACATTTTCAATTGAATATCTTCAATGAATTGTTTGCGCGCTTGTGCTATTGTTGCCATGTGAGGCAAATTATCAATCGCTGGTGTTTTTGGAAGCAAATGTTTGAGTGGATCTTTCAGACTTATTTCGAGGCGTTTAATTGTAGTATTGTGACACAAAATCATGTCAGCTCTGATCTCAAGATAGGTTGTTTCAAATTATGTTCCACACTATAATTGGATTATCCATCCTTGACATCCTGCGAGTTTTGTTCGAGTCAGTGGGTCATTGTTCCTCATCATGCTCAAATACATATCAAAATGAGGAGTTGCCGAAATGATCATCCACTTTCCATTGCCAATGTTTCAAGCTTTTTGCTTTACTGGCAGTTTTACTGCTTTTATGTCACATTTTTGTAAAGCAATAAAATAGTTGCCAATCAGAAGTGATCGTAGGCATGTGTCGTGAGCGGTTTCAAGCGAAAAGGCAATAATGCAAACAGAAAAACTGCTTGACCCTACGCACCAGTCATTTTCATCTTGCGAAAGAAGAGCGATTTTATGAGTCGATTCAGCTATAGCAATAAAGTCGATGGCCAATTCGATGGCATATTGCGATACAAATCCATCAGTTCCTTCGTTGTGCATCGGAACCGTTATATCTCTGTAAAAGTTAAGAGCAGTTGCTCTTGTCACAAGCGGAATCGCCAAAGTGAAGAACATTCCACCCTCAACTACGTCAACATTTCTGGGAGTTTTTGTTTCGTAATACGTTAAGAGCTGATTTGTAGGTATTACCAAAGATAATCGTTCATTTGCTTTTGTCTGCCAAAATACACTGCTTGCAGAATTTCTACAAGAGCTGTTTTTGGAAGTAAAGCCATTGGTATTATTTTTTTGACCATTGTCATAACATTATTTAAAGTTATAAGCTTGTAGCTAAACACTCCTGTTCTGTATGATTTATTTTCATTCAAGAGAGCCGAAAACGATCCAATTAAATTTGTCTAAACTTGCAACGTTTGATCTCGTGCATAGAAAAATTGATTGCCATCCATCAATTTCCTAGAGCTTTTACGAATTAACGACACTGCTTTATTTAGAACTTCCGAGTGATTTTTTTGAGTTTCTATGATTTTGCGTTGACAATTATTCACATCCTTCAATCGATCTGCAATTATAAGCATTTTGTCGTTCATTTTCCCCATTATTTCAATCCAGCGCTTGATATTTTCTTCCATTTGAGTTAAAGCAAAGTGAATGTCTTCTCTGTTTTTATCTGTTCCTCCGCATGATCCAAAAATGCTTCCCAGTGAGCAAGCAATACCTGCGCCAGCAGTGACTGCTGTTAGTGCTCCAAATGCAAGCATAGCTGGTCTTCGATTCTGCTTAGATAGATTTTTTTGTCCCAAATCGTTTTTCTCTTTAAGTGTTTTGTAAATTTGGTCTTTGATATCTTCAACTTAATTTTGAGCTGCAATTGGTTGTTTTTCAACATGTTCAGTCAAACTTTTGAAGGTCAAGTCGCTTTCGTTCATTTTAATTAGTTTGAGATCACATCCAAATTCATATTGATTCCAAGAATTGTTTCAGAGCAGTGATTAATATTTCAATTAGTGATGTATTTTTGTCTTCAATCAAGGAAATGGTACCCGAAAATGAATGTTAACAAATTTTTCTGCCAATAGCAATTTTTGTTGATACATGAGTTCTATACCTTTGTGAGTCATCGCTGTTGTTATAGAATAATTTAACGATTACTAATAGAAAGAGAAGGTATTTCAAGAAAAACATTTTTGTTTTTTTTATAATCAGAATGAGGTTTAACAGGGCTTACTTTAGTTCACAGGAGGCCAATCTGAGAAGTCTTTGTTTGCCTGAAGGATAAAGTGAATGGTATATATTTTTCTCTGTTAAACAAATTAATGTCTGAGCTGCGAAGTAAGTTAGATAACGTTTTGTTGATTTTTCTCCGCAGACTTAAATACCCTGAAGATAAAGATGTTATTTTTATTGTAAAAACCTACAGACTGTTTTGATAAATATAGTGTGCACAGTTGGTCGAAGATGTGTGATTACTTTTTCAGCACATTTTGTCTTGACATTATCAATCACAATAATGTTTCAATTTCATCACGCCTTTAAGGTTTAATTTTTTACTTAATTTCAAATCTGATCCTCAGGATGCCGACAATGAAAATTTTTCAAAGTTTTGATTCTGGTTGTTCTTCCAGTATTTTTGTCAGTGCTTGAGGCATGAAAATATGTTGTCTGAGGTGTAAAACATGTACAACCATTTACGTCAACTGACTTGCTTTGACGTCAGTGTTTTCAATGAGAACTAGTTTTAGTATTTTGCAAAATGAGCTGAAAATTCTGCAGAAAGGGGCGCAGGACACATAAGATTTAACAATTATTGAAGTAATACAGCTTCGTTTGTCTGTTTAGGGGTCATGATAAGGAATTAAGTATTATCTTCCTGTTAATGTATAGTTTTAAACTCACGTGGAAAAAGGTAAGAATATTTTCAGTTGAAATGAAATTCAATCATATACTGCATGCTTCTTTTTTTCTGTTTCGCTTGTACGCAAAAAGAAATATCATCTGGGTTAAGTGTCTTGTACTGCCAAAATAAAATAACACTTCGGAATCAGGCGTAGTTGTTTATGAGTCAACTACAATTGAATACCCTTGTCCGGAAGTCAGCAACAACGCAATCAACAGTACATGGATTGTCTGTGTGTCTCTGGGTTGTGTCCTCTGTGTCTGCTGCTGGCCGTGTCTGGTTGCGTTTATCATAATGACCACCCGTTAAATAAATTTATTTAACTTGAATAGTTTTTTTCAGGTCAATGTAATCAGAAAACTTTTATAAGATAAGCATGTCAGTAACTCGAGAATTTTTACGTATTATCTACACTGAAATTTCGGAATTTGGTAATCAATTTTTTATTGACGATTATTTATTTTCTCTTGGCTAGAATGCAGTGCCAGTAATAGATGTTAAAAATGCGAATAATTGGAAAGCGGTTCAGACTCAATTAATCAATCAAAGTTTTGGACATTATTTTATTGGAGAGTGGGTTAGGTTCCCAATTGCATTTTGTAATCACATTTTATTCGAAGTCAATGGTTCGTTTTTAAATGATTTTGATAATGCGTCAAGTTATCAAGAATTTTCCGATTTTGTTGATAATTATTATTCTCGTCCTTCAAAAATTATCAGAAACAACCATGAATCTAGAGTTTATCAGTAACATTCTTGTAGTGAATCAAAGTTAAATTTGTATTCGAGTTGCATGAGTTTTTTCAATGGAGTTACTGGTAAAATTCAAAATTCCTGCCAATCTTACATTTTCTAATTTTGATGCGCTCTTTCAATTTAACCCGTGGTTTACTGAGGCTCATGTGGAAACCGTTGGTAAAGATTCCATATCGTATAAAACCATTGGAAAAAACTGTTCATTATTTGTGAGCGTGGTATGAAATCTGTTTTGTTGGAGAAACATATTCGTGATGTTTTTAACTTTATTCGCTTTGTTAAAACTGGTCCAGCGTCTGCAAATTCACAATCGAAAGATTGTATAAAATATTACATTCCACATTCTCCACATTTCCTATGCCAACCCGCACTTTGTCGGCACAGTGTTATTACTTTTACAACCGGGCCGTCTTTGGTCTTGGGTTGGGAGGCATGTGATAAAGCAGATATTAAACGCGCTCAACAAACCTTACAATACTATGGAAATGGATTAAGAAATTCCGCATATAAAAGACTGCTCGAAATTCAAGGTCTCCGTGGCGCAGTTGAGTGGGGAATAAAGCGTGATACTTCGTCACAAACTTCTAGTGGAATTACGGAACATTTAGTTGCACTTAATCATTCCATTCAACCAATTCTAATAACTAATGTTTGCCTTAAACGTGGGCGGCCAAGTGCTCCTTCTAAAGAAAGGAAAAGGAGTTTTAGGCTCCCCAAGCAACAATTAAGGTTTGAAGAAAAGAAGGAGCAAGAATTTGGTAATAATTGAATTATGTGGGGGGAATAATAGCAAAATAAATTTTCTTTTTGTATTTAGAGCGAATGGAAAAGAGGTTTAAAACCAGCATATTACGTGACTGTACTGTAGTGTACAGCTGTGATTTACCAACTGAGCCTGAAAGCATCTGGCAAAGTGTAGCGGTCTTCAATAGTTCAAACTCAAAATGTCGAGCTGAAATAAATGTTCAGCAATCGACATTGACTAAAAAAGGTTAAAATATTTCCAAAAAGTAATTTACCCTTGGCCGTTTTTAGTAATAGGCCAATGTGAGTGCTATCAATTGAAAGGTAACTGCATGCTCTACATGGCCTAGCAAAAACAATTTTTTATTTTCCTGTAAAAATTTTGAAAAAATTGGATTTAAAAGTAAACTTGAACGAATTTTTACCAATTTTACATTTTTATTTTCATCCATAGGAATTGAATTTTGTGTTGGGTGCATTCGAGGTGCCTGTAATCTGAATCACCTAGATCTCTTTAATTGTAATGAAAATGTTGCTGAGAGAAACATAGGAAAAAATTTGTAGCAAAAGATGAGTTTTAAGAGAAAGATAATGTAAGAAAGGAGAAGGAAATATATAAGAACGTTCAATTTTATACACGAGTAGTCAAGTAGACTGAAAATGCTGTGTCTGCTCCCTTACGCGACCGTACAATGAGACCGTGTAAGCAAATTGCGGTGATTCAGGTCGTCGGCTATTAGTTACACTTGCTGGTGTAACCGTTGAACTTGGCGGTGGTTGTGCAATTCCAGCCTGTCTTTCTACTCTTTTCTCAGCTATTAAACGAGCTAAGTTAGAAACAGGCGCGCTAGGCTCTGAGGGTACTGCGCGCTGAGATTGTGCTGGTAATTGATTTTTTTGTGGGACTTCTAAAATTGCTATCCGAAGAATTAGGCGAAACACTTTCATTTATTTGTGAATCTGGTATGTTAAATTGTAAGGGTGATGATTCATTAGATTGTTGTTTTTTATTTCTGGTGTTTGTTCGGTTTGTTGAACTTGTCTCTCCGGAGTGTTCGGCTGGGCTTCACGAACTGTATTATCTTTTGTGTTAATGCGTGTTTGAACTACCATTTTTCTATTATCATTCCAAGGACTATAAAGGGCTTCGTTTGTTCAATTATCAAACAACTCAGGCTCTCGCAAAATTTCAGGGACTAAAGAGTCTGCAACAAAGTCTTCCTCTTCGAATTCAATGTCTTGTATCGAGGCTTTATTGCCTTTAGTCTAACTCTATGAACCTTTTGAGTATGATTTGTTCCAATTTTTCTTATAAGGTAGTTACTTCTAGTTAAAACTTTTTCTACCTTGTAAAGAATCATCCACTTACATTGCATGTTGCTAATTTTCTCATGTTCATTAGACAGTTTTGGGCTTAAACTTAAGCAATATTCAGCAACTTTCGAAGGAACTGCTTTAGCTTTTCTGTCATAATAATCCAGATATTTATTACAGCTTTTCAGTAAGGCTTCTTTTTTTGGCCAAATAGTGTTGACATTTTACTTTGCACGTCTGCTATGTAGTCGAAGTTACATTTCTGTTTGTGAATGTTGGCATTATTAAACCTCCGGTCTTTGGGATTTAGTGGTATTCGACAATGAAAAACTAGGCTTGGAGGGCAACCGATTTTAGAGTGGTAACTTGTTTTATGTTGGAAGACTGCTCGGTCCGTATACTTGTGCCAGTCGTGTTATATTTGATTTTCATATGTTTTCAAGTATCCTTTCAGTGGTCCGTGTGATCTCTCATCTACTCCTATAGTTTGTGCATGTTTCAATGTAGCATGTTCTAGTTGGAATTCACGTAGTGTTGAAAGCTCTTTCAGTATTTTTGAAGTGAATTGTGTGCCTTGATCAGTCAATACTAAACTGGGTATATATGAATGTCGCATAAGCCACTGCATTAGGTATTTGCATACTGTTTTGGCAGAAATTGAAGTGAGTGGTTGGGCAAAGATATACTTTGTAAACACATCTATTCCCGTAAGAATGTATGAAAAACCACCAGATTTTGGTAACGGTCCTACTATATCGATTTTTAACATATCCGCTGGCATACTTGTATTTGAACTAACTGGAAATATTTGCGGTTGTAGTACTTGGTGTTTCGGAGATTTTGCTTGAAGACAAGTTAAACAGTTGTTAATGTATTGAATTAGAAACTCTATGAAGCCGGGGAAATAATATTTCCGTCTAAACTTAAGAATCGTTTTTTGTATTCCAATATGGCCTTTCAATTTAGAGTTATGTATTCTATGAATCAATTCTGTTTGTAACTGCTTGAGTACCACAATTTGCTTTATGTAGTTTTTACCAATATGATAAAAGAATTTTCTGCATAAAGATTATTGTCAACTATTAGTCGACCAAAATGTTTATGATATTTCTGTAAGTAGTATGAATTGAACTCTACGTTTGGTCTTTTATTGTTTTTCAAACTTTGTAGAACCTCTTGTATGTCTTTGTCTAACTTCTGTTCTTTCGTCATGTCTATGGCATTAACTTTATTAGTTAAATCGTAGGAATCAAGAGGATTAAACTCAGCAAATTTATTTAGACTAGGTTCTTTCAGCTGTGTCATTTCCTCAATTTAAATGTCAACAGTATTTTCTACATGTTCAATTGTAATAGTGGGTATTATGAAGTCCAGTACCAGAATATTTAAAGCCTTGTCTGGTGTATTTGCCAAGACTTTTATCTCAATGTCATGAATTGGAATACGGTCTTTAAACTTGAGTTTTAACTTTGTGTCAGGATTTACATAAGTGCGTGATAAATAATCTGCTGCGGCATTTGCTTTTCCCAAAAAATGCCCAAGGACAAAATTGAATGAAAGAACGCAGTCAACAGCATTCCAAAGATTGCCTGGCATTTTCTTAGTTTGGAAGAAACGCGTAACACTTTTATTGTCAGTCAATACTAAAATGGGTTTATCAGAAACTCCCCATACATAATGTTCAAAGGTTTCAAAGGCTAATTGAATGCTTAAAATTTCTTTCGCATAAACGGAACGTTTCAATTGTGCTGGTGAAAACAAGTGTGAGCCAAAGGCTACCGGTGCATATGTTTTGCTTTTCTCCGTTGAGCTATCATGGGGCTCTTCTATAAGTAATATGAATCCTGCGGCATAGAAACTTGCGTCTCATACAATTAAGAATTGGCAATGAGGTTCAGCTATAGATAGATTGCACGCTTTGACTAAATCAACTTTAAGTATTTCCAGACTATTTTCGAGTTCCTTAGTAATGTGGAAAGATGGTTCTTTACGCAAAAATTTGAAGAAAGGGTGTAATTTTAAGGCAAGATCTGGAATAAACTTTTGAAAGTACTGCATGAATCCGATGAGACGTCTAACTTGTTTAATTTTTTTAAGCAATTTACCTGATTGAAGAATTTTCTCAACATTCGGTTTGTTTGGAGATATTCCATCTGCTGAAACTGTATGTCCAAGAAACTGTATTTTCGGTATTCCGAATTGACATTTGTCAATTGACAACTTGAAACCTAAGTTTCGATTAAACTGGAAAATATGTTTAAGGTTGTCAATTAATGCCTTGCCATCTTTTGCTCCACTTCCCAAATCATCAAAATATACGAAACATTTGTCACTTGCCACACAAGATTGTAAGTGTTTGCTTACACAAGAACTAAAAGCTGTTGGTTAGCGATTTAAACCTTGTGCTAATCGTTTGAACGCAAATGTTCTTCCGCCAAAGTTAAAAGCTAAAAGTTATTTCATCAACCATCTGCATTGAGAAGTAGGCTTGACTACAGTCCAATTTTGCAAAAATTGATTTTGCAGCTAGATGTGCAGTTGCGTCTGTCATTGTAGGTATAGAGAAGTTGTAGTTTTTATAGTCATAACGCAGTAAATGATTAATTCGTCTTAAATTGATTAGAATTCTCAATTTTCCGGAAGACTTCCGTTGGGCAAAAATTGGTGAAAAGTATTTTGAAAATGTTTTGATAATATCATATTATTCCATTAAAGATAATTCAACTAACAGTTCATCCCGAAGATGGATTGGGGTTGCAGGGTTTGGTGAATACACAGGCGATCATGTTCTTGAGTTAATTTCACCAAACAATCTGTGTTTTTGCCTCTCCAGTCTTTGTCTGGCAAAAATGTCATGAAATTGAACCAAAAGGTTCTCCGTTATCATTTTTTCATCCTCTGTGAATTGTGACTCATTCCAATTAAATTTTGATAGAAATTTGTTCCGAATCTCAGCATCCAATGTTGGGTCAAGTTGTTCCTGCTGTTCATAGTTCTTGAGGATGTCGTATATTGTTCACCAAACTCCTTGTAGATTTTCACCATTTGAGCAATTTTCTGGGGTTGGAAAACAAAATGGGTTTGTCTCTGGGAATCCAATTTTATTGCATCACAGAAAAATTTTGTGATCGAAAATCGTCTTCTGAAAAAGAGTCTGTAATTGATGATAGTAAGCATGGATGGATAGAATTAATGTTAGATGCTTGAGTTGGTGTCATAATTACTAATTTTGCAATTCTAGTTTTCGCCGAAATAGTAACGGGACATGGATTTAGATTATATATTCCGACAGCCGTTCGTAAGTTTTCATCTAATCGATTCATTGAAGACATCAGACATAAACTTTTTTCTTTTCAAACAAAATTGAAGGGTCGATTGATCTCTACGTAGGTTCATAACTAATATCAGGTTTTGCTAATTGCACTTCGATGATTTCTTGTTGATTTGGTTTTAACACACATTTGCTGACACTTTCAAGGACAAGATTGTTTTGACTCAAATTCTTATTCTGAAAGTTTAGCGAATTTATCCTCAATATAAAGTTTGGTAATTTCAGCAATTTTTTTGAAGGATGAATAATTATGTCATTTTTGACGAAGAATGGATTGCCCAATATTGCTGAGCTCAATTGTTCTAATATAAAAAATCTTCTTTGTAATTTTTCAATCTCAATTGAATGCAAAGTTCTGCTTTTCCACAAACATTGATTTGTTGTCCGTCAGCAACTCCGAATTTTGTTGGACAGGAAATGTCAAGGACTTTGATACTCTCTGGACTGCAACTTTTGATTTTTGGAACCAGATTTCTGGATACGTAACTAGAAAATGCGCCAGTGTCAATAAGGGTTTTAAAGATAACATCATTAAATTGTAATGGCACGTAGAAGAGGTTGGTTCTAAAAATTGGCACAAAATGAGCTGTGTTAGTAGGAAGCGCTGATAAAAATGGTTGCTCTATCTTTAGGTTTTTGAAATTGTTGTTACAAATGGTATGTTTGTACCTCTTTGGGGTGGTTGTTTAAACCAACTTTTATTCTGGACGTGACCAAGCTGTTCACATGTGCAACAGATAGGTGTGTCAAAACGAAATCCAAGTCTTCTGTTCAAGAATCCTCCTCTGAACCTTGGTTGAAAATAATTACCACTATGTTGCTGTTGCTGATTTTAAGAGATTGGTTAATAAAAAGAACCACTGTATTCTTGTTGCTGATTTTGAAAACTTTGTCTGTTAAATGGTTGAAGGAAACTGCATCTTCCTCTCTGATATCTTCCTCTCCTGTTACTATTGTTGAATCTCCGGTTGTTCAAATTCAAATTCATCCTGTTCATTTGTTTACCGAGATCTCCAACGGAGACCGAGACTTGCTGCCAAATTTTCATTTGCTCTCTCCATACTGTTAATAGCTGCTGCAAGATTGGTTGATGTTGGGTCTTGTGATATTTCATTAAATCCAGTTGTGCTAGCTTCTTCATCGGGAAGAATGCTTTTCAGAACTAAACGTTTTGAAACAGAGGAGCAGAGATCAGTAACCGTAGTCGTGTCCGGTTGCATTAAATGTATAATGCGTATATGCGTTGGCATACCAATAATAAAGGTGTCACAAATTCTATGTGTTCTCTCGGCTGAATAATCATTACCTCCTGAAATAGCAAAGGCCACATTTGCCAATCGAGTTAAATCAGTAAAAATCAGTTTCTTTAGATTGATTAAATTTTCGTTCCTGGAATTTTAATTTGTACAATTCTACGCGGTTTCCACTGAGATACCGAGACTCGTGACATGCAAGCGCATTAGTTAGCCTGTTGCGTTGAGTATCAGGTAGTTCGAGGAAATATTTCAGAGCACCGCCTTGGAGGTGTAATTTAAGATAACCAACGCGTCCAATTGCTGGTACTTGTGCAAGTTCAATTGAGCTCTCTAATTGCTCTCGAAAAATTCTGAAATCAACAAGTGGGTCACCACTGAAAGGTTGAAAGTTAACTGTTTGTGGCACTGAAGTAGGTGCGACACGCCGGATAGCCGCTGCAATTGCGGTTGATGCTGCCGCAACGTCCGCTGCCATTTAATCAATTTTTATTTGGCTTTACAATGGGAAATCAAGTTTCGACGAAATATTTATGACTGGTTCAATTTAATAGAGGTATTTGTTGAGTGAATGAAAAATTGATCTTGCGAAAACTGTTGTTCTGAGGTAATAATAAAAATATTTCGTTGATCTGTGTGATAAAGAATTTGAGTCATATTTTGGCTTTCTGCAATACAAATAACTTTGCCTGTACGTTTTGAAAATTCGAAATTTAAGTTTTTATGGGTTACATTGGTAAATTGCATAACTATAGAAACTACAAAAAAAAAATTTCTGAAATTTCGAAGAAATCGTGATATAATTAATCGTCTAGTTTGAAAGGCATTTGGGGTGATAAATGATTCGTCGTATTTCCAAGATCGAGGCCAGATAAAATCGAGTAAAAATCAGGACATGTTTTGTCTGTAAAGTAGAAGCACTTTCTGTTTTCTATGACATAAATCAATTGTAAGTTTGTTTCAATAGAATTTACAACGTAACTTTGCAAAGGACCTTCTTTATCACCGATTCTGATTCTTATTTTCCGTCTTTTCACATTAACAGTTTTAAACATCTCTGCTTTTCCTGTCACTAACTTATATCTCTCAGACTCAATTCACAAAATGATTGTTTTGCATATATATTTCAGATTCCTGTTCGATGCAGAATCCCAATCAATTCAACTACTTCTTCAGCTAATATATTCAAAATTCCAAATAATCCAACTGTTTTACAATCTTCCAAATAATTCATTTGCACTATTCAATCAACTTCTCCAAATAAAATTCTTCCACTTTTTCGGTAAGTTACTACATACAATTTTATCCAATGACAATCTAGCAATTTAATCTCTTTCAAATTCAGTCAAATATATTCAGGAAGAAATTGTGTTATATGTGATTGTGTAAATTGTGATTTACCAACTGAGCCTGAAAGCATCTGGCAAAGTGTAGCGGTCTTCAATAGTTCAAACTCAAAATGTCGAGCTGAAATAAATGTTCAGCAATCGACATTGACTAAAAAAGGTTAAAATATTTCCAAAAAGTAATTTACCCTTGGCCGTTTTTACTAATAGGCCAATGTGAGTGCTATCAATTGAAAGGTAATTGCATGCTCTACATGGCCTAGCAAAAACAATTTTTCATTTTCCTGTAAAAATTTTGAAAAAATTGGATTTAAAAGTAAACTTGAACAAATTTTTACCAATTTTACATTTTTATTTTCATTCATAGGAATTGAATTTTGTGTTGGGTGCATTTGAGGTGCCTGTAATCTGAATCACCTAGATCTCTTTAATTGTAATGAAAATGTTGCTGAGAGAAACATAGGAAAAAAATTTGTAGCAAAAGATGAGTTTTAAGAGAAAGATAATGTAAGAAAGGAGAAGGAAATATAAAAGAACGTTCAATTTTATACACGAGTAGTCAAGTAGACTGAAAATGCTGTGTCTGCTCCCTTACGCGACCGTACAATGAGACCGTGTATGCAAATTGCGGTGATTCAGGTCGTCGGCTATTAGTTACACTTGCTGGTGTAGCCGTTGAACTTGGCGGTGGTTGTGCAATTCCAGCCTGTCTTTCTACTCTTTTCTCAGCTATTAAACGAGCTAAGTTAGAAACAGGCGCGCTAGGCTCTGAGGGTACTGCGCGCTGAGATTGTGCTGGTAATTGATTTTTTTGTGGGACTTCTAAAATTGCTATCCGAAGAATTAGGCGAAACACTTTCATTTATTTGTGAATCTGGTATGTTAAATTGTAAGGGTGACGATTCATTAGATTGTTGTTTTTTATTTCTGGTGTTTGTTCGGTTTGTTGAACTTGTCTCTCCGGAGTGTTCGGCTGGGCTTCACGAACTGTATTATCTTTTGTGTTAATGCGTGTTTGAACTACCATTTTTCTATTATCATTCCAAGGACTATAAAGGGCTTCGTTTGTTCAATTATCAAACAACTCAGGCTCTCGCAAAATTTCAGGGACTAAAGAGTCTGCAACAAAGTCTTCCTCTTCGACTTCAATGTCTTGTATCGAGGCTTTATTGCCTTTAGTCTAACTCTATGAACCTTTTGAGTATGATTTGTTCCAATTTTTCTTATAAGGTAGTTACTTCTAGTTAAAACTTTTTCTACCTTGTAAAGAATCATCCACATACATTGCATGTTGCTAATTTTCTCATGTTCATTAGACAGTTTTGGGCTTAAACTTAAGCAATATTCAGCAACTTTCGAAGGAACTGCTTTAGCTTTTCTGTCATAATAATCCAGATATTTATTACAGCTTTTCAGTAAGGCTTCTTTTTTTGGCCAAATAGTGTTGACATTTTACTTTGCACGTCCGCTATGTAGTCGAAGTTACATTTCTGTTTGTGAATGTTGGCATTATTAAACCTGCGGTCTTTGGGATTTAGTGGTATTCGACAATGAAAAACTAGGCTTGGAGGGCAACCGATTTTAGAGTGGTAACTTGTTTTATGTTGGAAGACTGCTCGGTCCGTATACTTGTGCCAGTCGTGTTATATTTGATTTTCATATGTTTTCAAGTATCCTTTCAGTGGTCCGTGTGATCTCTCATCTACTCCTATAGTTTGTGCATGTTTCAATGTAGCAAGTTCTAGTTGGAATTCACGTAGTGTTGAAAGCTCTTTCAGTATTTTTGAAGTGAATTGTGTGCCTTGATCAGTCAATACTAAACTGGGTATATATGAATGTCGCATAAGCCACTGCATTAGGTATTTGCATACTGTTTTGGCAGAAATTGAAGTGAGTGGTTGGGCAAAGATATACTTTGTAAACACATCTATTCCCGTAAGAATGTATGAAAAACCACCAGATTTTGGTAACGGTCCTACTATATCGATTTTTAACATATCCGCTGGCATACTTGTATTTGAACTAACTGGAAATATTTGCGGTTGTAGTACTTGCTGTTTCGGAGATTTTGCTTGAAGACAAGTTAAACAGTTGTTAATGTATTGAATTAGAAACTCTATGAAGCCGGGGAAATAATATTTCCGTCTAAACTTAAGAATCGTTTTTTGTATTCCAATATGGCCTTTCAATTTAGAGTTATGTATTCTATAAATCAATTCTGTTTGTAACTGCTTGAGTACCACAATTTGCTTTATGTAGTTTTTACCAACATGATAAAAGAATTTTCTGCATAAAAGATTATTGTCAACTATTAGTCGACCAAAATGTTTATGATATTTCTATAAGTAGTATGAATTGAACTCTACGTTTGGTCTTTTATTGTTTTTCAAACATTGTAGAACCTCTTGTATGTCTTTGTCTAACTTCTGTTCTTTCGTCATGTCTATGGCATTAACTTTATTATTTAAATCGTAGGAATCAAGAGGATTAAACTCAGCAAATTTATTTAGACTAGGTTCTTTCAGCTGTGTCATTTCCTCAATTTAAATGTCATCAGTATTTTCTACATGTTCAATTGTAATAGTGCGTATTATGAAGTCCAGTACCAGAATATTTAAAGCCTTGTCTGGTGTATTTGCCAAGACTTTTATCTCAATGTCATGAATTGGAATACGGTCTTTAAACTTGAGTTTTAACTTTGTGTCAGGATTTACATAAGTGCGTGATAAATAATCTGCTGCGGCATTTGCTTTTTCCGAAAAATGCCCAAGGACAAAATTGAAGTGAAAGAACGCAGTCAACAGCATTCCAAAGATTGCCTGGCATTTTCTTAGTTTGGAAGAAACGCGTAACACTTTTATTGTCAGTCAATACTAAAATTGGTTTATCAGAAACTCCCCATACATAATGTTCAAAGGTTTCAAAGGCTAATTGAATGCTCAAAATTTCTTTCGCATAAACGGAACGTTTCAATTGTGCTGGTGAAAACAAGTGTGAGCCAAAGGCTACCGGTGCATATGTTTTGCTTTTCTCCGTTGAGCTATCATGGGGCTCTTCTATAAGTAATATGAATCCTGAGGCATAGAAACTTGCGTCCTATACAATTAAGAATTGGCAATGAGGTTCAGCTATAGATAGATTGCACGCTTTGACTAAATCAACTTTAAGTATTTCCAGACTATTTTCGAGTTCCTTAGTAATGTGGAAAGATGGTTCTTTACGCAAAAATTTGAAGAAAGGGTGTAATTTTAAGGCAAGATCTGGAATAAACTTTTGAAAGTACTGCATGAATCCGATGAGACGTCTAACTTGTTTAATTTTTTCAAGCAATTTACCTGATTGAAGAACTTTCTCAACATTCGGTTTGTTTGGAGATATTCCATCTGCTGAAACTGTATGTCCAAGAAACTGTATTTTCGGTATTCCGAATTGACATTTGTCAATTGACAACTTGAAACCTAAGTTTCGATTAAACTGGAAAATATGTTTAAGGTTGTCAATTAATGCTTTGCCATCTTTTGCTCCACTTCCCAAATCATCAAAATATACGAAACATTTGTCACTTGCCACACAAGATTGTAAGTGTTTGCTTACACAAGAACTAAAAGCTGTTGGTTAGCGATTTAAACCTTGTGCTAATCGTTTGAACGCAAATGTTCTTCCGCCAAAGTTAAAAGCTAAAACTTATTTCATCAACCATCTGCATTGAGAAGTAGGCTTGACTACAGTCCAATATTGCAAAAACTGATTTTGCAGCTAGATGTGCAGTTGCGTCTGTCATTGTAGGTATAGAGAAGTTGTAGTTTTTATAGTCATAACGCAGTAAATGATTAATTCGTCTTAAATTGATTAGAATTCTCAATTTTCCGGAAAACTTCCGTTGGGCAAAAATTGGTGAAAAGTATTTTGAAAATGTTTTGATAATATCATATTATTCCATTAAAGATAATTCAACTAACAGTTCATCCCGAAGATGGATTGGGGTTGCAGGGTTTGGTGAATACACAGGCGATCATGTTCTTGAGTTAATTTCACCAAACAATCTGTGTTTTTGCCTCTCCAGTCTTTGTCTGGCAAAAATGTCAAGAAATTGAACCAAAAGGTTCTCCATTATCATTTTTTCATCCTCTGTGAATTGTGACTCATTCCAATTAAATTTTGACAGAAATTTGTTCCGAATCTCAGCATCCAATGTTGGGTCAAGTTGTTCCTGCTGTTTATAGTTCTTGAGGGTGTCGTATATTGTTCACCAAACTCCTTGTAGATTTTCACCATTTGAGCAATTTTCTGGGGTTGGAAAAAAAAATGGGTTTGTCTCTGGGAATCCAATTTTGTTGCATCACAGAAAAATTTTGTGATCGAAAATCGTCTTCTGAAAAAGAGTCTGTAATTGATGATAGTAAGCATGGATGGATAGAATTAATGTTAGATGCTTGAGTTGGTGTCATAATTACTAATTTTGCAATTCTAGTTTTCGCCGAAATAGTAACGGGATATGGATTTAGATTATATATTCCGACAGCCGTTCGTAAGTTTTCATCTAATCGATTCATTGAAGACATCAGACATAAACTTTTTTCTTTTCAAACAAAATTGAAGGGTCGATTGATCTATACGTAGGTTTATAACTAATATCAGGTTTTGCTAATTGCACTTCGATGATTTCTTGTTGATTTGGTTTTAACACACATTTGCTGACAGTTTCAAGGACAAGATTCTTTTGACTCAAATTCTTATTCTGAAAGTTTAGCGAATTTATCCTAAATATAAAGTCTGGTAATTTCAGCAATTTTTTTGAAGGATGAATAATTATGTCATTTTTGACGAAGAATGGATTGCCCAATATTGCTGAGCTCAATTGTTCTAATATAAAAAAATCTTCTTTGTAATTATTCAATCTCAATTGAATGCAAAGTTCTGCTTTTCCACAAACATTGATTTGTTGTCCGTCAGCAACTCCGAATTTTGTTGGACAGGAAATGTCAAGGACTTTGATACTCTCTGGACTGCAACTTTTGATTTTTTTGAACCAGATTTCTGGATACGTAACTAGAAAATGCGCCAGTGTCAATAAGGGTTTTAAAGATAACATTATTAAATTGTAATGGCACGTAGAAGAGGTTGGTTCTAAAAATTGGCACAAAATGAGCTGTGTTAGTAGGAAGCGCTGATAAAAATGGTTGCTCTATCTTTAGTTTTTTGAAATTGTTGTTACAATTGGTATGTTTGTACCTCTTTGGGGTGGTTGTTTAAACCAACTTTTATTCTGGACGTGACCAAGCTGTTCACATGTGCAACAGATAGGTGTGTCAAAACGAAATCCAAGTCTTCTGTTCAAGAATCCTCCTCTGAACCTTGGTTGAAAAAATTTACCACTATGTTGCTGTTGCTGATTTTAAGAGATTGGTTAATAAAAAGAACCACTGTATTCTTGTTGCTGATTTTGAAAACTTTTTCTGTTAAATGGTTGAATGAAACTGCATCTTCCTCTCTGATATCTTCCTCTCCTGTTACTATTGTTGAATCTCCGGTTGTTCAAATTCAAATTCATCCTGTTCATTTGTTTACCGAGATCTCCAACCGAGACCAAGACTTGTTGCCAAATTTTCATTTGCTCTCTCCATGCTGTTAATAGCTGCTGCAAGATTGCTTGATGTTGGGTCTTGTGATATTTCATTAAATCCAGTTGTGCTAGCTTCTTCATCGGGAAGAATGCTTTTCAGAAATAAACGTTTTGAAACAGAGGAGCAGAGATCAGTAACCGTAGTCGTGTCCGGTTGCATTAAATGTATAATGCATATATGCGTTGGCATACCAATAATAAAGGTGTCACAAATTCTATGTGTTCTCTCGGCTGAATAATCATTACCTCCTGAAATAGCAAAGGCCACATTTGCCAATCGAGTTAAAACAGTAAAAATCAGCTTCTTTAGATTGATTAAATTTTCGTTCCTGGAATTTTAATTTGTACAATTCTACGCGGTTTCCACTGAGATACCGAGACTCGTGACATGCAAGCGCATTAGTTAGCCTGTTGCGTTGAGTATCAGGTAATTCGAGGAAATATTTCAGAGCACCGCCTTGGAGGTGTAATTTAAGATAACCAACGCGTCCAATTGCTGGTACTCGTGCAAGTTCAATTGAGCTCTCTAATTGCTCTCGAAAAATTCTGAAATCAACAAGTGGGTCACCACTGAAAGGTTGAAAGTTAACTGTTTGTGGCACTGAAGTAGGTGCGACACGCCGGATAGCCGTTGCAATTGCGGTTGATGCTGCCGCAACGTCCGCTGCCATTTAATCAATTTTTATTTGGCTTTACAATGGGAAATCAAGTTTCGACGAAATATTTATGACTGGTTCAAGTTTAATAGAGGTATTTGTTGAGTGAATGAATAATTGATCTTGCGAAAACTGTTGTTCTGAGGTAATAATAAAAATATTTCGTTGATCTAAGTTTTCAGTGTGATAAAGAATTTGAGTCATATTTTGGCTTTCTGCAATACAAATAACTTTGCCTGTACGTTTTGAAAATTTGAAATTTAAGTTTTTATGGGTTACATTGGTAAATTGCATAACTATAGAAACTACAAAAAAAAATTTATGAAATTTCGAAGAAATCGTGATATAATTAATCGTCTAGTTTGAAAGGCATTTGGGGTGATAAATGATTCGTCGTATTTCCAAGATCGAGGCCAGATAAAATCGAGTAAAAATCAGGACAGGTTTTGTCTGTAAAGTAGAAGCACTTTCTGTTATCTATGACATAAATCAATTGTACGTTTGTTTCAATAGAATTTACAACGTAACTTTGCAAAGGACCTTCTTTATCACCGATTCGGATTCTTATTTTCCGTCTTTTCACATTAACAGTTTTAAACATCTCTGCTTTTCCTGTCACTAACTTATATGTCTCAGACTCAATTCACAAAATGATTGTTTTGCATATATATTTCAGATTCCGGTTCGATGCAGAATCCCAATCAATTCAACTACTTCTTCAGCTAATATATTCAAAATTCCAAATAATCCAACTGTTTTACAATCTTCCAAATAATCCATTTGCACTATTCAATCAACTTCTCCAAATAAAATTCTTCCACATTTTCGGTAAGTTACTACATACAATTTTATCCAATGACAATCTAGCAATTTAATCTCTTTCAAATTCAGTCAAATATATTCAGGAAGAAATTGTGTAATAATTTATCCATGACAAATTCATTGAGGCAGAAAGAATATAGGCAGAAAAAGCAACGAAAAAAAAGCACTGTAAAAAATTTTAAATCAACTAATGGGATCCTTTGATGCACCAAACCTCAAACATGAAAAACAGTTTTTCATCTTGATATAAAATTATAACAAAATTGTTGCGATTCAAAGCCTTTTCATTTTTTTTGCCTCTTTTTAGATAATTTAAAAATAACATTGAAACAACTTTGTAATAACACTTTAAAAATAACGTTGAAACTGTATTAACACTTTCGTGTTTGTGTTTTTTCACCTTTTGAAGGCATTTTTTAAAGATTAAGCTTGAGGTTAATGATTGTTTATTCTGTGACTTTTTTGCGCTGATTCATTTAAACTTGCTTAAGGTTGTTTGTCAACTGTTGACAAAAAAGGTTCATGTCCATTGGACGAGCAGAAGTTTTTTGAACAGTTCCACTGCATGAGAGGGCAGACATTTATTGAGTTTGATTAACTACAACACTCTCTTTCAACATTCTCTCAAAGAAAGCTCTGGGCCTTGATAGGAAAAAAACGAAACATTCGCTCATTTCTGGATTGACCGGCAATTGAGTTTGAGGTTCTCATCAAGCAAATGACCGCACATTTTAAAGTGGTAACATTTTCTGTTTGAAAATAGAAATCTTTGCAATTTTGTTTTTGTTTTCAAAAAAGCGCCTATTTGAAAATGTCTGCCTGTCCAGCATATTTCGAAGCACCAGTCAGAGAACACACTCTCTGAAAAAAAATACAGAAGTATTTCAACAGTTTTTCTCAAAATCATTGTGGAAAAATTTCAGAATTTTTGTTCGATTCTGCTGAGCTTCTATGTCCTAGAATTTCAAGCGTATTGTATTTTTTTTCCATGAAGTTACTAGAGTTGCAAAAATTGTTTAGTACTTTTTCCAAAGCTTTTCATCTTTAAAAAGTGGCTATCTGTGTAAGGTTCATTACACATTGTTGAAAATCGTTTCACATGAACTTCTGAATACGTTTCTTTTTGACCGATAGAAAAAATTGCGTAGATAAGAAACGGATGCAAATTGTGATAATCCCATATCCTCTGATTCTAATGGAGATGAAATGTTAATCCTTAGCGACTGTTTATCCATGAAAAAGGAAGTTACTTACAAATTATATGTCCAATGTTTCAAAAAAGTTACTGCGAAAGAAGAATTTATCTGTAAAGTTATTACAAAACTAGCTAAGGACAAAATGACCGCAGATAGCGCGGCAGGTGAAGGGGTTACGGGGGTTTCATCATCAACTGGAGAGGGTTTGTGTTAGAGTGTTCAAAGCCACCCCACACAAAAAAGAGGTTAACAACATAGTTTTTGAAAGAAGCATTGCAGCGAAACTTGAGGAAGACAAAATTCTACCCCATGACTTTAGTGTCCACGCATATAGGCGGTCCACAACAAAGGAAAAGCTCAAAAATACTAGATGACTACCCGTACTAAAAGCTCAAAGCTTTTATTTTACCAGACGGAACTATCAACATTTTGAAGTTGAATAAAATGTAAAGACAAATTTGAAACGGCCGTGTTTGTACTGTGTGAGTTGCCAACCTTAAAGAATCCACTTGCTAATAGTGACAAAAATAAATTGATTGACTATTTCAATGAGTTACTACTTGAAAAGTTTGATAATGATTCTAGTGGTTTTCGAGGGCTTCAGCTCAACCAAATAATTAGCAACACTCCTAACTCTAATGGAAATTTGCAAGACTACAACCAACTCTTACACGATAAGGTGCATCTGAATTACTCCCGTGGTGTACCAATGCTTAACAATCTTCTTCTTAGTTATCTTCTAAGAACCTCATCTTGTTTAGTAAATGCTAGCAGTAAAATGTACAATAATGCTGTTTATAACATTGGACCAACCAATAACGGTCAGGCCTCACCAATGCGCAATATTCGAAACCCGTTCATAAATCCAGATTTCTATAAGCATCGCCAGATTTATTCATATTTTGAACCGTACTTATCATTGTTTATGTTTCTCGGTTGAAAAGTGTACTAAATTTAATGCGAATTAATTTTAATATATTTATACTCTTGTTGATTCTGTTTGAAAGATCAGTGGTCTATCCGCCTCCCGTGCCACAGGATTTCAAACAGAGATTCGATCTATTAGGCAGGAAGCACTCAAATCTATGTTGTCAATATGTACTTATTTTATAACCAACCATTTGCTCAATTTTTAGCGGTTTTTTTATTACTTCTCTACTATAGTGAAAAAATTGAACTGAGCCCTGGCCCATACAGTGACATTTTTCACAAATGCGTGAGGGACTATCCCAAAACCTTAAAAACACTACATCTAAACTGTCGGATTTTAAAAATCAGATCGTTCAAAAATTGATAAAGTTGTTGTTCCTTACGATTTGAATATCAATAACGTGTCACATGCCTCTATAATAGAAAACAAAAAAGAAACATTAATTAATTATATTATAACGGATGGATCATTAAGGAAAAATAAAGCCTACGTTTTCGATATTTTGATCAAAACTGAACAAAAATGGCAACACTCTCGATTCTAAATTTAACACTCAGTAAAAAAAGCAACCGTTAGTACCAAGTTGGTTTTGAATAAGACAAATTTAGATATAAAAATGTTTCAGAAAACAATTAGAAATTCAGAATGGAATTTTTTTACTCAAAAAAAGACATAGAAACACTATAAACAACTTTTGAAAATATTGTTCTCAGTGCAATAAGAACTCAAGCTTCTTTAAGAAAAATATATATACGTAACGATGAACTCCTTTTCTCTTTAGCACAAAAATTTGTGAGAGCAACAACTAGACAGTTACAAATTAGGAAAGAAGATCTACTTGACAATGAAATTTTTGACAAACTACTAAATACAAGAAATCATTTGAACTCCTACTACAAGAGAGATTTTAAAAACAAATTACAGAAACAGTTGATTGATAGTAACTCAAGCAGTCGAAAAAAATTGGAATATTATTAATGAAGTTAGAAACTTCAAAAGAACAGCAACTAGAGTCGACTGCTTAAAAAATAGCTTTGGTAAACTCATAACAAATAAACAAGAGATTGCTAATCACTTAAGCGTTTTTAATCAATAAGGGGCTTTTAAGTTCAATAATTTTGATAAAAAATATCAGTTTGAAAACCACCACTCGGTTTCTCTAAATTTTTCTTTGAGATTTGTAACCAGCCAAGAATGCCTAAGAGTGCCTCTTGACTTAAACAAAGATAAACCACTGGGTCCTATTAACTTGGCTGCATGGGCACTTAAATTAGGAGCACCAGAACAAGCTAAACTGTTGTGTTTTCTGTTTAATGATTTATTGAAAGCCGAACAATTTCCTTCGCAACTAAAATTATTTCACACCACTCCTCTATTTAAAAAGGGTGATATTGACAATCCATTAAACTAAAGACCAATCTCTTTAACGCCTGCCTTATCAAAAGTTTTTGAAAAACTACCTAAAGTGCAAATTGAAGAATATCTTCACAAAGCCAATATCTGCAACAAAACGCAATTTGGGTTCCGGAAAAACTATTTCACGATGGACGCACTGGTATATTTAACAGAAACAATACGATGCAAACTTGATGAAAAAGACCATTTAGCAACCGTTTTCCTTGATTTATCAATAGCGTTTGATTCGATAGACAACGAGAATTTATTCGCAAAACTTGAAACTTTGTTTTTCACAGGTTCAGCCAAGAACATTATCAAAAGTTTCCTTAATGATAGGTTTCACTGTTTTGAAGTAAACAATGTAGAATCGGTCTGGTTGAAATTAATCAGAATCAGAGGGTTTCCGCATGGTACGGTTCTCGTTCCTCTTTTGTTCAATATTTACGTTAACGACCTGAACATCAAAATAATCCCTAATATAGCTCAATATGCCGGTTACACAGTAATTTTCTCCTCCGAAATAAAGTTTCAAGATAGTGTCCGAATTCTTGAAAATTATGCAAAAAAATTGGCTAATTACTTTGATTGCATTTCTCTTGGGCTCAATGCTGACAAAACTGAATTCATTGTTTTTGGCTCCACAGAATCTAAACATATGTCAGTTACAATTGATGGATAAAAAATAAAAGAAAAAACGGAAGTAAAATATCTTGGGTTTAATATTGATAAAAAACTCACCTTTCAATCCGATGTAAAAAATATTTTACGAAGTATGGCACAAGGCATAAAACAAATCTATACATTACGGAACTGCGTTCCTGAAAGCTTCAAAAAACACTTATTTACTCTCTTTTTATAAGTCACCTGCAATATTCAGCAGTACTTCTGTGCTCATTATCTCAGAATCTCATAAGAACTCTCAAAAAACAATTAAACTGGGCAGTCAAAGCTTGCTACAATCGTAAAAAATTTGATTCGTCTCACGATCTTAAACTGATGAATAATATATTACCTGTTCGAATGTCAATACAATATAGGGTTGCACTTTACACCAGACAATTTTTTAATTACAAAAACAAGCATTTAAAAGTATTTCTGGCATTCCATTACCAACGGGGAATTTTCATTTTCACAATCGGTGCAGAAAATTAGTAAATAAAATCATTCCTAGAACTAAATACATTGAACAGGGGTTGATCAATAGTGGCATAAGATATCATAATGAAATTTTGAGGGCGAATGAAACTTTGTCAAAATCATCTTTAAATGCCAAAAAAATATACAAAGCTCACTTTTTAGAAAAATTCAAGAAGGACCAGGCCAAATTCAGTTTAGCCAATTAAGGTGGCGTGAATTCAAAGTTAGTTCATTGTGTGTGCTGTTCCTACATATGTATTTATTAATCTATCTATTTATCTACCATTTCAATTATTCGAGGCTCACATATCAAAAATTTCAGGAACTTACGTGTTTTTTTTTTCATCAAAGGAAGACATGAATTGCACGCTCAAATTTGCACGACCGTGTAACTTTTTTCCATTTTGCTCATTTAAATTAAGTGTGCTTCCGGAAATTTAATGTACAACAATGTGAAGTCTAGAACTCTTTGAAGGGAAATCGGTAAACCAATTCCGAAAAAGCGGCAATTTTAAGGAATGTGGAATTTGTAGGAGTTCCTCATTTTAATGTACCTGAAATCCAATTTATTGGCAACTGAGATCAGTATAAGAGTTTTTGGAATTAGTTTAAAGGTTTACAAAGTTTAACAGCTGAGAAAAGATTTCAGAACTCAGTTTAAAATGTATTGTTTTTCAGAAACTTTAACCCTATTATAATAACCAATGCTAGTGACGCTTACAATTGTTTGCATTTAAATATGAAATTAGCTACTAAACCTTGGAACAAAGTAAACCATATAATGGGATTTAAAGGCACATTGCGAAACGTAAGTACATTTATTATGGAATTCACTAACACAATCCGCAACGAAGAGTAGTGTTGGTTCTTATAATAGGGTTAAATTTTCTGAAAAAAAATTAGATTTTAAACTTAGTCCTGAAATCTTTTCTCAGTTGCCAATAAAGTGGATTTCAGGGACATTAAAATGCGGAACTCCTGCAAAATTCCTCGTTTCTTAAAATTGCCACTTTTTCGGAATTGGTTTACCGATTTCCCTTCAAAAAGTTCTAGACTTCACATTGTTGTACATTTAATTTCCGGTAGCACACTTAATTTAAATGAGCAAAACGGAAAGAAGTTACACGTTCGCGCAAATTTGAGCGTGCAATTAATGTCTGCCTTTGATTTAAAAAAAACACGTAAGTTCCTGATATTTTTGAATTGTGAACACCGAATAATTGAAATGGTATATAAATAGATAGAATAATAAATACATAGGTAGGAACAGCACACAACATGAACTAAATTTGAATTCACGCCTCCTTAATTGGCTAAACTGAATTTGGCCTGATCCTTCTTGAATTTTTCTAAAAATGAGCTTTTTATATTTTTTGGCATTTACAAAAGATTTTGACAAAGTTTCACTCGCCCTCAAAATTTCATTATGATATCTTATACCACTATTGATCAAACCCTGTTCAATGTGTTTAGTTCTAGGAATAAATTTATTCACTAATTTTCTGCTCCGATTGTGAAAATAAAAGTTCCCCGTTGGTAATGGAATGCCAGAAATACTTTTAAATGCTTGTTTTTATAATTAAAAATTTGTCTGGTGTAAAGTGCAACCCTATATTGTCTTGACATTCGAACAGGTAATATATTATTCATCAGTTTAAGATCGTGAGACGAATCAAACTTTTTACGATTGTAGCAAGCTTTGACTGCCCAGTTTAATTGTTTTTCGAGAGTTCTTATGAGATTCTGAGATAATGAGCACAGAAGTACTGCTAGATATTGCAGGTGACTTATAAAAAGAGAGTAAATAAGTGTTTTTTGAAGCTTGCAGGAACGCAGTTCCGTAATGTATAGATTTATTTTATGCCTTGTGTCATACTTCGTAAAATTTACCTGGGATTGAAAGGTGAGTTTTTTATCAATATTAAACCCAAGATATTTTACTTCCGTTTTTTCTTTAGTTTTTTATCCATCAATTGTAACTGACATATATTTAGATTCTGTGGAGCAAAAAACAATGAATTCAGTTTTGTCAGCATTGAGCCCAAGAGAAACGCAATCAAAGTAATTAGAGGATTTTTTTTACATAATTTTCAAGAAGTTAGAGACTATCTTGAACCTTTATTTCGGAGGAGAAAATTACTGTGTTACCGGCATATTGAACTATATTAGAGATTATTTTGATTTTCAGGTCGTTAACGTAAATATTGAATAAAAGAGGAACGAGAACCGTACCTTGCGGAAACCCTCTGATTCTGATTAATTTCAACAAGACCGATTCTACATTGTTTAATTCAACACAGTGAAACCTATCATTAAGGAAACTTTTGATACTGTTCTTGGTTGAACCTGTAAAAAACAAGGTTTCAAGTTTTTCGAATAAGTTCTCGTGGTCTATCGAATCAAACCCTTTTGATAAATCAAATAAAACGGTTGCTATATGGTCTTTTTCATAGAGTTTGCAACGTATTCTTTCTGTTAAATATACCAGTGCGTCCATCGTGGAAGAGTTTTTCCGGAACCCAAATTGCGTTCTGTTGTAGATATTGGCTTTGTGAAGATATTCTTCAATTTGCACTTTAGGTAGTTTTTCAAAAACTTTTGATAAGGCAGGCGTTAAAGAGATTGGTCTATAGTTTAATGGATTGTCAATATCACCCTTTTAAAATAAAGGAGTGGTGTGAGCAACTTTTAGTTGCGAAGGAAATTGTTCGGCTTTCAAATAATCATTAAACAGAAAACACAACAGTTTAGCTTGTTCTGGTGCTCCTAATTTATGTGCCCAAGCAGCCAAGTTAATAGGACCCAGTGGTTTATCTTTGTTTAAGTCAAGAGGCACTCTTAGGCATTCTTGGTTGGTTACAAATCTCAAAAAAAAATTTAGAGAAACCGAGTGGTGGTTTTCAAACTGATATTTTTTATCAAAATTATTGAACTTAAAAGCCCTTATTGATTAAAAACGCTTAAGTGATTGGCAATCTCTTGTTTATTTGTTATGAGTTTACCAAAGCTATTTTTTAAGCAGTCGACTCTAGTTGCTGTTCTTTTGAAGTTTCTAACTTCATTAATAATATTCCAATTTTTTTCGACTGCTTGAGTTACTATCAATCAACTGTTTCTGTAATTTGTTTTTAAAATCTCTCTTGTAGTAGGAGTTCAATTGATTTCTTGTATTTAGTAGTTTGTCAAAAATTTCATTGTCAAGTAGATCTTCTTTCCTAATTTGTAACTGTCTAGCTGTTGCTCTCACAAATTTTTGTGCTAAAGAGAAAAGGAGTTCATCGTTACGTATATATACTCTTCTTAAAGGAGCTTGAGTTCTTATTGCACTGAGAACAATATTTTCAAAAGTTGTGCATAGTATTTCTATGTCTTTTTTTGAGTAAAAAAATTCCAATCTGAATTTCTCATCGTTTTCTGAAACATTTTTATATCTAAATTTGTCTTATTCAAAACCAACTTGGTACTAACGGTTGCTTTTTTAGTGAGTGTTAAATTTAGAATCGAGTGTTGGCTTTTTTGTTCAGTTTTGATCAAAATATCGAAAACGTAGGTTTTATTTATCCTTAATGATCCATCCGTTATAATATAATCAATTAATGTTGCTTTTTTGTTTTCTATTATAGAGGCATGTGACACGTTCTTGATATCAAAATCGTAAGGAACAACAACTGTATCAATTTTTGAACAATCTGATTGGTCCCAATAGCTCAAATTATAGTCTCCCATTAATATTACCGGCATGTTTTGAGATACCGCGCGATCTATTCCTCTGGCTAAGTTTTCAAGGAATTCGTTAGCAAAATTTTTTGGGAGTAAGAAAGATTAATCATGAATTTCTGCCTAGTTTTTAGGTGAGTAAATTGTACTCACATGCTTTCACAATTTTTATTCATGTCTTCAGAGTCCGTATGCAACTTTGCGTTCAGTGTTTTTGGTATTAGCCACCACTTTTGATGAAACCACCACCTTTCTTCGCTTCGCCTCTGTCATTTCTCCAACAGGTCAAATCACTTTTCTGAATTTAAAGTAGTGTCGGATTTTAAAACGTATTTAACCATGTTTCAGTGAGGCCATATATGCAATTAAGTCCGATGTCATTGACTAGATGTTTTAATTTGTTTTAATTCGATGGATTTTGTTTTTAAACTCCGACAGTTTAGATGTAGTGTTTTTAAGATTTTGGGATAGTCCCTCACGCATTTGTGAAAAATGTCACTGTATGGGCCAGGGCTCAGTTCAATGTCTTCACTATAGTAGAGAAGTAATAAAAAAACCGCCAACAATTGAGCAAATGGTTGGAAATAAAATAAGTAGGTATTGACAACATAGATTTGAGTGCTTCCTGCCTAATAGATCGAATCTATGTTTGAAATCCTGTGGCACGGGAAGAGGATAGACCACCGATCTTTCAAACAGAATCAACAAGAGTATAAATATATTAAAATTAATTCGCAATTAATTTAGTACACTTTTCGACCGACAGAACATAAACAATGATCAGTATGGTTCAAAATATGAATAAATCTGGCGATGTTTATAGAAATTTGGATGTATGAACGGGTTTCGAATATTGCGCAATGCTGAGGCCTGACCGTTATTGGTTGGTCCAATGCTATAAACAGCATTATTGTACATTTTACTGCTAGCATTTTCTAAACCAGATGAGGTTCTTAGAAGATAACTAAGAAGAAGATTTTTTAAGCATTGGTACACAACGGGAGTAATTCAGATGCACATTATTGTGTAAGAGTTGATTGTAATCCTGCAAATGTCCATTAGAGTTAGGAGTGTTGCAAATTATTTGGTTGAGCTTAAGGACTTGAAAACCACTATAATCATTATCAAACTTTTCAAGTAGTAACTCATTGAAATCGTCAATCAATTTATTTTTGTCACTATTAGCAAGTCGATTCTTTAAGGTTGGCACCTCACACAGTACAAACAGCTCCGTTTCAAATTTGTCTTTACATTTTATGAGCAGGTCGTTGAATTCTGAAAATAAATCACCAGCAGATTTATTCAACTTCAAAATGTTGTTAGTTCCCTCTTGTAGGATAAAAGCTTTGAGCTTTTGGTTCGGGTAGTCATCTAGTATTTTTGAGCTTTTCCTTTGTTGTGGACCCCCTATATGCGTGGACACTAAAGTCATGGGGTAGGCTTTTGTCTTCCGCAAGTTTCGCTGCAATGCTGCTTCCAAAAACTATGTTGTTCACCTCTTTTTTGGGTGGGGTGGCTTTGAACACTCCCGTAACCCCTTCACCTGCCGCGCTATCTGCGGTCAATTGGTCCTTAGCTAGTTTTGTAATAACTTTACAGATAAGTTCTTCTTTCGCAGTAAGTTTTTCGAATAATTGGACATATAATTTGTAAGTAACTTCCTTTTTCATGGATAAACAGTCGTTAAGGATTAGCATTTCATCTCCATTAGAATCAGAGGTTATGAGATTATCACAAATTGCATCCATTTCTTATCAACGCAATTTTTTCTATCGGTCAAAAAGAAACGTATTCAGAAGTTCATGTGAAACGATTTTCAACAATGTGTAATGAACCTTACACAGATAGCCACTTGTTAAAGATGAAATGCTTTGGAAAAAGTACTAAACAATTTTTGCAACTCTAGTAACTTCATGGAAACAAAATACAATACGCTTGAAATTCTAGGACATAGATGCTCAGCAGAATCGAAGAAAAATTCTGATATTTTTCCAGAATGATTTTAAGAAAAGCTGTTGAAATACTTCTGTATTTTTTTTCAGAGAGTGTGTTCTCTGACTGGTGCTACGAAATATGCTGGACAGGCAGACATTTTCAAATAGGCGCTTTTTTGAAAACAAAAACAAAATTGCAAAGCTTTCAATTTTCAAACAGAAAATGTTACCACTTTAAAATGTGCGGTCATGTGCTTGATGAGAACCTCAACCTCAATCGCCGGTCAATCCAGAAATGAGCGAATGTTTCGTTTTTTTTCCTATCAAGGCCAAGAGTTTTCTTGCAAACTAGTACAAAGCAAAATTGATCATAAATAAGTCCAACAGAAATATGCAAATGAAAGATAAATAAGTATTTTGGATATATATATTCACAAGAGAAAATGCTTTGAATCGCAACAATTTTGTTATAATTTTTTATCAAGATGAAAAACTGTTTTTCATGTTTGAGGTTTGATGCATCAAAGGCTCCAATTAGTTGATTTGAAATTTTTAAAGTGCTTTTTTTTCGTTGCTTTTTCTGCCTATATTCTTTCTGCCTCAATGAATTTCTCATGGATAAATTATTACACAATTTCTCCCTGAATATATTTGACTGAATTTGGAAGAGATTAAATTGCTAGATTGTCATTGGATAAAATTGTATGTAGTAACTTACAGAAAAAGTAGTAGAATTGTTGTTTGTAGAAGTTGATTCGATTACGGCAGTTGGTTTATTTGAAGATTGTAAAAGAGTTGGATTATTGGGAAAATTGAATATATTAGCTGAAGAAATTAGTTGAATTGATTGGGACTCTGCATCGAACCAGCATCTGAAATATATATGCAAAACAATCATTTTGTGATTTGATTCTGAGTTATATAAGTTAGTGACAGGAAAAGCAGAGATGTTTCAAACTGTTAATGTAAAAAGACGGAAAAAAAGAATCAGAATCGGTGATAAAGAAGGTCCTTTGCAAAGTTACGTTGTAAATTCTATTAAAACAAACTTACAATTGATTTATGTCATAGATAACAGAAAGTGCTTCTACTTTACAGACGAAACCTGTCCTGATTTTTACTCGATTTTATCTGGCCTCGATTTTGCAAATACGACGAATCATTTATCACCCCAAATGCTTTTCAAACTAGACGATTAATTATATCACGATTTCTTCGAAATTTCAGAAAATTTTTATTTTCTTTTTGTAGTTTCTATAGTTATGCAATTTACCAATGTAACCCATAAAAACTTAAATGTCGAATTTTCAAAACGTACAGGCAAAGTTATTTGTATTGCAGAAAGCCAAAATATGACTCAAATTCTTTATCACACTGAAAACTTAGATCAAAGAAATATTTTTATTATTACCTCAGAACAACAGTTTTCGCAAGTACAATTATTCATTCACTCAACAAATACCTCTATTAAACTTGAACCAGTCATAAATATTTCGTCGAAACTTGATTTCCCATTGTAAAGCCAAATAAAAATTGATTAAATGGCAGCGGACGTTGCGGCAGCGTCAACCGCAATTGCAGCGGCTATCCGGCGTGTCGCACCTACTTCAGTACCACAAACAGTTAACCTTCAACCTTTCAGTGGTGACCCACTTGTTGATTTCAGAATTTTTCGAGATCAATTAGAGAGCTCAATTGAACTTGCACGAGTACCAGCAATTGGACGCGTTGGTTATCTTAAATTACACCTCCAAGGCGGTGCTCTGAAATTTTTCCTCGAATTACCTGATACTCAATGCAACAGGCTAACTAATGCGCTTGCATGTCATGAGTCTCGGTATCTCAGTGGAAACCGCGTAGAATTGTACAAATTAAAATTCCAGGAACGAAAATTTAATCAATCTAAAGAAACTGATTTTTTTACTGATTTAACTCGATTGGCAAATGTGGCCTTTGCTATTTCAGGAGGTAATGATTATTCAGCCGAGAGAACACATAGAATTTGTGACACCTTTATTATTGGTATGCCAACGCATATACGCATTATACATTTAATGCAACCGGACACGACTACGGTTACTGATCTCTGCTCCTCTGTTTCAAAACGTTTAGTTCTGAAAAGCATTCTTCCCGATGAAGAAGCTAGCACAACTGGATTTAATGAAATATCACAAGACCCAACATCAACCAATCTTGCAGCAGCTATTAACAGTATGGAGAGAGCAAATGAAAATTTGGCTGCAGGCCAACGAGATCTCGGTAAACAAATGAACAGGATGGATTTGAATTTGAACAACCGGAGATTCAACAATAGTAACAAGAGAGGAAGATATCAGAGAGGAAGATGCAGTTTCCTTCAACCATTTAATAGACAAAGTTTTCAAAATCAGCAACAAGAATACAGTGGTTCTTTTTATTAACCAATCTCTTAAAATCAGCAACAGCAACATAGTGGTAATTATTTTCAACCAAGGTTCAGAGGAGGATTCTTGAACTTGGATTTCGTTTTGACACACCTATCTGTTGCACATGTGAACAGCTTGGTCACGTCCAGAATAAAAGTTGGTTTAAACAACCACCCCAAAGAGGTACAAACATACCATTTGTAACAACAATTTCAAAAAAACTAAAGATAGAGCAACCATTTTTATCAGCGCTTCCTACTAACACAGCTCATTTTGTGCCAATTTTTAGAACCAACCTCTTCTACGTGCCATTACAATTTAATGATGTTATCTTTAAAACCCTTATTGACACTGGCGCATTTTCTAGTTACGTATCCAGAAATCTGGTTCAAAAAATCAAAAGTTGCAGTCCAGAGAGTATCAAAGTCCTTGACATTTCCTGGCCAACAAAATTCGGAGTTGCTGACGGACAACAAATCAATGTTTGTGGAAAAGCAGAACTTTGCATTCAATTGAGATTGAATAATTTCAAAGAAATTTTTTTATATTAGAACAATTGAGCTCAGCAATATTGGGCAATCCATTATTCGTCAAAAACTACATAATTATTCATCCTTCAAAAAATTGCTGAAATTACCAGACTTTACATTGAGGATAAATTTGCTAAACTCTCATGATAAGAATTTGAGTCAAAAGAATCTTGTCCTTGAAACTATCAGCAAAAGTGTGTTAAAACCAAATCAACAAGAAATCATCGAAGTGCATTTAGCAAAGCCTGATATTAGTTATAAAATTACGTATAGATCAATTGACCCTTCAATTTTGTTTGAAAAGAAAAAAAAAATTATGTCTGATGTCTTCAATGAATCGATTAGATGAAAACTTACGAACGGCTGTCGGAATAATTAATCTGAATCTATATCCCGTTACTATTTCGGCGAAAACTAGAATTGCAAAATTTGTTATTATGACACCAACTCAAGCATCTAACATTAATTCTATCCCTCCATGCTTACTATCTTCAATTACAGACTCTTTATCAGCAGACGATTTTCGATCACAAAATATTTCTGTGATGCAACAAAATTGGATGCCCAGAGACAAATCCATTTTGTTTTCCAACCCCAGAAAATTGCTCAAATGGTGAAAATCTACAAGGAGTTTGGTGAACAATATACGACATCCTCAAGAAACTTAAACAGCAGGAACAACTTGACCCAACATTGAATGCTGCGAATCGTAACAAATTTCTATCAAAATTTAATTGGAATGAGTCACAATTCACAGAGGATGAAAAAATGATAATGGAGAACCTTTTGGTTCAATTCATGACATTTTTGCTAGACACAGACTGGAGAGGCAAACACACAGATTGTTTGGTGAAATTAACTCCAGAACATGATAGTCCTGTGTATTCACCAAACCCTGCGGCCCCAATCCATCTTCGGGATGAACTGTTAGTTGAATTAGCTTTAATGGAATATTATTATATTATCACAACAATTCCATTTTCAAAATAATTTTCACCAATTTTTGCCCAACGGAAGTCTACGGAAAATTGAGAATTCTAATCAATTTAAGACGAATTAATCATTTACTGCGTTATCACTATGAAAACTACAACTTCCCTATAACTACAATGACAGACGCAACTGCACATCTAGCTGCAAAATCAATTTTTCCAAAAATGGACTGTAGTCAAGCATGCTTCTCAATGCAGATGGTTGATGAGATAAGTATGCAAGGTTTAGCGTTTAACTTTGGTGGAAGAACATTTGCGTTCAAACGATTAGGACAAGGTTTAAATCGCTAACCAACAGCTTTTATTTCTTGTGTAAGCAAACACTTACAATCTTGTGTGGCAAGTGACAAATGTTTAAAATTGCACCCTTTCTTTAAATTTTTGCGTAAAAAACCATCTTTTCATATTACTAATGAACACGAAAATAGTCTGGAAATACTTAAAGCTGATTTAGTCAAAGCGTGCAATCTATCTATAGCTGAACCGCATTGCCAATTCTTAATTGCATGTGATGCAAGTCTCTATGCCGCAGGATTCATATTACTTATAGAAGAGCCCCATGATAGCTCAACGGAGAAAAGCAAAACATATGCACCGGTAGCCTTTGGCTCACACTCGTTTTCACCAGCACAATTGAAACTTTCCCTTTATGCGAAAGAATTTTTAAGCATTCAATTAGCCTTTGAAACCTTTGAACATTATGTATGGGGAGTTTCTGATAAACCCATTATAGTATTGATTGACAATAAAAGTGTTAGGCGTTTCTTCCAAACTAAGAAAATGCCAGGCAATCTTTGGATTGCTGTTGACTGCGTTCTTTCATTTAATTTTGTCCTGGGGCAGATTTCGGGAACAGCAATTGCCGCAGCAGATGATTTATCAAGCACTTATGTAAATCCTGACACAAAGTTAAAACACAAGTTTAACGACCGTATTCCAGTTCATGACATTGAGATAAAAGTCTTGGCAAATACACTCAACAATGCTTTAAATATTCTGGTACCGGACTTCATAATACCCACAATTACAATTGAACCTCTAGAAAATACTGTTGACATTTAAATTGAGGAATTCACACAGCTGAAAGAACCTAGTCTTAATAAATTTTCTGATCTTAATCCTCTTGATTCCTAAGATTTAACAAATAAAGTTAATGCCATAGACATGAAGAAAGAACAGAAGTTAGATAAAACATACAAAACGTTCTACAATGTTTGAAAAACAGTAGAAGACCAAACGTAGAGTATAATTCATACGACTTACAGAAAAATCATAAACAATTTGGTCGACTAATAGTTGACAATAATCTTTCATGCAGAAAATTCTTTGTATCATACCGGTAAAAACTACATAAAGCAAATTGTGGTACCCAAGCAGTTACAAACAGAATTGATTTATAGAATACATAACTCTAAATTGAAAGGCCATATTGGAATACAAAAAACGATTCTTAAGTTTAGACGGAAATATTATTTCCCCGGCTTCATAGAGTTTCTAATTCAATACATTAACAACTGTTTAACTTGTGTTCAAGCAAAATCTCCGAAACACCAAGTACTACAACCGCAACTATCTCTAGTTAGTTCAAATACAAGTATGCCAGCGAATATGTTACAAATCGACATAGTAGGAGCATTACCAAAATCTGGTGGTTTTTCATACATTCTTACGGGAATGGACGCGTTTACAAAGTTTATCTTTGCCCAACCACTCACTTCAATTTCTGCAGAAACAGTATGCAAATACATAATGCAGTGGTTTATGCGATATTCATATATACCCAGTTTAGTATTGACTGATCAAGGCACACAATTCACTTCAAAAATACTGAAAGAGCCTTCAACACTACTTGAATTCCGACTAGAACATGCTACATCGAAACATTGACTACTGGTTTATAAAATTGAACTTTCTTTTATAATTCCTTCTCCTTTCTTACATTATCTTTCTCTTAAAACTTATATTTTGCTACAAATTTTTTCCTATGTTTCTCTCAGCAAAATTTTCACTACAATTGTAGAGCTCTAGGCGATTCCGATTACAGGCACCTCAAAAGCACCGAACACAAATTTCAATTCCTATGAATGAAATTAAATGCAAAATTGGTAAAAATTGTTCAAAATTCGTTCAAATATACTTTTAAGTCCAGTTTTTTCAAAATTTTTACAGGAAAATAAACAATTGTTTTTGCTAGGCCATGTACAGCATGCAATGACCTTTCAATTGATAGCACTCACATTGGCCTATTACTAAAAACGGCCAAGGTAAATTACTTTTTGGAAATATTTTAACCTTTTTTAGTTAATGTCGATTGCTGAACATTTATTTCAGCTCGACATTTTGAGTTTGAACTATTGAAGACCGCTACACTTTGCCAGATGCTTTCAGGCTCAGTTGGTAAATCACAGCTGTACACTACAGTACAGTCACGTAATATGCTGGTTTTAAACCGCTTTTCCATTCGCTCTAAATACAAAAAGAAAATTTATTTTGCTATTATTCCCCCCACATAATTCAATTATTACCAAATTCTTGCTCCTTCTTTTCTTCAAACCTTAATTGTTGCTTGGGGAGCCTAAAACTCCTTTTCCTTTCTTTAGAAGGAGCACTTGGCCGCCCACGTTTAAGGCAAACATTAGTTATTAGAATTGGTTGAATGGAATGATTAAGTGCAACTAAATGTTCCGTAATTCCACTAGAAGTTTGTGACGAAGTATCACGCTTTATTCCCCACTCAACTGCGCCACGGAGACCTTGAATTTCGAGCAGTCTTTTATATGCGGAATTTCTTAATCCATTTCCATAGTATTGTAAGGTTTGTTGAGCGCGTTTAATATCTGCTTTATCACATGCCTCCCAACCCAAGACCAAAGACGGCCCGGTTGTAAAAGTAATAACACTGTGCCGACAAAGTGCGGGTTGGCATAGGAAATGTGAAGAATGTGGAATGTAATATTTTATACAATCTTTCGATTGTGAATTTGCAGACGCTGGACCAGCTTTAACAAAGCGAATAAAGTTAAAAACAACACGAATATGTTTCTCCAACAAAACAGATTTCATACCACGCTCACAAATAATGAACAGTTTTTTCCAATGGTTTTATACGACATGGAATCTTTACCAACGGTTTCCACATGAGCCTCAGTAAACCACGGGTTAAATTGAAAGAGCGCATCAAAATTAGAAAATGTAAGATTGGCAGGAATTTTGAATTTTACCAGTAACTCCATTGAAAAAACTCATGCAACTCGAATACAAATTTAACTTTGATTCACTACAAAAATTTTTCTTATAAATTCTAGTTTCGCGGTTATTTCTTATAATTTTTGAAGGAAGAGAATAATAATTATCAACAAAATCGGAAAATTCTTGATAACTTGACGCATTATCAACATCATTTAAAAAGGAACCATTGACTTCGAATAAATTGTGATGAAAAATTGCATTTGGGAACCTAACCCACTCTCCAATAAAATAATGTCCAAAACTTTGCTTGATTAATGCAGTCTGAACCGCTTTCCAATCATTCGCATTTTTAACATCTATTACTGGCACTGCATTCCAGCCAAGAGAAAATAAATAATCGTCATTAAAAAATTGATTACCAAATTCCGAAATTTCAGTGTAGATATCACGTAAAAATTCTCCAGTTACTGACATGCTTATTTTAATAAAAGTATTCTGACTACATTGACCTAAAAAAACTATTCAAGTTAAATAAATTTATTTAAAATTTGGTCATTATGATAAATAAACGCAACCAGACACGGCCAGCAGCAGACACAGAGGACACAACCCAGAGACACACAGACAATCCATGTACTGTTGATTGCGTTGTTGCTGACTTCCGGACAAGGGTATTCAATTGTAGTTGACTCATAAACAACTACGCCTGATTCCGAAGTATTATTTTATTTTGGCAGTACAACACACTTAACCCGGATGATATTTCTTTTTGCGTACAAGCAAAACAGAAAAAAAGAAGCATGCAGTATATGGTTGAATTTCATTTCAACTGAAAATATTCTTACCTTTTTCCACGTGAGTTTAAAACTATACATTAACAGGAACATATTACTTAATTCATTATCATGACACCTAAACAGACAAACGAAGCTGTATTACTTCAATAATTGTTAAATCTTATGTGCACTGCGCCCCTTTTTGCAAAATTCTCAGCTCATTTTGCAAAATACAAAAAACTAAATCTCATTGAAAACACTGACTTCAAAGAAAGTCAGTTGACGTAAATGGCCACACATGTTTTACACCTCAGACAACATATTTTCAGGCCTCAAGCACTGACAAAAATACTGGAAGAACAACCAGAATCAAAACTTTGAAAAATTTACATTGTCAGTATCCTGAGGATCAGATTTGAAATTAAGTAAAAAATTAAACCTTAAAGGCGTGATGAAATTGAAAAATTATTATGCTTGATTTCGTCAAGACAAATTGTGCTGAAAAAGTAATCACAAATCTTCGACCAACTGTGCAAACTTGATTTATCAAAACAGTCTGAAGGTGTTTACAATAAAAATAATTTCTTTATCTCCAGGGTATTTAAGTCTGCGGAGAAAAATCAACGAAACGTTATCTAACTTACTTCGCAGCTCAGACGTTAATTTGTTTAACAGAGAAAAATATATACCATTCATTTTATCCTCCAGGCAAACAACGACTTCTCAGATTGGCCTCCTGTGAACTGAAGTAAGCCCTGTTAAACCTCATTCTGATTATAAAACAAACAACAATGTTTTCCTTGAAATACCTTCTCTTTCTATTAGTAATCGTTAAATTATTCTATAACAACAGCGATGACTCACAAAGGTATAGAACTCATGTATCAACAAAAATTGCTATTGGCAGAAAAATTTGTTAACATTCACTTTCTGGTACCATTTCCTTGATTGAAGACAAAAATACATCACTAATTGAAATATTAATCACTGCTCTTAAACAATTCTTGGAATCAATATGAATTTGGCGACTTGACCTTCAACAGTTTGACTGAACATGTTGAAAAACAACTAATTTCAGCTCAAAATTAAGTTGAAGATATCAAAGACCAAATTTACAAAACACTTAAAGAGAAAAACAGTTTGGGACAAAAAAATCTATCTAAACAAAAACGAGGACCAGCTATGCTTGCATTTGGAGCACTAACAGCAGTCACTGCTGGCGCAGGTATTGCTTGCTCACTGGGAAGCATTTTTGGATCATGCGGAGGAACAGACCAAAACAGAGAAGACATTCACTTTGCTTTAACTCAAATAGAAGAAAATAACAAGCGCTGGATTGAAAAAATGGGGAAAATGAACGACAAAATGTTTATAATTGCAGATCAATTGAAGGACGTGAATAATTGTCAACGCAAAATCATCGAAACTCAAAAAAATTACTCGGAAGTTCTAAATAAAGCAGTGTTGTTAAATCGTAAAAACTCTAGGAAATTGATGGCTGGCAATCAATTTTTCTATGCACGAGATACAAATGTTACAAGTTCAGACAAATTTAGTTGGATCGTTTTCGGCTCTCTTGAATGAAAATAAATCATACAAAATAAATCATTAGCTACAAGCTTATAACTTTAAATTCTGTTATGACAATGGTCAATAAAATAATACCAATGGCTTTACTTCCAAAAACAGCTCTTGTAGAAATTCTGGAAGCAGTGTATTTTGGCAGATAAAAGCAAATGAACGATTATCTTTGGTAATACCTACAAATCAGCTCTTAACGTATTACGAAACGAAAACTCCCAGAAAGGTTGAAGTAGTGGAGGGTGGAATGTTCTTCACTTTGGCGATTCCGTTTGTGACAGGAGAAACTGTTCTTAACTTTTACAGAGCTATAACGGTTCCGATGTCCAACGAAGGAACTGATGGATTTGCATCGCAATATGCCATCGAATTGGACTTTTTTGCTATAGCTGAATCAACTCATAAAATTGCTCTTGTTTCGCAAGATGAAAATGACAGGTGCGTAGGGTTAAGCAGTTTTTCTGATTGCATTATTGGCTTTTCGGTTGAAACCGCTCACGACACATGCCTACGATCACTTCTGATTGGCAACTATTTTATTGCATTACAAAAATGTGACATAAAAACAGTAAAACTGCCAATAAGAAAAAAGCTTGAAACATTGGCAATGGAAAGTGGATGATCACTTCGGCAACTCCTAATTTTGATATGTATTTGAGCACAATGAGGAACAATGACCCACTGACTCGAACAAAACTTGTAGGATGTCAAGGATGGATAATCCAATTAGAGTGTGGAACAAAATTTGAAACAGCCTATCTTGAGATCAGAGCTGACATGTTTTTGTGTCACAATACTACAATTAAACGCCTCGACATAAGTCTGACAGATCCACTCAAAAATTTGCTTCCGAAAATACCAGCTATTGATAATTTGCCTCACATGGCAACAACAGCACAAGCGCGCAAACAATTCATTGAAGATATTCAATTGAAAATGTCAGAAGTGCCTGAGTATCAACGATTATCGTTCGATAAACTTGAGGAAGTCGCAGAGCCGATATTGTGTGATATGCAAACAGTTCGTACCAGTCTAAGTAATAAATTTAAACAAGCTCATACATGGAAAATGTTAATCATTATTGGAGTAGCTTCATTCATAATATCAATGGTTTTACATTTTTTCAAAAACTACTCAGTTCACAAGTATGGAAAACGCTATACGAAACTAATGAGATCTGGAAAAGGAATTGTACCTCGACCAGTATTAATTGTTACCGATAATGAGTATCAAATTCTCAACATTCACCTAGGTTGTAGAATGTCGAAAGAGAATGTTGTAGTTAATCAAACTCAATAAATGCCTGGCCTCTCATGCAGTGGAACTGTTCAACAAACTTCTGCTCGTCCAATGGACATGAAACTTTTTTGTCAAAAGTTGACAAACAATTTTAAGCAAGTCTAAATGAATCAGCGCAAAAAAGACACAGAATAAACAATCATTAACCTCAAGCTTAATGTTTAAAAAAATGCATTCAAAAGGTGAAAAAACACAAACACGAAAGTGTTAATACAGTTTCAACGTTATTTTTAAAGTATCTAAAAAGAGGCAAAAAGATTATGACATAATTAATTTTCTCAATTGATTAAATGCTTATAATGTTTGGTTGCTGCTAAGGTGCATGAAAAACAAATTGAAATTTCTTAGAAATCTTAAATGAAATTTTTTACACTATCAAGATGGAGTAAAATTATTAAAGAGGCGCAGTGTCATGGATAAATTATTACACTATTTCTCCCTGAATAAGTTTGATTGAATTTGAAAGAGATTAAATTGCTAGATTGTCATTGGATAAAATTGTATGTAGTAACTTACCGCAAAAGTGGAAGAATTTTGTTTGTAGAAGTTGATTGAATAGTTAAATTGGATCATTTGGAAGATTGTAAAACAGTTGGGTTATTTGGAATGTTGAATATATTAGCTGAAGAAATAAGTTGAATTGATTGGGATTCTGCATCGAAACAGAATCTGAAATATATATGCGAAACAATCTTTTTATGAATTGAGTATGAGACATGTAAATGATTTTTTTGTCAGATTTAATATAAAAGTTTCCTCAGAAAGGTTGTTTCATTCAATAATTAATTGCGGATTTCTAATTCATGCCAATTTCTTCAGTGATTATCAATAATAAAACCGAAACAAAAAAAATTCCATGGGCAAACGAAGGACAATAAATATCAACTAAAAGTACCACAAAAAGAATTAAGATGTGTGTAATATTTTGTTTCTAAGAAGTTGCGATATCTGATTCGTTATACCTGTAGGCAAATTAACAGGAATGTATAATCACAAAGGCCCCGTAGAAATTAGAGAAAAAGGAAAAATGCTTTTAGTAGACGGTAATTTGTATGAACCTAGCTGCAGTAGGCAACAATAGGTACGTTTTAAACATTAAAAAGTTTACCAAAACAAAAATAACTAGTCTTCCGCGGCGATCTTGAGAAGAATAGAGTCACTAGTCACTATACCTATTTTCATAACCAAAAATACTTCAGCGCTACAAAATACTGAAACGAAAATTATACGTGGCGATGAAGTTTTTGTTTTGAACCAAGATACTTTGTCACAATGGCAATAGTTTCATAATTATATCTAATTTCTTTACACCTTTTCCTATTGATATGAATGCACTTTTATCAAAGAGTTGCATTAAGAACATTTTTTACAATAGAGAACCTATCGGACAATTCTAACTGAAATTGATTTTTCCTTTTCGTGGAAAGATGAATGAAAAAATACAGCAAATTTGCGTTTATTGACCTAAAGTTTCAGCTAAAAGAATGAAGTCCTTATATCTATGCCAAATTGATCTTGAAAAAACATTTTGAAAAAAAAATTTTGTAATAATTAAATTTAGAAAAGTCGGATTATCTGGATTGCACTTCCCAGTCTAAAGAACAGGCAGTCAAAATCACAAGCAAATGTTTCTTATAAAAAAGTACGAATTTAAAAGGCTTTCATTGACACACAAATTTCATTCAATAAAAATTTTTGCATAATTTTCCCAAAAATTAAAGTGGTTAAATGCTTTCTAAATGGAAACTTTTTGCCGGTTCTCCGACAGTTCCTCAGTTCTGTTTACTGGTATCAGTTTCAAGCCGTTCGAATAAGTAGCTTTTCAATTTCATTACAGTTTTTACAGGTGCATATTATTTGTCATGTGCAGGGTTTCTGCATACTGTAGTGTTTAGAAACAGTTTCCAGTACCTATTCATCAACCTCTGTTTACTCCATTGTCGTGGTTGTGCATTTAGAACCCTCTTGAACATGTTTTTCAGGTGATTTTTCTTACATACAATTTGCTCTCAGTCTTTTGTAGTCCTGTTTTTGGCAATATAAGTTCTCCTCGTGTTCTTTGTCGTGTAGTGACAATGGTCAATAAAATAATACCAGTGGCTTTACTTCCAAGAAAAGCTCTTGTAGAATTTCTGGAAGCAGTGGTAATTTGGCAGACGAAAGCAAATGAACGATTATCTTTGGTAATACCTACAAATCAACTCTTAACGTATTACGAAACGAAAACTCCCAGAAAGTTTGAAGTAGTGGAGGGTGGAATGTTCTTCACTTTGGCGATTCCGTTTGTGACAGGAGAAACTGTTCTTAACTTTAACAGAGCTATAACGGTTCCGATGTCCAACGAAGGAACTGATGGATTTGCATCGCAATATGCCATCGAATTGGACTTTTTTGCTATAGCTGAATCAACTCATAAAATTGCTCTTGTTTCGCAAGATGAAAATGACAGGTGTGTAGGGTTAAGCAGTTTTTCTGTTTGCATTATTGGCTTGTCGGTTGAAACCGCTCACGACACATGCCTACGATCACTTCTGATTGGCAACTATTTTATTGCATTACAAAAATGTGACTTAAAAACAGTAAAACTGCCACTAAAGAAAAAAGCTTGAAACATTGGCAATGGAAAGTGGATGATCGCTTCGGCAACTCCTAATTTTGATATGTATTTGAGCACAATGAGGAACAATGACCCACTGACTCAAACAAAATTTGCAGGATGTCAAGGATGGATAATCCAATTAGAGTGTAGAACAAATTTTGAAACAACCTATCTTGAGATCAGAGCTGACATGTTTTTGTGTCACAATAATACAATTGAACGCCTCGACATAAGTCTGACAGATCCACTCAAAAATTTGCTTCCGAAAATACCAGCTATTGATAATTTGCCTCACATGGCAACAATAGCACAAGCGCGCAAACAATTCATTGAAGATATTCAATTGAAAATGTCAGAAGTGCCTGAGTATCAACGATTATCGTTCGATAAACTTGAGGAAGTCGCAGAGCCGATATTGTGTGATATGCAAACAGCTCGTACCAGGCTAAGTAATAAATTTAAACAAGCTCATACATGGAAAATGTTAATCATTATTGGAGTAGCTTCATTCATAATATCAATGGTTTTACATTTTGTCAAAAACTACTTATTTCACAGGTATGGAAAACGCTATGCGAAACTAATGAGATCTGGAAAAAAAATTATACCCCGACCAGTATTTTTTGTTACCGATAATGAGTATCAAATTGTCAACATACACCTAGGTTGTAGAATGTTAAAAGAGAATGTTGTAGTTAATCAAACTCAATAAATGCCTGCCCTCTCATGCAGTGGAACTGTTCAACAAACTTCTGCTCGTCCAATGGATATGAACCTTTTTTGTCAAAAGTTGACAAACAATCTTAGGCAAGTCTAAATGAATCAGCGCAAAAAAGACACAGAATAAACAATTATTAACCTCAAGCTTAATGTTTAAAAAAATGCCTTCAAAAGGTGAAAAAACACAAACACGAAAGTGTTAATACAGTTTCAACGTTATTTTTAAAGTATCTAAAAAGAGGCAAAAAGATTATGACATAATTAATTTTCTCAATTGATTAATTGCTTATAATGGTTGGTTGCTGCTAAAGTGCATGAAAAACAAATTGAAACTTCTTAGAAATCTTAAATGAAATTTTTTACACTATCAAGATGGAGTAAAATTATTAAAGAGGCGCAGTGTCATGGATAAATTATTACACTACTTCTCCCTGAAAAAATTTGATTGAATTTGAAAGAGATTAAATTGCTAGATTGTCATTGGATAAAATGGTATGTAGTAACATACGGCAAAAGTGGAAGAATATTGTTTGTAGAAGTTGATTGAATAGTTCAATTGGATTATTTGGAAGATTGTAATACAGTTGGATTATTTGGAATGTTGAATATAATTGCTGAAGAAATAAGTTGAATCGATTGGGATTCTTCATCAAACCAGAATCTGAAATATATATGCAAAACAATCATTTTATGAATTGAGTAAGAGACATGTAAATGAATTTTTTGTCAGATTTAATTTAAAAATTTCCTCAGAAAGGTTGTTTCATTCAAAAATTAATTGCGGATTTCTAAGTCATGGCAATTTCTTCAATGATTATCAATAATAAAACGGAAACAAAAAAAATTCCATGGGCAAACAAAGGACCATGAATATCAACTAAAAGTACCACAAAAAGAATAAAGATATGTGTAATATTTTGTTTCTAAGAAGTTGCGATATCTGATTCGTTAAACCTGTAGGCAAATGAACAGGAATGTATAATCACAAAGGCGCCGTAGGAATTAGAGAAAAAAGTCACTATACCTATTTTCATAACCAAATATACTTCAGCGCTACGAAATACTGAAACGAAAATTATACGTGGCGATGAAGTTTTTGCTTTGAACCAGGATACTTTGTCACAATGGCAATAGTTTCATAATTATATCTAGTTTTTTAGACCTTTTCCTATTGATATGAATGCACTTTTATCGAAGAGTTGCAATAAAAACATTTTTTACCATAGAGAACCTATCGGACAAATCTAACTGAATTTGATTTTTCCTTTTCGTGGAAAAATGAATGACAAAATACAGCAAATTTGCGTTTATTGACCTAAAGGTTCAGCTAAAAGAATGAAGTCCTTACATCTATGACAAATTGATCTTGAAAAAACATATTGAAAAGAAATTTTTTATTAATTAATTTTAAAGAAGTCGGATTATCTGGATTGCACTTCCCAGTCTAAAGAAGAGGCAGTCAAAATCACAAGCAAACGTTTCTTATAAAAAGTACGAATTTAAAAGGCTTTCATTGACACACAAATTTCATACAATAAAAATTTTCGCATAATTTCCCCAAAAAATAAAGTGGTTAAATGCTTCCTAAATTGAAACTTTTTGCTGGTTCTCCGACAGTTCCTCAGTTCTGTTTACTGGTATCAGTTTCAAGCCGTCCGAATAAGTAGCTTTTCAAGTTCATTACAATTTTTACAGGTGCATATTATTTGTCATGTGCAGGGTTTCTGTATACTGTAGTGTTTAAGAAACAGTTTCCAGTACCTATTCATCAAACTTTTTTTACTCCATTGTCATGGTTGTACATTTAGAACCCTCTTGAACATGTTTTCCAGGGGTTTTTTCTTACATACAATTTGCTCTCAGTCTTTTGTAGTCCTGTTTTTGGCAATATAAGTTCTCCTCGTGTTCTTTGTTGTGTAGTGACAATGGTCAATAAAATAATACCAATGGCTTTACTTCCAAGAAAAGCTCTTGTAGAATTTTTGGAAGCAGTGGTAATTTGGCAGACGAAAGCAAATGAACGTTTATCTTTGGTAATACCTACAAATCAGCTCTAAAAGTATTACGAAACAAAAATTCCCAGAAATGTTGAAGTAGTGGAGGGTGGAATGTTCTTCACTTTGGCGATTCCGTTTGTGACAGGAGAAACTGCTCTTAACTTTTACAGAGCGGTAACGGTTCCGATGTCCAACGAGGGAACTGATGGATTTGCATCGCAATATGCCATCGAATTGGATTTTATTGCTATAGCTGAATCAACTCATAAAAATGCTCTTGTTTCGCAAAATGAAAATGACAAGTGCGTAGGGTCAAGCAGTTTTTCTGTTTGCATTATTGGCTTTTCGGTTGAAACCGCTCACGACACATGCCTACGATCACTTCTGATTGGCAACTATTTTATTGCATTACAAAAATGTGACATAAAAACAGTAAAACTGCCAATAAGAAAAAAGCTTGAAACATTGGCAATGGAAAGTGGATGATCACTTCGGCAACTCCTAATTTCGATATGTATTTGAGCACAATGAGGAACAATAACCCACTGACTCGAACAAAACTTGCAGGATGTCAAGGATGGATAATCCAATTAGATTGTGGAACAAAATTTGAAACAACCTATCTTGAGATCAGAGCTGACATGTTTTTGTGTCACAATACTACAATTAAACGCCTCGACATAAGTCTGACAGATCCACTCAAAAATTTGCTTCCGAAAATACCAGCTATTGATAATTTGCCTCACATGGCAACAATAGCACAAGCGCGCAAACAATTCATTGAAGATATTCAATTGAAAAGGTCAGAAGTGCCTCAGTATCAACGATTATTGTTCGATAAACTTGATGGAGTCGCAGAGCCGATATTGTGTGATATGCAAACAGTTCGTTTCAGTCTAAGTAATAAATTTAAACAAGCTCATACACGGAAATTGTTAATCATTATTGGAGTAGCTTCGTTCATAATATCAATGGTTTTACATTTTTTCAAAAACTACTTAGTTCACAAGTATGGAAAACGCTATGCGAGACTAATGAGATCTGGAGAAGGAATTATACCTCGACCAGTATTAACTGTTACCGATAATGAGTATCAAATTCTCAACATACACCTAGGTTGAAGAATGTTGAAAGAGAATGTTGTAGTTAATCAAACTCAATAAATGCCTGCCCTCTCATGCAGTGGAACTGTTCAACAAACTTCTGCTCGTCCATTGGACATGAACCTTTTTGTCAACAGTTTACAAACAATCTTAAGCAAGTCTAAATGAATCAGCGCAAAAAAAAACACAGAATAAACAATTATTCACCTCAAGCTTAATCTTTAAAAAAAAATGCCTTCAAAAGGTGAAAAAACACAAACACGAAAGTGTTATTACAGCTTCAACGTTATTTTTAAAGTTTCTATAAAGAGGCAAAAAGATTATGACATAATTAATTTTCACAATTGATTAAATGCTTATAATGGTTGGTTGCTGGTAAAGTGCATGAAAAAAAAATTGAAATTTCTTAGAAATCTTAAATGAAATTTTTTACACTATCAAGATGGAGTAAAATTTTTAAAGAGGCACAGTGTCATGGATAAATTATTACAATATTTCTCTCTGAATAAATTTGATTGAATTTGAAAGAGATTAAATTGCTAGGTTGTCATTGGATAAATTTGTATGTAGTAACTTACCACAAAAGTGGAAGAATTTTGTTTGTAGAAGTTGATTGAATAGTTCAATTGGATTATTTGGAAGATTGTAAAACAGTTGGATTATTTGGAATGTTGAAAATATTAGCTGAAGAAATAAGTTGAATTGATTGGGATTCTGCATCGAACCAGCATATGAAATATATATGCAAAACAATCATTTCATGAATTGAGTATGAGACATGTAAATGAATTTTTTGTCAGATTTAATATAAAAGTTTCCTCAGAAAGGTTGTTTCGTTCAAAAATTAATTGCGGATTTCTAAGTCATGGCAATTTCTTCAATGATTATCAGTAATAAAACGGAAACAAAAAAAATTCCATGGGCAAACAAAGGACAATGAATATCAACTAAAAGTACCACAAAAAGAATAAAGATGTGTGTAATATTTTGTTTCTAAGAAGTTGCGATATCTGATTCGTTATACCTGTAGGCAAATTAACAGGAATGTATAATCACAAAGGCCCCGTAGAATATAGAGAAAAAAGAAAAATGCTTTTAGTAGACGGTAATTTGTATGAACCTAGCTGCAGTAGGCAACAATAGGTACGTTTTAAACATTAAAAAGTTTACCAAAACAAAAATAACTAGTCTTCCGCGGCGATCTTGAGAAGAATAGAGTCACTAGTCACTATACCTATTTTCATAACCAAAAATACTTCAGCGCTACAAAATACTGAAACTAAAATTATACGTGGCGATGAAGTTTTTGTTTTGAAACAAAATACTTTGTCACAATGGCAATAGTTTCATAATTATATCTAATTTCTTTACACCTTTTCCTATTGATATGAATGCACTTTTATCGAAGAGTTGCATTAAGAACATTTTTTACAATAGAGAACCTATCGGACAATTCTAACTGAAATTGATTTTTCCTTTTCGTGGAAAGATGAATGAAAAAATACAGCAAATTTGCGTTTATTGACCCAAAGGTTCAGCTAAAAGAATGAAATCCTTATATCTATGCCAAATTGATCTTGAAAAAACATATTGAAAAAAAAAATTTGTATTAATTAATTTTAGAAAAGTCGGATTATCTGGATTGCACTTCCCAGTCTAAAGAAGAGGCAGTGAATGACAAAATACAGCAAATTTGCGTTTATTGACCTAAAGGTTCAGCTAAAAGAATGAAGTCCTTACATCTATGCCAAATTGATCTTGAAAAAACATATTGAAAAGAAATTTTTTATTAATTAATTTTAAAGAAGTCGGATTATCGGGATTGCACTTCCCAGTCTAAAGAAGAGGCAGTCAAAATCACAAGCAAACGTTTCTTATTAAAAAGTACGAATTTAAAAGGCTTTCATTGCCACACAAATTTCATTCAATAAAAATTTTCGCATAAGTTCCCCAAATATTAAAGTGGTTAAATGCTTCCTAAATGGAAACTTTTTGCCGGTTCTCCGACAGTTCCTCAGTTCTGTTTACTTGTATCAGTTTCAAGCCGATAGGTTCTCTATTGTTATCATTTTTTACAATAGAGAACCCATCGGACAATTCTAACTGAAATTGATTTTTCCTTTTCGTGGAAAGATGAATGAAAAAATACAGCAAATTTGCGTTTATTGACCTAAAGTTTCAGCTAAAAGAATGAAGTCCTTATATCTATGCCAAATTGATCTTAAAAAAACATATTGAAAAAAATATTTTGTAATAATTAAATTTAGAAAAGTCGGATTATCTGGATTGCACTTCCCAGTCTAAAGAACAGGCAGTCAAAATCACAAGCAAACGTTTCTTATTAAAAAGTACGAATTTAAAAGGCTTTCATTGCCACACAAATTTCATTCAATAAAAATTTTCGCATAAGTTCCCCAAATATTAAAGTGGTTAAATGCTTCCTAAATGGAAACTTTTTGCCGGTTCTCCGACAGTTCCTCAGTTCTTTTTACTTGTATCAGTTTCAAGCCGATAGGTTCTCTATTGTTATCATTTTTTACAATAGAGAACCTATCGGACAATTCTAACTGAAATTGATTTTTCCTTTTCGTGGAAAGATGAATGAAAAAATACAGCAAGTTTGCGTTTATTGACCTAAAGGTTCAGCTAAAAGAATGAAATCCTTATATCTATGCCAAATTGATCTTGAAAAAACATATTGAAAAAAAAATTTGTAATAATTAATTTTAGAAAAGTCGGATTATCTGGATTGCACTTCCCAGTCTAAAGAAGAGGCAGTGAATGACAAAATACAGCAAATTTGCGTTTATTGACCTAAAGGTTCAGCTAAAAGAATGAAGTCCTTACATCTATGCCAAATTGATCTTGAAAAAACATATTGAAAAGAAATTTTTTATTAATTAATTTTAAAGAAGTCGGATTATCTGGATTGCACTTCCCAGTCTAAAGAAGAGGCAGTCAAAATCACAAGCAAACGTTTCTTAATAAAAAGTACGAATTTAAAAGGCTTTCATTGACACACAAATTTCATTCAATAAAAATTTTCGCATAAGTTCCCCAAATATTAAAGTGGTTAAATGCTTCCTAAATGGAAACTTTTTGCCGGTTCTCCGACAGTTCCTCAGTTCTGTTTACTTGTTTCAGTTTCAAGCCGTCCGAATAAGTAGTTTTTCAAGTTCATTACAGTTTTTACAGGTGCAAATTATTTGTCATGTGCAGGGTTTCTGCATACTGTAGTGTTTAAGAAACAGTTTCCAGTACCTATTGATCAAACTCTTTTTACTCCATTGTCGTGGTTGTACATTTAGAACCCTCTTGGACATGTTTTCCAGGCATTTTTTCTTACGTACAGGTTACTCTCAGTCTTTTGTAGTCCTGTTTTTGGCACTTTAAGTTCTCCTCGTGTTCTTTGTTGTGTAGTGACAATGTTCAATAAAATAATACCAATGGCTTTACTTCCAAGAACAGCTCTTGTAGAAATTCTGGAAGCAGTGTAATTTGGCACACAAAAGCAAATGAACGATTATCTTTGGTAATACCTACAAATCAGCTCTTAACGTATTACGAAACAAAAACTCCCAGAAAGGTTGAAGTAGTGGAGGGTGGAATGTTCTTCACTTTGGCGATTCCGTTTGTGACAGGAGAAACTGCTCTTTACTTTTACTGAGCTATAACGGTTCCGATGCCCAACGAAGTAACTGATAGATATGCATCGCAATATGCAGTCAAATCGGACTTTTTATTGCTATAGCTGAATCGACTCATAAAATCGCACTTCTATCGCAAGATGAAATTGACAGGTGCGTTGGGCCAAACAGTTTTTTTGTTTGCATTAATGGCTTTTCGTTTGAAACCGCTTACGACACATGCCTAGGATAACTTCTGATTGCAAACCATTTTATTGCTTTGCCAAAATGCGGCATAAAAACAGTAGAACTGCCATTAAGGGAAAAAGCTCGAAATATTGGCAATGGAAAGTGGATGATCACTTCGGCAACTCCTAATTTCGATATGTATTTGAGCACAATGAGGAACAATAACCCACTGACTCGAACAAAACTTGCAGGATGTCAAGGATGGATAATCCAATTAGATTGTGGAACAAAATTTGAAACAACCTATCTTGAGATCAGAGCTGACATGTTTTTGTGTCACAATACTACAATTAAACGCCTCGACATAAGTCTGACAGATCCACTCAAAAATTTGCTTCCGAAAATACCAGCGATTGATAATTTGCCTCACATGGCAACAATGGCACAAGCGCGCAAACAATTCATTGAAGATATTCAATTGAAAATGTCAGAAGTGCCTGAGTATCAACGATTATCGTTCGATAAATTTGATGAAGGCGCAGAACCGATATTGTGTGATATGCAAACAGTTCATACCAGTCTAAGTAATAAATTTACACAAGCTCATACATGAAAAATGTCAATCAATATTGGAATAGCCTCATTCATAATATCAATGATTTTACATTTTTCCAATAACTACTTAGTTCACAAGTACGGAAAACTGATGAGATCTAAAAAGGAAATTATACTTCGACCAGTACTAATTGTTGCCGATGATGACTATTCAAACTTTCAACATACACCCAGATTGTAGAATGTTGAAATAAAATGTTGTAATTAATCAAACTCAATTAATGTCTGCCCTCTCATACAGTGGAACTGTTCAACAAATTTCTGCTCCTCCGATGGACATGAACCTTTTTTTCAACGATTGACAAGCAATCTTAAGCAAGTCTAAATGAACCAGCGCGAAAAAGACACAGAATAAACAATTATTAACCACAAGCTTAATCTTTAAAAAAAATGCCTTCAAAAGGTGAAAAAAAAACACAAACACGAAAGTGTTATTACAGTTTCAACGTTTTTTTTAAAGTATCTAAAAAGAGGCAAAAAGATTATGACATAATTAATTTTCACAATTGATTAAATGCTTATAATGGTTGGTTGCTGCTAAAGTGCATGAGAAACAAATTGAAATTTCTTAGAAATCTGAAATGAAATTTTTTACACTATCAAGATGGAGTAAAATTATTAAAGAGGCGCAGTGTCATGGATAAATTATTACACTATTTCTCCCTGAAAAAATTTGATTGAATTTAAAAGAGATTAAATTGCTAGATTGTCATTGGATAAAATTGTATGTAGTAATTTACCGAAAAAGTAGTAGAATTGTTGTTTGTAGAAGTTGATTGAACCCTGCAGTTGGATTATTTGGAAGATTGTAAAACAATTGGATTATTTGTAATGTTGATTATATTAGCTGAAGAAATTATTTGAATTTATTAGGACTCTTCATCGAACCAGCATATGAAATATATGCAAAACAATCATTTTATGAATTGAGTATGAAACGTATAAGTGAATTTTTGTCAGATTTAATTTAAAAATTTCCTCAAAAAGGTTGGTTCATTCAATAATTAATAGCGGATTTCTAATTCATGGCAATTTCTTCAATGATTAGCAAAAATAAAACGAAAACAAAAAACTGCCATGGGCAAACAAAGGACCAAGAAGTTTCAACTGAATTAATTATGCCATAATTTTTTAATCATTTCTACAACAAATTTGATGGTATTGAAGAAGAACTTTTGGTTCTGTATCTGGACTTCAAAAAAGCTTTCGATAGAGTTCCACATGACATCTTGCGACAGAAAATTGAAATGCTAGGCATTGGCGGTAATTTCTTGAAATTTATTGCCAGCTACTTAAGTAAAAGAAAACAATATGTAAAGCTTAAGGATATTAACTCTGAGACAGTGCATGTAGCAAGTGGCGTTCCACAAGGATCGCTACTAAGACCACTTCTATGCATCATTTTTGTTAACGATCTTCCTCTACAAGTAACTAAGTGTGAAGCCTTTTGTTATGCAGAGGATTTCATGCTTGTTGCAACGAATAGTGAAAATGTGCAATACGATATAAAACAAATTGAAGAATGATGTTTAAACAATAAAATGACATTAAATGAAAATAAGTGTTATATCGTACCAATCAAAAGTCAAGACCAACCCAAGTTAAGTTTAAAAAACAAAAATTTACTTAACCTGAATGAGCAAAAAGATCTAGGCAATACATTGAAGCCAAAGCTGAACTGGAAACCTAATGTGGAAAAAAGGTGCTCAAAGGCACTGAAAGCGTTTTCTTTCTTAAAGACAAACACTTCAACGTCCACGAAACTAAGCGCAAATCTCATTGCGTACGCAGGATATGTCGTACCAATTGTTACATATGCAACTCAAGCCTGGTTCGCTAACAAAACGGAGACGAAAGAGATTGAGCGTGTTCAAAAGAAAGCTACCAGTTGAATGCTAAACAACTGGAATTGAATTAAAGGAAGAGGCTTGGAGAGCTCAATTTACTTTCGCTCTCCTTGTATATAGAACTACGCGATCTACTTCTCTTGATTGCTTTTCTCAGGAAATTACAATATCAATATTCCGATCACTAGAAACCAAAACTGTGATGATCAACCAAATACCAGACAATTTTAGCTATTAAACATGAACGAAAAAAGCAGATGAAAATTTTAGGAGGCGTTCTAGTCAACTTTTAAATATTATCTGTAAAATCACAAATTTAGCTATTGAAAGCTTAAGCAAAAAACGGTTAACCGAATTATACTGGAATTATTTCTCTAGACAATACTCTGAAGCCAATTCTTGTACTTGGATCTTTTTGTGCAACTGCAACACATGAAATTCAGTACAGAAGGTCAAATTAGCCAACCAATAAAGGGATGGCAACTTTAGTGCCACGACGCTGAAGACTAAACTACTATTACTACTACTACTACTACTACTACTACTACTACTACTACTACTACTACTACTACTACTACTACTACTACTACTACTACTACTACTACTACCACTACCAAAAGAACCACAAAAAGTATAGAGATGTGTATAATATTTTTTTCTAAGAAGTTGCGATATCTGCTTCGTTATACCTGTAGGCAAAAGAACAGGCATGTATAATCACAAAGGCGCCGTAGAAATTAGAGAGAAAAGGAAAATGCTTTTTGTAGACGGTAATTTATATGAACCTAGCTGCAGTAGGCGACAATAGGTACGTTTTAAACATTAAAAAATGTTCACCAAAACAAGAATAACTAGTCTTCCGCGGCGATATTGAAAAGAATGGAGTCACTAGTCACTATAACTGTTTCCATATCCAAAAATCCTTCAGCGCTACGAAATACCGAAACGAAAATTATACGTGGCGATGAAGTTTTTGTTTTGAACCAAGATACTTTGTCACAATGGCAAGAGTTTCATAATTATATCTAGTTTCTTTAGACCTTTTCCTATTCATATGAATGCACTTTTATCGAAGAGTTGCATTAAGAACATTTTTTACGATGGAGAACCTGTCGGACAAATCTAGCTGAATTTGATTTTTCCTCGTGGTGGAAAGATGAATGACAAGTAGTAGTAGTAGTAGTAAAAGACTTAAATTCCAACAAGAGGAATACATAGTAAAAGAAAGACATGACAGTACAAATTAACAGAGCACAGTAGCAAATTAAGATCTGCAGTCCACAAAGCGACATTTAAGAAAATATGTACATGGCCGATAGTAATTAAAAGAAAGTGTTTTGGCTATGAGAAAATTGTCTAAATTCTTATAAAAATATTGAAAGATGACCTAAAGTCAATGACGTTGATAGAAATTAAGTAATTGGCGGAATGGATAGTTCGACTAAGAAAACAGTTGTCAGTTTTCAATTTTTTGTTCAACGGTTGTTCAAAAAATGTTTTGACTGATCCTCGGGAGCTGAGTTTCGTATTATTGACATGTAGCTTTAAGTCACTCTCCATTGTTCCATGCCAGGTTTTCCATAGTAGAATAAGGTCAGCTCGCGCAATTTGATAGCAAATTGGATACAAATTTAGTTTTGAATTTGCCTCGTTGTAATCCTCAGACCTAATAACCCAGCGCAACACTTTGCGCTGAAACTTTTCTAACACTTTCAAAATACCAGTTGTAACACACCAAGCTTGGGAGCAGTAAAGTAGCACAGATAAAATCATCGTTTGGTACAACGTTTACTTGCGGAGAATAGAAACTTGAAACGGTATGCTTCTTTTCAAAAAATTAAAAATTTTATTACATTTCGCAAGTTTCGTCTTAACATGTGTTGTCCAACAGAGATCTTCAGTAAATAGCATTCCCAAATCCATAATTTATCTGATGAAAAGAATTTCCGCTTCTCCTGGAAATAAGGAAGACTGGCTGCATTTAAAGTTCATCGCTTTACACTTTTCTGGATGAAATTCAAGTTGATTTTTGCGTGACCATTCATAAATACCATTGATGTCACATTGCAGACCTTCGAAACAATCAACGCATAGCAGCTTTAGGTTGTCGGCATATAAGTACACATGGGAGTTTTGCACATGGTCAACAAGATTGATAGCAAATTGGATACAAATTTAGTTTTGAAATTGTCTCGTTGTAATCCTCAGACCTAATAACCCAGCGCAACACTTTGCGCTGAAACTTTTCTAACACTTTCAAAATACCAGTTGTAACACACCAAGCTTGGGAGCAGTAAAGTAGCACAGATAAAATCATCGTTTGGTACAACGTTTACTTGCGGAGAATAGAAACTAAAAACGGTATGCTTCTTTTCAAAAAATTAAAAATTTTATTACATTTCGCAAGTTTCGTCTTAACATGTGTTGTCCAACAGAGATCTTCAGTAAATAGCATTCCCAAATCCATAATTTCTCTGATGAAAAGAATTTCCGCTTCTCCTAGAAATAAGGAAGACTGGCTGCATTTAAAGTTCATCGCTTTACACTTTTCTGGATGAAATTCAAGTTGATTTTTGCGTGACCATTCATAAATACCATTGATGTCACATTGCAGACCTTCGAAACAATCAACGCATAGCAACTTTAGGTTGTCGGCATTTAAGTAAACATGGGAGTTTTGCACATGGTCAACAAGATTGTTCATGTACAAGTTAAACAGAAGTGGTCCAAGGACACTTCCTTGTGGGACAGCAGATATTACAACGGAATGCCTAGAAAAACAAGATCCTATACTACAATTTGGTGTCGACCTTCGAGATAATCTAAAAAAAGATGAAGAAAAGCGCCGTCAAACCCAAATGCTGCCAGTTTTGTTAGTAATTTATGATGCGGAACGGAATCAAAAGCCCTTTTGATATCAAAATAGACGCTAGCACAAGGGAAATTTTTGTCAAGATTGTTGTAAAGAACATCAAAATATGAAATAAGTTGAGTAGTTGTGCTGCGTCTCTTCATAAAACCGTGCTGAGCGTTTGTGACTAGCGGCCTAACTAGTGGATACAAAAAATTGAACAACCATTTTTCAAAAAGAATAGAAAGCTTTGGAAGCAAGCTGATCGGACGATAGTTTTTAACGTCAGTTGTTGAACCATTTTTTGAACGCAGATACAGCAAATACAGCAAACCATTTTTTGAACGGAGATACAGCAAACGCAGATACAGCAAATCTGCGATTAATGACCTAAAAGCTCAGCTAAAAGAATGAAGTCCTTATATCTATGCCAAATTGGTCTTGAAAAAACGTATTGAAAAAGAAATTTTGTAAAAATTAATTTAGAGAAATTGAATTATCTGGATTGCACTTCCAAGTCTGCTGAAGAGGCAGTCAAAATCACAAGCAAACATTTCTTATAAAAAGTATGAAGTTAGAAAGCTTACATTGATACACAAATTTCATTCAAACAATTTTTTTGGCATATTTTCCCCGAAAAATTAAAGGGGTTAAATGCTTCTTAAATGGAAACTTTTGCCGATGCTCCGACAGTTCCTCAGTTCTGTTTATCAGTATCAGTTTCAAGCCGTCCGAATAAGGAGTTTTTCAAGTTCATTACAGTTTTTACAGGTGCATAATATTTGTCATGTGCAGGGTTTCTGCATACTGTAGTGTTCAAGAATCAGTTTCCAGTATATACCGATCGAACTCTTTTTACTCCATAGTCGTGGTTCTACATTTAGAACCTTCTTGAAGATGTTTTCCAGGCGTTTTTTCTTACGTACAAGTTACTGTCAGTCTTTTGTAGTCCTGTTTTTGGCACTGTAAGTTCTCGTGTTCCTTGTCATGTAATGTTTTTTTTGACTAGGAAAAGTTATCCGCGTTAGCATCATATTTTCCCTCCATATCGATACGAAGTAAAGCACGTCATGTAGTTCGAGATAATAGGTGATCGGGAGCAGTTCGAGTTGTTACAGCCTTTCTTGTTTTCCTTTCGCTGCCCATTATCCACTTCTTGGCCCGCTTTTTGCACATTTTTTCTGCTGGGTTCTATTTAGAGTCCAGGCTTGGAACAACGTAGCCAACATATGCGTTCCGGCACGTTTTGAGCATGCATGATTTGAGAGTTTCAACTTTACCTGATGAAGCGCTGATGTGGCTTTCTTAGTTCGTTGGTGGCAACTATCAGTCCAGTTTAGACTGCTTGCAACAACCAAACCAAGGTCTTTCTGGATTGGCGGACATGCTGTTAGTTCACTGTTGATGGATGCTTGCAGATTACCATTGAAGTTCAACGGGTTACATTTTCGAACATAAAGAACCATTTGATTTTCTTCACATCAAAGTTCAGAAGCATTCGCACAGTCAGCAAGTTCACGTTTCGAGCTCGCTATAATCTTAAAATCATCCGGATAGCCGAAACTATTGCACTCGTTATACCTGTCAACTTAACGGCAAAAAACGGTTAACCGAATTATACTGGAATTATTTCTCTAGACAATACTCTGAAGCCAATTCTTGTACTTGGATCTTTTTGTGCAACTGCAACACATGAAATTCAGTACAGAAGGTCAAATTAGCCAACCAATAAAGGGATGGCAACTTTAGTGCCACGACACTGAAGACTAAACTACTATTACTACTACTACTACTACTACTACTACTACTACTACTACTACCAAAAGAACCACAAAAAGTATAGAGATGTGTATAATATTTTTTTCTAAGAAGTTGCGATATCTGCTTCGTTATACCTGTAGGCAAAAGAACAGGCATGTATAATCACAAAGGCGCCGTAGAAATTAGAGAGAAAAGGAAAATGCTTTTTGTAGACGGTAATTTATATGAACCTAGCTGCAGTAGGCGACAATAGGTACGTTTTAAACATTAAAAAATGTTCACCAAAACAAGAATAACTAGTCTTCCGCGGCGATATTGAAAAGAATGGAGTCACTAGTCACTATAACTGTTTCCATATCCAAAAATCCTTCAGCGCTACGAAATACTGAAACGAAAATTATACGTGGCGATGAAGTTTTTGTTTTGAACCAAGATACTTTGTCACAATGGCAACAGTTTTATAATTATATCTAGTTTCTTTAGACCTTTTCCTATTCATATGAATGCACTTTTATCGAAGAGTTGCATTAAGAACATTCTTTACGATGGAGAACCTATCGGACAAATCTAGCTGAATTTGATTTTTCCTCGTGGTGGAAAGATGAATGACAAGTAGTAGTAGTAGTAGTAAAAGACTTAAATTCCAACAAGAGGAATACATAGTAAAAGAAAGACATGACAGTACAAATTAACAGAGCACAGTAGCAAATTAAGATCTGCAGTCCACAAAGCGACATTTAAGAAAATATGTACATGGCCGATAGTAATTAAAAGAAAGTGTTTTGGCTATGAGAAAATTGTCTAAATTCTTATAAAAATATTGAAAGATGACCTAAAGTCAATGACGTTGATAGAAATTAAGTAATTGGCGGAATGGATAGTTCGACTAAGAAAACAGTTGTCAGTTTTGAATTTTTTGTTCAACGGTTGTTCAAAAAATGTTTTGACTGATCCTCGGGAGCTGAGTTTCGTATTATTGACATGTAGCTTTAAGTCACTCTCCATTGTTCCATGCCAGGTTTTCCATAGTAGAATAAGGTCAGCTCGCGCAATTTGATAGCAAATTGGATACAATATTAGTTTTGAATTTGCCTCGTTGTAATCCTCAGACCTAATAACCCAGCGCAACACTTTGCGCTGAAACTTTTCTAACACTTTCAAAATACCAGTTGTAACACACCAAGCTTGGGAGCAGTAAAGTAGCACAGATAAAATCATCGTTTGGTACAACGTTTACTTGCGGAGAATAGAAACTTGAAACGGTATGCTTCTTTTCAAAAAATTAAAAATTTTATTACATTTCGCAAGTTTCGTCTTAACATGTGTTGTCCAACAGAGATCTTCAATAAATAGCATTTCCAAATCCATAATTTCTCTGATGAAAAGAATTTCCGCTTCTCCTAGAAATAAGGAAGACTGGCTGCATTTAAAGTTCATCGCTTTACACTTTTCTGGATGAAATTCAAGTTGATTTTTGCGTGACCATTCATAAATACCATTGATGTCACATTGCAGAACTTCGAAACAATCAACGCATAGCAGCTTTATGTTGTCGGCATATAAGTAAACATGGGAGTTTTGCACATGGTCAACAAGATTGTTCATGTACAAGTTAAACAGAAGTGGTCCAAGGACACTTCCTTGTGGGACAGCAGATATTACAACGGAATGCCTAGAAAAACAAGATCCTATACTACAATTTGGTGTCGACCTTCGAGATAATCTAAAAAAAGATGAAGAAAAGCGCCGTCAAACCCAAATGCTGCCAGTTTTGTTAGTAATTTATGATGCGGAACGGAATCAAAAGCCCTTTTGATATCAAAATAGACGCTAGCACAAGGGAAATTTTTGTCAAGATTGTTGTAAAGAACATCAAAATATGAAATAAGTTGAGTAGTTGTGCTGCGTCTCTTCATAAAACCGTGCTGAGCGTTTGTGACTAGCGGCCTAACTAGTGGATACAAAAAATTGAACAACCATTTTTCAAAAAGAATAGAAAGCTTTGGAAGCAAGCTGATCGGACGATAGTTTTTAACGTCAGTTGTTGAACCATTTTTTGAACGCAGATACAGCAAATACAGCAAACCATTTTTTGAACGGAGATACAGCAAACGCAGATACAGCAAATCTGCGTTTAATGACCTAAAAGCTCAGCTAAAAGAATGAAGTCCTTATATCTATGCCAAATTGGTCTTGAAAAAACGTATTGAAAAAGAAATTTTGTAAAAATTAATTTAGAGAAGTTGATTTATCTGGATTGCACTTCCAAGTCTGCTGAAGAGGCAGTCAAAATCACAAGCAAACATTTCTTATAAAAAGTATGAAGTTAGAAAGCTTTCATTGATACACAAATTTCATTCAAACAATTTTTTTGGCATATTTTCCCCGAAAAATTAAAGGGGTTAAATGCTTCTTAAATGGAAACTTTTGCCGATGCTCCGACAGTTCCTCAGTTCTGTTTATCAGTATCAGTTTCAAGCCGTCCGAATAAGGAGTTTTTCAAGTTCATTACAGTTTTTACAGGTGCATAATATTTGTCATGTGCAGGGTTTCTGCATACTGTAGTGTTCAAGAATCAGTTTCCAGTATATACCGATCGAACTCTTTTTACTCCATAGTCGTGGTTCTACATTTAGAACCTTCTTGAAGATGTTTTCCAGGCGTTTTTTCTTACGTACAAGTTACTGTCAGTCTTTTGTAGTCCTGTTTTTGGCACTGTAAGTTCTCGTGTTCCTTGTCATGTAGTGTTTTTTTTCGACTAGGAAAAGTTATCCGCGTTAGCATCATATTTTCCCTCCATATCGATACGAAGTAAAGCACGTCATGTAGTTCGAGATAATAGGTGATCGGGAGCAGTTCGAGTTGTTACAGCCTTTCTTGTTTTCCTTTCGCTGCCCATTATCCACTTCTTGGCCCGCTTTTTGCACATTTTTTCTGCTGGGTTCTATTTAGAGTCCAGGCTTGGAACAACGTAGCCAACATATGCGTTCCGGCACGTTTTGAGCATGCATGATTTGAGAGTTTCAACTTTACCTGATGAAGCGCTGATGTGGCTTTCTTAGTTCGTTGGTGGCGACTATCAGTCCAGTTTAGACTGCTTGCAACAACCAAACCAAGGTCTTTCTGGATTGGCGGACATGCTGTTAGTTCACTGTTGATGGATGCTTGCAGATTACCATTGAAGTTCAACGGGTTACATTTTCGAACATAAAGAACCATTTGATTTTCTTCACATCAAAGTTCAGAAGCATTCGCACAGTCAGCAAGTTCACGTTTCGAGCTCGCTATAATCTTAAAATCATCCGGATAGCCGAAACTATTGCACTCTTTATGGAATGGTATACAAGATGATTTTAAATTGAGATTTTAATAATTTATAGGGTGATTTAAGACAACCGCCCTTCTTGTTCTATGACTCCAATGAAAGTTTGGAAAACGGGACATTGGAGCATTGATCGCGAGCCACGGAGGCAGAGTATGTAGCTCTGTAATTCTCTGCTCTCGCTGATTCTTGCTGCCCTGAACCTCTGTATGACTTCCGACGCTTAATGACTAGCTCCCCATTGCAGATGCTCCCCTATTCAACATCTTTTTAGTTGAAATGTAGACGCAGAGAGCTTGAAAACAACACTGGGATGCGCTCACAATAGAAATGTCTGGGTAGAAAAGTGGGAGTGCCTTTAGTTATCACGTTTTTTTTTACAAAAGATGTAAAAAATCAATCGACTAACTTTACTCTGATCAAGATTAGTTAAATCTTGTTTGCCCTTGCCGCTGTTCAATGAATTTTTTTGATGTAACGCTCTAACTATATAAGATAAGCGTTTTTTTTCGTCTAATTAATATGTCTGTTTCTAAACGGAGCTTTATTTTTTTCAGATTGGTAGTTGAGCAGGCAAGGGTTTGAAACTGCAGTTCAGCTGAACTCAGTTGAGTTTTGTGCGGCTTGCTTTCTTGAATTCTTTGTTTATTGTCATCTCATCTTATCTTGTAGAAATAGTGGTAAATCTGACACTAATGCGTAAAACAACGGTTAAACGAAGTCTTCAGTTTATATCTTTTGTAGCGTTTTGAGCTTAAACGAATTGAGCTGGACTTACTTAAAATTTGTGCAATTATTATTTTATCATGTCTGCTGATCGGATAGAAAACGACAGCGATGAAAATTTGCCAAATAGGGAGCCTGGGAATGCAAATAGAGTACGGAGAAAGACAAGACTGGAAAATTTTATGGGAATTGCGTGCGGCCTATTGTTCTATTTTCTGCTCGGAGTTGAGGAGACAATTTGCGCGTCGTACTTCTCGCTGGAAGCTAAGAAAAGAGGTTTAAATACGTTGGAAATTGGGATCTCATTTTCGATAATGGAGGCGTCAAACTTTCTATTTTCTTTCGTTATAATGTTTACAATTCGACCAGAGACAGAGAAATTATTTTGCGTTGTGGGTAAGTCACCATTCAAGTCCAGTAGTTTTTTTTTGGTGTAACATAGAGTTATCCGAATATGGATTAATGACCCTTATTACTTAACGATTTGCACTCAGATTCTCCTTCTAACCCTCTTCGTCTGCACTCGCGTGTGGATGGGTTGGTGTTTTTGTACGTGAAGGGGGTCTGATTTGACTCTTTTTACCAATTGTGGTTGTTACTATTCCATTTGATTTCCAATGCAATCTTTTTGCTGCTTTGTTATTAATGATTGTCAGTTTTTTTTTCGAAAAATGAATTTTTATCAACGAAGCAAAAGTTATCGCCCTATAAAAAATACAAGCAACGAAAGAGAACTCTTGATAGTCGACATCGGTGTTCTGAGAGAGATAGGCATCAGGTTTTTTGAACCAGACATAATTCTGAGGCCTTTTCGAAAACTTTTGTTGGCTTAAGGGCTGACCTCGAAACGAAGTTGCCCGTATTGATGATCCAGTTTCGTCCTCAAAATCTGTTTTCGATATCGCCCATGAAGGTCACCCGAGAAATTGCTCTTTCTGATTCGATCTTTTTCAATCTCTAAACCAATCTCCTTGTATTTTTCATAAGGCTTGAAAATTTTTTGCTTTGAAAATTCTCAACTTTCGAGTTGCGGGAAGTTGCGAGAAATCACATTATAATCACATCTTTTTTTCTCTCTAATGTCTTAACGCAAATGCAAACGAAATCAATTTTGAACAAACTGGAAAACATATCATATTTTGAGAGAATGGTTTAAAAATTGTCTTAGAAGTGCGATTCCAAATTGGAGTACTAATGCGTCAAAAATAGATTTTTGACGTGGTGAAAATAAGGGGTACTAACTTTACTTTTGCCGTTCAGTATAGGTAACATAAACCAATAATAGATAACTTGTCTATGCCGTAAAAAAATAAGCATCTCATTATGTATAGTCATGAAATGTTCTGTAACGCAGAATTGAATCTGAGTAGTCACACTGAACGGCAAAAGTAAGTTAGCACCCCCTGTTTTCAAGGAGCACAAATTCAATTTTTGAGGCAAAATGACATTTTAAGACAACTTTGTTTTTACTGTGGAACTTGGAGCTTGAAAATAACACTCGGATGCGCTCACAATAGAAATGTCTGGGTAGAAAAGTGGGAGAGTGTCTTTAGTTATCACGTTTTTTTTTACAAAAGATGTAAAAAATCAATCGACTAACTTTAATCAAGATTAGTTAAATCTTGTTTTCCCTTGCAGCTGTTCAATGAAATATTTTGATGTTACGCTCTAACTATATAAGATAAGCGTTTTTTTTTCTTCTGATTAATATGTCTTTCTAAACGGAGCTTTATTTTGTTTCAGATTGGTAGTTGAGCAGGCAAGGGTTTTAAACTGCAGTTCAGCTGAACTCAGTTGAGTTTTGTGCGCCTTGCTTTCTTGAATTCTTTGTCTATTGTCATCTCATCTTATCTTGTAGAAATAGTGGTAAATCTAACACTAATGCGTAAAACAACGGTTAAACGAAGTCTTCAATTTATATCTTTTGTAGCGTTTTGAGCTTAAAGTTGTCGCCCTATAAAGAATACAAGCAACAAAAGAGAACTCTTGATAGTCGACATCGGTGTTCTGAGAGAGATAAGAGGCATCAGGTTTTTTGAACCAGACATAATTCTGAGGCCTTTTCGAAAATTTTTGGCTTAAGGGCCGACCTCGAAACGAAGTTGCCCGTATTGATGATCCCGTTTCGTCCTCAAAATCTGTTTTCGATATCGCTCATGAAGGTCACCCGAGCAATTGCTCTTTCTGTTTCGATCTTTTTCAATCTCTAAACCAATCTCCTTGTATTTTCATAAGGCTTGAAAATTTTTTGCTTTGTTGAGAAAAATTCTCAACTTTCGAGTTGCGGGAAGTTGCGAGAAATCACATTATAATCACATCTTTTTTTCTCTCTAATGTCTTACTGCAAATGCAAACTAAATCATTTTTGAACAAAGTTGAAAACATATAATTTTTTGAGAGAATGGTTTAAAAGTTGTCTTAGAAGTGCGATTTCAAATTGGAGTACTAATGCCTCAAAAATAGATTTTTTACGTGGTGAAAATGAGGGGTACTAACTTTACTTTTGCCGTTCAGTATAGGTAACGCAAACCAATAATAGATAACTTGTCTATGCCGTAAAAAATTAAGCATCTCATTATGTATAGTCATGAAATGTTCTGTAACGCAGAATTGATTCTGAGTAGTCACACTGAACGGCAAAAGTAAGTTAGCACCCCCTATTTTCAAGGAGCACAAATTCAATTTTTGAGGCAAAATCACATTTTAAAACAACTTTGTTTTTACTGTGGAACTTGGATGGAGTTAATCAACTTTACATTTGGATTTCGAGTGAACGTTGCGGTTTATCTGAATTTCGTAGGTAGGCGAGAGGACTAGTGTAGGGGATCAATGATGTAAAAATTGCATTCAAAATGTGATTTAAGACTTATCATTATCTGCGAAAAATGTTTAATTAGGACAGGCGGTTAATGTTTTTAATCTTTAGGAAACTTTATAAATTTATCTGTTGACAAAATGTTAGCATTGTTGTGATTAAGAATGAAGCATAACCAAATAGTGGTAGTAATATTACTTTTGAAGTGCTTTTGCTTTTATTTTGTTTTTAACTTTACTGTCTAAATAATTTAGAACGGTACCAAGCAGTGGCTCCCTGAGGTGTTGTAAACAGCACCAGGGTCCTTGGCAGCATATCTAATTGCCAAAATATTCCTAGCAGCACTATGACCGAAATTCTTGTTTTCGATCGGGCGTTTGGCTTCATATACTTTTCAAGTTTTTCTTATTAATAGCCGCACAGCGATAGCTGGGGCTATTATTGGCCTGCTCTTAGTTTTTTTAATAGCCGCACAGCGATAGCTGGGACTATTATTGGCCATCTCGTGGTTTTTTACAATTCAAAGAATTTGAATTGTATTGGGGCGCTGTGTTTTTTTAAGATCTGTTCACACTTGTGCATGATTTTTGACGTCAAATTGGAGCAGTGATTTTGGTCACGCCGAAACAAGAAATGGAGCGAAAAAGCGAATGTGCGGCGTGATATTTTTTCGCTCTAATTTTAAAGTAGAGTGAGAAAACGGTGTTTGAACAAAAGTTCGCTTTCTCGCTATTCGTTTTTTTGTTCATATGCGGGAATTTCACGTAAGTTTTATACGTTAATTTTAGTTTTTCTATTTTTTGGATCGGTTTTTTTTCTAAATGGTTTTTCCAATTCATCAATAGCTCATTCTAGGCCTAATTTTTTGTTCGAACCAAATTTCCATTTCTCGCTATTTGTTTTTTGTTCACATGCGGCATTTTGACACCGATTTTTTTAAACTTTTTATCTGTTTTTTTTTAGAAGTGATTGTCCCATTTCACTAAAGTCCGTTATAAGTCGTCTATTGTTTAGTCAATGAAAATTCTTTCAACTGTACGTCAGGACTTGTCCTGCTATGTTTTTTTCAATCAATTTTATTGGAGTGATTTTTTTAAGCGAGAAATGAAACGCGTGCAAAAATTTGGAGTGATTTTGGGCCTGAGGAAAAGTTAAGAGCGGAGCAAAAAGAGAGTGGTTTTTGTTCATACTGCTGTTTTTGAGAGAGCGAGAAATTGATGTGTGAAATTTTCTCTACTATAAGCGAGCGAATTTTTTGTTCACGTGCGGCTTTTAAAAGCAGTTTTTTTGCAACTTTTGATGGTTATGAGGTTTGATTATGATATTGTATTAGTTTTAGGCTTGTTTTGATAGGAATTGAAGGTTTCAAGTAGTTAATTCTGAGTTTAGTGCTAATTTGAAGGGTTTTGATCAGTTTTGCTGACTTTTAGACGATATATATTTTGTTTGCCTGTTTTGTTGTATTAATGCTTTAAGAGGGATTTGAATGGAAGCTTGTTACTCAAGGAATATTCAGCTACCAATTGACTAAAGTTTTATTGGTGTAAATCATTCTTTTCTTCGGAAAATTGACAGAAAAATTGAGAAATTTTAAACCAATTTTCTTATTTTTTGCAGTTTTTCTTTTTTTCTCAGTCTTAGACAAGTTTCCGAGCCTATTATGACTTGCGGTTTAGTTTCAATTTGTTTTTGAATGTCGTTTCTATACTTCCTTAATTTTTTATGGCGTTTGTGGAGGTTCAGGGTTCTTAATAGTTGTTCTAGTTGTGTAGTCAAAAGTATTGGCAATTTTCTCCGAGTCCTTTCCGGAATTCATCCGGCTATGTTTTAAGATCTGTTCACACATTTTCATGATTTTTGAAGTCAGATTGGAGTAGTGATTTTGGTCACGCCGAAACAGGAAATGGAGCGAAAAAGCGAGTTCTTTTGCGGCGTGATATTTTTTCGGTCTAATTTTAAATTAGAGTTAGAAAACGGTGTTTGAACAAAAGTTCGCTCTCTCGGTAGTGGTTTTTTTTGTTAACATGCGGCAATTTCACGTTAATTTTTACTGTTTTTTCGATTTTTTGGATCGGGTTTTTTTTCTAAATGGGTTTCCCAATTCATTGATAGCTCATTCTAGGCTTAGTTTTTTGTTCGAACCAAATTTCCATTTCTCGCTATTTGTTATTTGTTCACATGCGGCATTTTGACACCGATTTTTTTGTTCTTTTTTCTATATTTTTTATCTGATTTTTCTTAGAAATTGTTTTCGCATTTCACTCAAGTCCGTTATAAGTCGTTTATTGTTTAGTCAATGAAAGTTTTTTCAAGCGTACGTCAGGACTTGTCCTGCTATGTTTTTTTTAATCAATGTTATTGGAGTGATTTTTGAAGCGGTAAATGATACGAGTGAAAAAATTTGGAGTGATTTTGGGGCTGATGAAAAGCCAAGAGCGGAGCGAAAAGAGAGTGGTTTTGTTCATACCGCTGTTTTTAAGAGAGCGAGAAATTTATGTGTGAAAAAATTTTCTCGAAGCGAGCGAATTTTTTCACGTGCGGCTTTTAAAAGCAGTTTTTTTGCAACTTTTGATGGTTATGAGGTTTGATTATGATATTGTATTAGTTTTAGGCTTGTTTTGATTGGAAATGAAGGTTTCAAGTAGTTAATTCTGAGTTTAATGCTAGTTTGGAGGGTTTTGATCAGTTTTGCTGATTTTAAGACGAAATATAATTTTTTGCCTGTTTTTTGTATTAATGCTTTAAGTGGGATTTGAATGGAAGCTTGTTACGCAAGGAGTATTCAGCTTTCAATTGACTAAAGTTTTATTTGTGTAAATCATTCTTTTCTTCAGAAAATTGACAGAAAAATTGAGAAATTTTAAACCAATTTTCTTTTTTTTGCTGTTTTTTTTCTTAGTCTTAGACAAGTTTCTTAGCCTATTATGACTTGCCCATTGTTTTGCGAGCTTTCCATTGCCCTAATTGGAATGTAGTTTTACTCGGCTTTATGTTTCCTTGTACTATTAAAAAAACTCATTAATTTATTTTTGTTTTTTCAATTTGTTTTTGAATGCAGTTTCTATTCTTCCTTAAATTTTTTTATGGCGTTTGTGGAGGTTCAGGGTTCACAATAGTTGTTCTAGTTGTGTAGTCAAAAGTATGGGCAATTTTCTCCTTCGAGTCCTTTCCGGAATTCATCCGGCTATGTTTTAAGATCTGTTCACACATTTTCATGATTTTTGAAGTCAAATTGGAGTAGTGATTTTGGTCACGCCGAAACGGGAAATGGAGCGAAAAAGCGAGTTCTTTTGCGGCGTGATATTTTTTCGGTCTAATTTTAAATTAGAGTTAGAAAACGGTGTTTGAACAAAAGTTCGCTCTCTCGCTAGTGGTTTTTTTGTTAACATGCGGCAATTTCACGTTAATTTTGACTGTTTTTTCGATTGTTTGGATCGGGTTTTTTTTCTAAATGGATTTCCCAATTCATTGATAGCTCATTCTAGGCTTAGTTTTTTGTTCGAACCAAATTTCCATTTCTCGCTATTTGTTATTTGTTCACATGCGGCATTTTGACACCGATTTTTTTTTGTTCTTTCTATATTTTTTATCTGATTTAGAAATGGTTTTCCCATTTCACTCAAGTCCGTTATAAGTCGTTTTTTGTTTAGTCAATGAAAGTTCTTTCAATTGTACGTCAGGACTTGTCCTGCTATGTTTTTTTTTAATCAATTTTATTGGAGTGATTTTTGAAGCGGAAAATGAAACGCGTGAAAAAATTTGGAGTGATTTTGGGGCTGATGAAAAGCTAAGAGCGGAGCGAAAAGAGATGTTTTGTTCATACCGCTGTTTTTGAGAGAGCGAGAAATTTATGCGTGCAAAAATTTTCTCGAAGCGTGCGAATTTTTTCACGTGCGGCTTTTAAAAGCAGTTTTTTGCAACTTTTGTTGTTTATGAGGTTTGATTATGATATTGTATTAGTTTTAGGCTTGTTTTGATAGGAATTGAAGGTTTCAAGTAGTTAATTCTGAGTTGAATGCTAATTTGGAGGGCTTTGATCAGTTTTGCTGATTTTTAGACGAAATAGAATTTTTTGCCTGTTTTTTTATTAATGCTTTAAGTGGGATTTGAATGGAAGCTTGTTACTCAAGGAATATTCAGCTACCAATTGACTGAATTATTGGTGTAAATCATTCTTTTCTTCAGAAAATTGAATGAGAAATTTTAAACCAATTTTATTTTTTTGCAGTTTTTCTTTTTTCTTAGTCTTAGACAAGTTTCTTAGCCTATTATGACTCGCCCATTGTTTTGCGAGCTTTCCATTGCCATAGTTGGAAAGTAATTTTACTCGGCTTTATGTTTCCTTGTACTATTAAAAAAAACTCATTAATTTATTTTAGTTTCAATTTGTTTTTGAATGTTTCTATTCTTCCTTAATTTTTTTATGGCGTTTGTGGAGGTTCAGGGTTCACAATAGTTGTTCTAGTTGTGTAGTCAAAAGTATGGGCAATTTTCTCCTTCGAGTCGTTTTCGGAATTTATCCGGCTATGTTTTAAGATCTGTTCACACATTTTCATGATTTTTGAAGTCAAATTAGAGTACTTATTTTGGTCACGCCGATACAGGAAGTGGAGCGAAAAAGCGAGTGTTTTCGTGGCGTGAAATTTTTTCGCTCTAAATTTAAAGTAGAGTGAGAAAACGGTGGTTGAACAACAATTTGCTTTCTCGCTAGTGGATGTTGTTCACATGTGGCAATTTCACTTTGATTTTTACTGTTTTTTTTCGATTTTTTGGATCGAATTTTTTTCTAAATGGTTTTCAAAGTTCGTTCTATGTGTAGTTTTCTGTTTATTCAATCAAAATTCTTTGAATTGTACGTCAGCACTTGTCCTGCTATGTTTTTTTATTTCGTCGTTGCGATTTTTGTTACGACCATATGACGTCACAACCACTTCAAATCTGCTTTTTGTTCATTTGTTCATGCAATTTCAACTGAAGTGCGTGTGTGACGTCGTTTTTGCACTTAGTGGAGCGAGTTTTCTTGTTCATTTGCGTGTTTAAATTTTTGGTCACGCTTGACTTACCTTACTCACAAAAAATGACTTCCTCACTGTGAAATTTGTTTGCTTTAATTCAAAGAGATAAGGTCAAATGGGTGTGTGTCGCTCTAAATGAAGGTTATTAGAGAGCTGCTAATAGAGGCAGCAAAAACTTATACAGATTTGTAATCAAAATATAACATATCAGCCTTCAATGAAAAGACGATTTTTTTTGTCTGTCTTTGTTTTTTGAGACTGCAGATCTACGAAGCTATTGCGGCTATTTTCTGGCAATCTACCAGCTATGTTCATTCTCAATTTAAATGTTCTCTTTTTAGGAATGCTACTGCTTGGATGTTCCTCACTGGCTACTGGCGCTCTTCAATGGATACACTCCTGGTCGGCGTTTCTCTCTGTGTCGATAGGTTTGGAGTTGTTGGTTGGAATTGGGAATGCAATGAGTTTAGCCACGATTATTCCAATGATCACTACTCTATCGCTGGAGAATGCCGGTAGTATTACGTCACTTGCCGAGGCTCTTCTGAGGTTTGTTTGATTTATTCTATTTTGGCAGCCTCTTTAGTGGGCACAAAACGTTCTCGTGCACTTGCTATTTTAGACACATTAACGTGCTCGAAAAAACCAGTTTTGCAAGGGGTTCGAATGCGGTATTTGGGGTTTCTGGCTCTAAATCAGAGTAAAAGGGGGGGGGGGTGCTAAGGATAATTACCCGTTAAATTTTTGAACATAATGATTCTTAATTTTCATTGTATAGACGACTTTCTTCAATGCGCAACAAGAGTACATCAAAATGGGCAGAAATTTGAACGAACATTTGATATAACTTCATCTTTCTGTTTTCAGTCTGGGTGGACTTATTGGACCTCCATTAGGAAGCGTGCTCTACAAATACTTTGGTATGTGTATGCCTCCTTTCGTCTCCGGAGGTCTGGTTGTGATTTGTGGCATTGTGTCTGCTGTATTTATGCACTCATCATACTCAGGGTCAACTCAATCCGGTCATCAAAAATCTGCAATCAAAACTGAACCTCCTTTGGTATTCGAGGCAGACTATACGTCGGCGAACAACATTGTTACGTCATCCAAACGCGACGTCATATCATCGAATCAGGACATTACATCATCAAAACAGGTTGCCAATTGCTGCGATTCTCTTAACGATGGTCATATCAGCCAAGTGCGAAACCTTAATGGAGGTCAGTTTCTGGACGTACAGACTAAAAGTGTGTCTGTCAGTAGAAGGGCTATATCATTAGCCTCTTTGTCATCACAATTATCATCAAAATTTGTCTCTCCGACATCACACAATATCTCAGGAATTAAGTACTCACAACTTAGTTTGTCTTCGGTAGAGAGGAAGAAGTTCGACCCCTGGGCGTACGTGAAGTTCATTCTGAAACCGAATTTGTTAGTTTTAAGCATGCTGGGAGTTTTAGTAGCTGCTCAAATGATCTTCTTTGATGTATGTCTTCCGTTGTATCTAGAGAAGATGTTTGATTTGGATGCAATTCAAATTGGGCTTGTTTTTCTCACGTTTTCCGTGTCTAACGTGGGAATGGTACCCGTTTATGGAATTGCTGTCGACAGGTAATTCTTGAGTTTTATCCTTTTAAAGTGCAGAATTTAAATTTTCTACCTTTTTGAAGCTAAAAAAGAGCACTTCATCTACTCATAGTCACCGGTACAATAGTGCATTCCAACCCTCCATGGTATGTATTTGAGGTTCGAGGGATTTTATGCTAGAATGGTTTTTGAGTCAATTTTGGTCAACCGAAATCTGTGTTTTGAGCTTCTCGTGAATTTAGTGGCTACTCAGATGTTCAGTGGTGTATATCTTCCGTTTACCTGGAGATTCCCATACAGTACTGTACTGTATGACAATTGTCAGTATTATTAATACCTAAGATAGTTATAGCTGAGCGGAACATTTATTAGCTTTTTCTTGGTTGTTACGACACGAAGAAGAGTAATGGAGATGTGTCTCGAAGAGGCGTTAGTTTTCTGTTTTTTAAATCAGTGAGCAAGCAAAAACCGAAGTACAGAGAGTGAATAAAAATTGAAAAAATGTTTTGGTGAACAAAATTAAAGCGAAGGAAAGTTTTTGTTCATACCTTTTTTTGAAACAGAGCGAGGTGTGAGAATATTTTTGCTCAGCAAGCAAGTATTTTTGTTCGTGCGGATTTTCAAGCTGATTTTTCTAAAAAGAAGTTCGTGCATAAAAGGTCATAATTGATCAAATATTATTTGTGGCGTAGTTTTTTAGTGTTTTGAAGCCTTTTGGTAATTAAAGGGAGTTTCGCGGTAATTTGGAGCTTTTTCAACTGTTTTGCGGATTTTTTTGGCTATCTTAGCAATATTTTACCCATTTCGTTGTTAGATACATTTCTACATTTCTTGTTAACTGAATTGAAGCTTTAAAGCTAATAGTTGTTTATTGCTCTCGAACGAAGTTTGAGGCAATTATTGTAAACGTGTTGTTTTTTAATGCAAAATTTGCGCTTGACCGTATTGACTTTTCGAGTGACTTGCGAGCCTGACTTTTCCCTGACCTAAATTTCTCTCTCATTTACAAGAGTTAGCAGCTTAATTCAATTTGTGGCAGTTTACTACAAAAAGTCAAATGAAGCTTAAATGGCAGTTTACTGTTAGTCGGTTATGTTTTTCTATTGCAATTTGAATGATGTTTTTTTTGGTGACAAGCAGTTTTTTCTATAAAATCTGACAAAAATTTCTACAGTTTTCTACAATTTTTCTCCATTCCTTAGTTTTGTTAAATTTAGAAATCTTGATTATTGGAGCCTGCCTAATTTTATGAGCAGCATTGTATGCGGTTGCATGAAGCGAAATTTTATGTGCGTACTATATGGAAATTTAATCGAATTTTCCTAATTAATTGCTCTCAAACGAAGTTTGTAGCAATTATATTAGTCCTGTCGGTCTTTTTTATGCGATTCTTCGCTTGACCAATTTTTCGTCTGACGCTTTTGACTTTTCGTCCTCAAAAATGGGATAAACAGGTAGCGCCCAGCGGGCATTATGTGCTCTTAGAGCCTTTCAGGTCTGTTTCAGCTCAAACTGTCTTGGAGACTTATACTTATGGTGTGAGGGGCGGTTCTTAGAGGTTGACACCCCCCCCCCCTTTGTTGACCCCCCACCCCCACTATTGGCTCCACCCCCCCCCATCGCGCTTTTGCCCCCCCCCCACCCAGTGCTGCCCCCATCAGCCCCCGGTGCACCCCCCCCCCCCCCCCCCCTCGTGGCTAGCTACTGACCAAGCCAACCGCTCGCCGGTCGTTTGAGAGCAATTCGCCCGATGTTAGTCGGTTATGTTTTTTAGTTTAATTTGTTTGCAGTTTTTCTTTTCATTTGACTGATTTGAAGATTGCTATTTTATGTGTTATGTCAGAAGAAGTTACGTAAAAGTCTAGTATTTTAGGTGATGACGAGTTTGTGTCGTTTCCGGCTTGCTTTGTTTTTTTTTTAATTAACAAAATTGCTGAAAAAGTGTTTGGTTCATACCGCTTATTTCGGTAAGAGCGAGAAATTGAGGTGTGAAAATTTGTTTTTAACTTTTTGTTCATGTACGGCGTTTTCAAGCAGCTTTCTTTAGTGAACACCTTTTTTTCGTTCATCAGTTTTCAATTGGCTCTAGAAACAATTTTCAGCCTTTTGGATGTTTTTTGGTATTTAATGCAAGTTTTGTGGTATATTGAAGATTTAATAGATTTATTGGTAAATCTTTCGGGTCTTACGGATTTGTTTACGTTATAGTGCTTTGGCGATATTACGGAAATGTATGCTGTTACACCGTTTTTTTTGCCCGTCGTTTTGTTTTATTGTGTTTATCTTACGGATTTGAATGCTATTATATCAATTTTTAGCGCATTGTTTTGTTTTATTTGAGATTGAAAAGACTACTGTCGGTCGATGGTTGTTTTACCAACTCAATAATTTTGCTGGCATAAAACATTTTTGTGGACCAATTAATGAAAAAATCGAGAATCTTGTAACTACTCTGTTGGATTCTTAGTTTTCTTTCTCTATATTTTGTTGCTAAACCTATTATTGCTTTCCTATGATTGTGTGATGTTCTCAAGTTGGTTAAAGAAATTTTCGTTTTTCATGTGCACTTCCATTATATACAGAAGCAATTGAATTTTTCTAATTTTAGTTTAGTTTGTTTTTGGGACTAATTTTTTTGTTATTTGTTTTGTTATCTTGGTTTGTTCTGACTGAATTGGTTTTGTTTATACTGAGTGCTAGTTCTTTGAAAGGGAAAGATTTTCTGCAGAGATGACTGTTCCAGTCGTTCCGGAGGTCTTGTTTTTATGTCACGCACACTTCTAATTAGCTTTTGTTCATTCATGCTATTTTTTGCCTACGTTTTGTGTGTGACTAGTGAAAAAAATTTTGATTCGTCATGCGTAAATTTCTAACCCGAGCAAGTTTTTAATTTTCAATTTCGATCAAAGATTTGATTAATTGCCCTCGTACGAAGTTTGAAGCGATTGTTTTAAACGATTAACTTTTTGAGTGGCTTTCACGTCCTTGACTTTTTGCGTTTTTGCGACAGGTTACAAAAACTCAACAGGTAACTGTAACTGCTATAAGTCAGATGAAATGTGTTCCGGAATTGGTGTTATTTATTATTTTGAATCCTAATAGTGGTATATAATAACCTTTAATAATAACCGCTTCTGCACCCCCCTCCCCTCCCCTCCTCCACGCTGCCTCAACCTCCTCGTCCACCTCATCTCCTCCAAGATACCTCCCTCCTCCCTATTGAAGAAGGCTGGAATAGATTTTAGAGCTCGCACTAGTCATTCGAGAGCAATTATTCCAAAATTATTCAGGCTACGTTAGGAAAAGGGAACCAGTTAACTATTTTTTTCCAACTGTTTGTTTTAGGGGCTATGGAATGCATGTGACGCTCATTACATCATTCGGCTTTTCTCTTGTGTTCGGAATTCTTTATCTTCCAGAACTCTTCCCAGAATTGCAGTCTCTTTGGTTTATCGGATTATGTTTCTTCATTGCTGGATGTTTTGCTGCGGGTGCGTTTGTACCCTCATACTTAGTCTACGAAAAGGTCGCCCAATATTACGGGTTCACCAACCTCAGACAGACGAAGCTTCTCGTTGCCACCTGGTGTAACAACTCTTTCGCTATCGGAGCTCTACTGGGTTCCACAGCCTTAGGCGGACCTGTTTTTGAAAATTATGGGTTCAATTTCAGCTGCTTAGTTATATCAATCTCGATGCTTGCCTTTCTATTTATATCTCTTTTAGTTGTTTACAAAATGAATATGATGACTAAGATGTACTATATAGACGATCACGACGATAATGCTTGTGCTGATGAAATTTCAAACAAATCCGAAGAAAATTTCAACAGTGGAATATTGGGCAATAAATTAGAGGTCGAGAATGATGTTCCCAATATATTGTCGCCTGGGGACAAGTTGGGAGCGGTACCGACTGATTCTATCCGTGATAGTAAAATATTGGAAATTGATCCCTCAAATGGCGATTGTGAAGTAAGGTCACGTAACGAAATGAATGTCTAATATTTTGTCTAAATTTTGTGTAAAATTAATTTTTGTTATGTTCTAACCGACTAACTATTCAATCAGGTCTGTTGTGGTGTAAATTTGTGTTCTCGTTATCGTGTACGAATGTAGTGTTAGATTATATTGTTATTGAAAACTAACCAATGTGCATAAATTATCTATAATTAAAGAAGAATGAAAAACAAATACAGATGTTTAATACTTTTCACTTTTCAAATGAGAATCTGCTCCTTTGCCTTGGAATATGACAAACTCCAATTAATATTTTTTCGTACCCTTTTTTCCGACATGCACCATAATCAATATAAAAAAGCTCATCAGTTGGTTCAAATATTCCTTTTGTATTACGAATTGGAAAAATCTGAATTCACACCCATTTCTTCATATACATTAATAAATCATTCTAACTCCCATCCACATTACTCTTTACTCTTTATTTAACTAACTAGCAACTACTTCGAAGTTTTATGTTCTGCTGATTAAGAGCCACCCTCACCTTCTCAGTCGGCTATTATTACGGCACAATTTTTTCTACCCTAAGAGGAGTATTGGTTATCTATTTTAAAACAGGCGAGTAGTTTTAAAAAAGGATGTACGGTCAATGACGCAGCTGAAAAACTTTGATTTTTGTTTGTTGAACAAAATTGGAGAAGAGTGGCAACTTTGATCTTAACGGTTTCGAAAGGTTACGAAAAGTAGGTGTGAAGAAAGCAGTTTTATGCTTTTTGGCTAAAGTGATTCTGCTCATTTATAACCAATAGTTGTACGTTTGGAATAATTTCTTACCTTCTTAAGTGAATATTAGACTTGAAGATGCAATTTTGGGGTATAGTTTCGTTTTCCATTTTGGATGATTTTTAGCAGTTTTAATATCCGTATTCAAATATTAATAGTACAATGGTAATGTTTTCGCTGACATTGGTATTTTAGTGGTTTTGTTGAGCTTATTTGACTGTTATTACTTTTAAATTGTTTTTGTGAAAGAACGTTGACTAAATTGAGTAAATTATGTCAAATTTTTGTCAATTATTTGTAGTTTTGTGCCTTGAAGACCGTTTTTTTTACTGAAATAATTAAAAGTTTTTGTATATTTTTGCTCAGATTTTTTCTTCTGCCTTTTTAATTGTTGTTTGTTGTGTTTCTGTTGTGTGTTGGGTAGTCACCTCTTGAGGAGAAACAGTATTAAAAGGTATGCTAGAACTGTTGGCTTGACTTCATAAAATTGAGTAAATATTGTAGAAAAAAGTTTGTTTTTAGCTTTTCGTTTCCTCATTTCCTTTTTTCTTGGTTTTCAGTGTTAGTATTGCTTATGTGTTTCCTTCACGTTTTTTATAAGTTTCCCTTTACCACAGTTCAAAAAGTTTGTTTCCCTTTGCCACAGTTCAATCATGTTCAGCATTTTGCGTGAAATATTTTTGAGTTCTTTTGACTGAGTAAATTTGCTCATTCTGCTCAATACTTTTAAACAGTGTTTACACAGCAAAGCAGTCTAACATTAACAGAGTCAATGTCGAAGAACGAAATAGAAACGGATAAATACGAGTTTCGGATGCCCATTTTTTGAGTATTGTTCGAATTACTTCGAGTTAGCAGCTCTAATGTTTATTGGTGTCAATACTAGTCCCTCCTGTATCATCTCTTTAAGAAACAGGAACATATAGAATTTCAAAATTCAATCAAATAGCTCGCAGTTTATTTTTTTTTGTACAACAATCATTTTCTGATCTTTCCATGCCAATCGGGGAAACTGGAATCAATTACTGCGGTTTTACGACAATCTACTTGGTATGTTTATGTTTATGCAATCTATTGAGTGATTTTTTTCTCTATTGAAGAAGGCTGGAATAGATTTTAGAGCTCACACTAGTCATTCGAGAGCAATTATTCCAAAATTATTCAGGCTACGTTAGGAAAAGGAAACCAGTTAACTATTTTTTCCAACTGTTTGTTTTAGGGGCTATGGAATGCATGTGACGCTCGTCACATCATTCGGCTTTTCTCTTGTCGGAATTCTCTATCTTCCAGAACTCTTCCCAGAATTGCAGTCTCTTTGGTTTATTATTAGCCGCGAAGCGATAGCTGAGGCTATTCTTGGCCTTCTCTTGGTTTTTTTATTTATTTCGTCGAGATTTTTGTTACGACCATATAACGTCACAACCACTTCAAATCTGCTTTTTGTTCATTCGTTCATGCAATTTCAACTGAATTGCGTGGGTGACGTAATTTTTAGCTCTTAGTGGAGCTAGTTTTTTTTGTTCATTCGCGTGATTAAATTTTGGTCACACGTGACTTTCCTCACTCTTAAAAATGACTTCCTCACTCTTAAATTGACTTTTCTGTGCTTTAATTCAGAGAGAGAAGGTCAAATGAGTGCTTGTCACTCTATTTGAAGGTTATTTAAATTTAATAAATCAGCAATAAGTTATACAGATTCTTAGTCAAAATTTAACATTTCAGCCCTTTATGAAAAGAATAAGTTTATTTCTTGGTCTGTCTTTTTTACTTTCTTTTGTAACTACTGATCTATGAAGCTATTGCGGCTTTTTTCTGGCCTTTTGCCAGCTATGTTCGGATTATGTCTCTTCATTGCTGGATGTTTTGCTGCGGGTGCGTTTGTACCCTCATACTTAGTCTACGAAAAGGTCGCCCAATATTACGGGTTCACCAACCTCAGACAGACGAAGCTTCTCGTTGCCACCTGGTGTAACAACTCTTTCGCTATCGGAGCTCTACTGGGTTCCACAGCCTTAGGCGGACCTGTTTTTGAAAATTATGGGTTCAATTTCAGCTGCTTAGTTATATCAATCTCGATGCTTGCCTTTCTATTTATATCTCTTTTAGTTGTTTACAAAATGAATATGATGACTAAGATGTACTGTATAGACGATCACGACGATAATGGTTGTGCTTATGAAATTTCTAACAAACCCGACGAAAATTTCAACACCGAAATATTGGGCAATAAATTAGAGGTCGAGAATGATGTTCCCAATATATTGTCGCCTGGGGACAAGTTGGGAGCGGTACCGACTGATTCTATCCGTGATAGTAAAATATTGGAAATTGATCCCTCAAATGGCGATTGTGAAGTAAGGTCACGTAACGAAATGAATGTCTAATATTTTGTCTAAATTTTGTGTAAAATTAATTTTTGTTATGTTCTAACCGACTAACTATTCAATCAGGTCTGTTGTGGTGTAAATTTGTGTTCTCGTTATCGTGTACGAATGTAGTGTTAGATTATATTGTTATTGAAAACTAACCAATGTGCATAAATTATCTATAATTAAAGAAGAATGAAAAACAAATACAGATGTTTAATACTTTTCACTTTTCAAATGAGAATCTGCTCCTTTGCCTTGGAATATGACAAACTCCAATTAATATTTTTTCGTACCCTTTTTTCCGACATGCACCATAATCAATATAAAAAAGCTCATCAGTTGGTTCAAATATTCCTTTTGTATTACGAATTGGAAAAATCTGAATTCACACCCATTTCTTCATATACATTAATAAATCATTCTAACTCCCATCCACATTACTCTTTACTTTTTTTTTTAACTAACTAGCAACTACTTCGAAGTTTTATGTTCTGCTGATTAAGAGCCACCCTCACCTTCTCAGTCGGCTATTATTACGGCACAATTTTTTCTACCCTAAGAGGAGTTTTGGTTATCTATTTTAAAACAGGCGAGTAGTTTTAAAAAAGGATGTACGGTCAATGACGCAGCTGAAAAACTTTGATTTTTGTTTGTTGAACAAAATTGGAGAAGAGTGGCAACTTTGATCTTAACGGTTTCGAAAGGTTACGAAAAGTAGGTGTGAAGAAAGCAGTTTTATGCTTTTTGGCTAAAGTGATTCTGCCCATTTATAACCAATAGTTGTACGTTTGGAATAATTTCTTACCTTCTTAAGTGAATATTAGACTTGAAGATGCAATTTTGGGGTATAGTTTTGTTTCCATTTTGGATGATTTTTAGCAGTTTTAATATCCGTATTCAAATATTAATAGTACAATGGTAATGTTTTCGCTGACATTGGTATTTCTAGTGGTTTTGTTGAGCTTATTTGACTGTTATTACTTTTAACTTGTTTTTGTGAAAGAAAATTGACTAAATTGAGTGAAATTATGTCACATTTTTGTCAATTATTTGTAGTTTTGTGCCTTGAAGGCCGGTTTTTTACTGAAATAATTAAAAGTTTTTGTATATTTTTGCTCATATTTTTTCTTCTGCCTTTTTAATTGTTGTTTGTTGTGTTTCTTTTGTGTTGGGTAGTCACTGCTTGAGGAGAAACGGTATTAAAAGGTATGCGAGAACTATTGGCTTGAATTCATAAAATTGAGTAAATATTGTAGAAAAAAGTTTGTAACAATCTACTTGGTATGTTTATGTTTATGCAATCTATTGAGTGATTTTTTTGGTTTGAATGTTGCTGTAAATTTTGCCAATTAAACTGGCCGAATCAACTGCCGTCGTTTTCTCATGTTGGTTCCCTGTGATTCTTAAGTTGCGAAGTCTGTAGTTTCAATACTCAATTTGAATAACTATACTGACCTATGATTGACTCTAATGATTTTAAAAGGTCAATTAAAAGAAAGCCCCTCCCTGAAAAGGGTAGTTGGTTAACTCGGGGGTAGTCGGCCACTGAGGCGAACTTATTCTTATTTTTGTCCTAATGTACGTGAAACACGTCCGAATATGAATCTTCTGTCTTTCTTTTTTATCGATGATCTGGGAGGCCAATCTCTGTAAGTAACTCTAATAGTATAATTTGAAGTGCCATTGTTAAGTCAGAACTGTCGTGCTCCGTATGTTTAATGTGGTTTAATTCAATCTCCACCTGTTTAATTTTTGAGAGCACTCTTTGTGAAATAAGGGTTGTCATGCTTGTGAGAATAGCACAAATTCTAGTGGTTGTCTGACTTGTTGAGTTGTTTGATTGAAGAGCAATTCAATACCAAGAGTAGAAAGAAGAGTAGCTGACACTTGGGAAATGTTTTATGCCAGAGGTGAAGGAACAATGATTGTAACAGGTTACGAAATATTTTTAAAATGATTCACGCAGTTTTCATTTTCCAGTCAATTATAAACAACTTTTAATGAAAAAAAGAATTTAAAAAAAGTTTTGGTAACCTTTAATATAAATTGAGGGCAACCAAACAAAGTTAAGTGAAGCATTGATTGGTGAATGCCTTGATTGGTGTTTTTCAGCATTGCTATTTTAGAAACCTCGCCCGTTACTATTAATAAAATTGATTTCAATAGGCTGCTCGACTTCGATTTGTTCAATTGATTTCGAACAAAGTTTGAATTAACTATTTGGGTCCTGTTAGTCTGGTGAAGAGAGATTTCTTTATTTTTCTGTTTTGTTCATGCTTTTTTTCTAAAGATAGCGAGAAAAGTAGGCGAGAACAAAGCTTGACGCTGATCGAGCAAAATTTCCTGGTCAAGTGCAGCTTCAAAAGTTTTTTTAACTCACTTTTTTAGGCATGAGTGGTTTTCCTCATATATATTAACAAGAAAATGTATGTTTGGGATCTTTTTTTAAACATCTCAATGAAATATACATTTAGATGAAGTTTTTATACTTATTTTGCCTCTTTCGTTTTTTAGAAACTCTTCGCGCTATAGAAAGCGCTTTTTAGTATTCTTTTTCAAGTTTTGTCAAGTTTTCCAAGATCATCATTTGGAAATCATTTATTGAACAGGAATTAAGTATGTCACACAGTCTGTTGAGAATATTTTCCCGAGAAGCAGTTTCTGAATAGCTTTAAAGAAAAGGGTATAAAGTTTTAGATTAAGTATTCCTCATTTTTATTTTCTGGTTCAAATTGAATTGTATAAAGAAGTAAATAAGCTATTCAGTTAAGTGAGTAGCTGGCTGGGGCCTCGAAAGTTATTTTGTCGAGTTGATTCCGGAGTCTTCCGGCTGTTTTTGTTCTGTTCACATATTTTTATGATTATTTTTTAAGTGGGTTGGTAATGCCAGTGAGTAGAGGGTCTTCTTGATTGTTATTTGTTCTTTCTTAGTAATTTCGAGGTTTTGGTTTTCTTAATGAAATTTCAGTGAATTGTAATGGAGGACTTGTCCAATGTTTTTCTTTAAATAAAACAGATTGAGTTTCTTCAAGAGTTTGACGTAAAAGCGAATGAAGTCACCCAGCACACCGCAACTTATTCCAAACACTGCTAATACACGTGCGTGTATGCCCTCTCCTACTTACGCTCTTAGGCTCACTAGCTGTAACTTGATTGAGGGTATGCAGGTTAATATTCAAAATCTGCAGAATACTCCTATAAGGTCTTTATCGTACCAGCATTTTTTCAGGTTTGTTTGTGTTAGAATAAAATAATGAAATAGTACAATAGAAACCCAGGAAGTTTCTTTGATTTTATACAAGGATCATATATGATCTCATACTGTCCATACTGGGTTTCTTAGTACGGTCCTTGAGACCAGAGAGTCCTATCAAACCAGAGAAATCATTTATGATCTTTGTATAATTACCAAGAAATCATGTATGATCCTAGTTTGATTACCAAGAATCATACATCTATTTTTCATAAGTCTTAACATCTATTTTTTTATTTGGTAGGGCATCACCTATGTGATTCCCCGGCAGCACTTGGTAATCCGCCGAAAGCCCCTAAACGTGCAATATCATTTGCAAAGTTGGGCTTTAAATAAAAGATTGAGTCCAAATAGATAACTTAAGTTTTGATATATTATCTGAAGCCAATTTACTATTATAAATGCTCATTTACAAGAAATAATTTACAAAAAATTTTGCATATAACCTCAAATTCGTTTTATGAATGTTAAAATAGCATTTTTATCACGCACAAAGAATCAAATGTGGGTTGCAAATGCGATATAATAATGTAATAAGTCCTCTGACTAAATTATACGAGAATTTGTGGCACCAGTCAATGTTTTATGTATCATATATGACCTTGTATGATTTCCAAGAAGTTTTTTTCTACTTTAATAGAAAATAAAAATTGTACAGTTTTTAGCCTTTGAAAATTTTTGTACGATCCTTGTACGATTTCTAGGAAATCATACATGATCCTTGTTTGATTATCAAGAATTCATACAAATCATATATGACCTAGTATGATTACTAAGTCATGTGACCTACTACGAAATCAAAGAAAGTTGTATGATCGGTGACTCGGGAACAAAATATTAGTGAAATACTCGTTAGTTTCCTTATTAAGGTTAACTAAGTTCCCTCCAATTAATTTTCTTTTTCTCCTATCAGTTTTAAAATATCTCTGAACCCAGAGGAATTTCATCTGTCGATTTGATAGTTGTTTAAAATATGAATTCTGAGAGCCAACAAAAAATTGGTCACCGTAGTGGGATTGCATCATTAACAAGCAACATTGTGATTTTTTCTGGATAACGATTTGAACTGATTTGCGCACTTAATTCAAGGACATTTTTCGCGGAAAAATGTAAAAACCTACGTTTAGAATATTTTGTCAGTCCCAATTATTTGAACAAATCAGCGTTTCTCTTATTCTGCCGACGAAACTATTTTACTCAAGGTTCTTTAATTTATTGCCACCATATTCGAAGTAGAAACGAAAGAAAATGCGCCTTCTGAAAATATTTCTTTTAAGAAGAATTGTTAAACCTTCCTCCTAGTTGGTACACCTCAACAGTTATCAAATTAATAGTTTCCATGACTCCTTCATAAGGAGTTTCTAGGTTAATCCAACTATTTTTGAGTCTTCGGTGTCTTTAGTAAACATGAACGAATCAAATTCTAGGTCTTAGGTAATTTTGGTCTACCTGGGTAAACATGTTAATAGTTTCCATGACTCCTTCATAAGGAGTTTCTAGGTTAATCCAACTATTTTTGAGTCCGAGTGTCTTTAGTAAACATGAACGAATCAAATTCTAGGTCTTAGGTAATTTTGGTCTACCTGGGTAAACATGAACGAATCAAATTCTAGGTCTTAGGTAATTTTGGTCTACCTGGGTATTTGGTCTACCTGGGTATTTGGTCTGCCTGGGTAATTTTGGTTTACCTGGGTATTTCCACAAGAAAAAATGGTCTTTGAACTAGAAAAAAGTATGATTTTGAGCTAAAATTTCAATCGAGTTCTTTTAAACCGATTGTTGCTTAAAAATCACGAAGGAGTCTTTCTTGTCCTCCAGCTATACTTCTTTCACAAAATGTTGACGATGATTTTCATAATGCATAGGGGTAACTTTTCATTATTACCGCGAGTATATTTGACATTAGGTTCGTGCTATAATGAAAGGCGTAACCTTTCGAGCAAAGGTAATTTCAATCATCAAAGTAATCAATCAGCATCGTCAAAGGGCTTTATTGACAACCTTATTGCCGAGGTTTATCTCTTGATAATCTGCCGATAAGAGCCAGAGGAATATATCAATATATCGAAGCCAGAGGTAACGCCCTAAGGATACCAAAATCACTCCTAAGCTCAAATCAATCTGTTCTTCAGATTTTGTGTTTGTCAATCAACTTGTGTACTCTTATGCACTGTTCGAGCAATGAGCAGAATATTAGAAATGAGTATCGAATAGCAGAAGCTCAACAGACGGGGCGTTTAGCCGATGGACGTTATGACGAAGATGGAATCGCTTTTGTGGGATATGGACCTATTGAGGCCCCCCGGAATCAAAGCTATGGAAGTGTGAATGGAAACTTCACTGTTGGTCACGTGAAACGTGTGAACAGATGGGAATTTTTGGGTATGTTTAGGTACAGCGGGTTCTTGTAATAATGAGAGCTTCAATTTGTGTAAAATGCCTCTAATCAAAAACTTAGTTTGACAACAAAATTTTCAGGTCATTGAATCTGGTTTTTATCAGTTTATTTTCTGTTTTTTCTCCCTACTTCATTGAAAGCATTTCATACGTGCGCCGTAATTGCTAATAAAGTTTCCAAATGAAGTTATTTTTGGCAAAGTTTCCAACATATTGGAGAAATTTTAAGGACTACTATTGGAGGTTTGGACACTCCTTTGCGAAATGATAATCTAAAGCTGATGTTTCTACTACGAGCTAAAAAATCTAATTCAAAAATCGGAGAATGAACACTTGACATTTGAACTCGTTTTCCTATGTGAGAGAACAAAATGTGGGAGAAATTTGGGTTGCAGCTCTGAAACTTATTACACATTGTACATTTGTATGCTCTTTTGGAGTCTGCCATTTATATGGGTCTGAATGTAAAATTTACCTGTTGTGTTTTTTTGTAAAAAAAGTCTGAGTTATGGAAATTTGCCTGAATTGAAGCCTTTGAAGAGAAACAGACGACCAATTTGACACGTTTTTGAAAGAAGTTCAAATTGTCTCTAAAATTGTGGGATTAAAAATTGTTTATTAACAGTTATTTTGCATTTCAGGCATAGCAAGCGGGTTGTGCATATACTTCGTGACTGGAGTGTCAGAGACAATCATGTGTTCCTATTTCCCAGTGGAGGCAAGGAAGAGAGGCCTCAACTCTATCCAGACTGGGGTGGCCATCTCCACCATGGAGGCCACCAACTTCCTGTTCTCCTTCGTGGTCATGTATTTCATCTCAGACAGGAATCAGAGATTCTTTTGGGTTGCAGGTCTGTAAAGACACTGAGGCTAAAAAAAGTCTACGAAACTTCTCGCGGGTTTTTTCTGGCAATCTGAACGCAATATTAGCATAATTTTGTTGGCGTGTAGTTGAATTAGGAAATGCTGTACCTAAAAACTAACTGTTTAGGACGGATTGCTGAATGAAAATTAAACGCAGAGAAAAGAGTGGTTTTCTGTCACTGTCGCAAAAGTGAATTAGGTGTGGGATAAAAAGCAGAGGGTGCAAATTTATGTTGACATGCGGCATTTTTAAGCAATTTTTCTTATATAATCGTTCCACTAGATTACATTGAGTTTTCAGTTTTTTTTCTGCGCTTTTTGACAAATTTAGCGGCAACTCATTAGCTAATCATTTACTGTTATAGTGATTTCTTCGCTTTTTTAATCATTTAAAGGAGATTAAGATTTGTATCCAAATGGTTTTGAGCGTCACCGGCACTCATTTTTTTGGCAGAATTGATTACTGTTTTGTTAATTTAACTTTTCGTGGAATTAACAAAAAATGAGAAAGAATCCAGGGATATGGATTTTTTTCCTCCTGTTTCTGAATGCTAAGTTGCTGATGCCCAATTTGAGGCGAGGTCTTTTTCAAATTCAAAGGCACTTGGTGTTCTCTGCTTTTACTGAAAATTGCAAAGTTACGTTTAAGTATTGTGATGGGATAGATCTTTTTGTACAAAAAATCAATGGCTCGTTAGCGTTGGAAACCATGTTTTCTACGGTTTTCGTTTTTTGTGTCCCGTATCTACTGAGGTTCAGTTTCTGGACTGTTGAAAAGAAATATTTTGCTAATCACAGTAATTAGAATTCATATGAAATTTACAAGTTATGTTGTTGCCTAAATTTTTTTAGTACATCCTATTTTATGCTATCCTTTTTAGGGATTTTTTCAGTTGCCATCCGATTTTTTCGGTTGATGTTTTTCGGTTGCCATCAGATTTTGTTTTCTAATATAAGGGACGACATTTGGTTCTGTCTCTGAATAAAGTTTGGATAGTTCTTTAGACATTTTCAATGTTCCTTTGCGCTATATTGTTAGTGGTTTACAGTTTGAGTATCTATTTGGGTGGTGCAGATAACTCTGAGGTAGAACCTCTGTCTTAAATCTTGTTGCTTGGAGCCCACGCTAGTGCTCAACTAATTTTTTTTGTTGAGTCATTTTTGGCCGATGGAGATATCCACCGTGGGGCGTTGTGAGTGGTATCATTAGAAAGCTCATCAATCGCAGAATGTCAAATTAATAATGCTTTTTTGTTTTTGTTGCGTTTTTTTCTGGAGTTATTGAAGTTGAAGGTTTTGTGAATATTCGACTGATTTCCGTTTTTTAATCGCATTTTCTGTAATTCCTGCTCAAATTTTTATCAATTTTAGACGATTTTGTTTTGTTCTTCCCAACCCATGGTTTTTTTTGGTTGCAGATAGTGTTTACTATGGGCTTAGTTACCTTTTGATTGAATTGTTATCAAAAATAACTTGTTTGTGTTCTGGAAAAATTAATGAATTAAGTCAAGTTTTGGCTTTTTATTGATTTTTTTTTGCGTTTGTGGATTATTTTCTTTAATTACCCATTTTCAGGAGTTCTTTGCGTATGGTTACAGGAGGCAACAAAGGAACGAATGATTGTTTGATATTATGATAGGGAAATTGAAGTACGTTCTTGTTTTTTAAGTTTTCGTTTTGCCCTCTTGATTATATTGTTTAATATGTAGTATTTTGTGTGGGTGACCAATCAACAAACAGAAAAAGTATTTGACGGGCTTTGGAGAACAAGTGTGGCAACGTCGCCTAACTTGTATAGAGTTTTTCATTAACTTCTCGTGCCATTTTTTTTGCTTTGGCCTCAAAAAGTACTTGTCCTTCTGCCGGTCTGTACTTGTCCTTCTGCCGGTCTGTACTTGTCCTTCTGCCGGTCTGTTAATGGGTCTTAGTTCTTTATTGCTAACGGGCGTATTATACACAATTTTGACAAACATTTAGCGAGCAAGCAATTTTTTCCCTTCGGCATTGACGCCAAAAATATCAATTGTATTGATTTGAAATATTTTTCATTTTTATGTTAACTTCCTGTCAAATTCCTGTGACTTTTTACTTTCCATTGCTCGTCCTTAATGCTTTTTCAAGACTCCCCAAATCTGTTTTTTTTTTTGCTGTAAATAAGACCTTGGTAGTCAGTTTTCAGCGTGCAAAATTTAACACCAATTGTTCAAAAACAATTCTCTGTCGTCAAGGCTTGGAATTTCTGTTACAGACCCACACTGGAACTTGACTTCGGTTGTTCACTGTTTCGTAGTGCTGTTCGACTCATTGTCTTTAATTACGATAACTTATATGTTAAATAGTTTCATTGCCCCCTTTTCCGGTGAGAGTTTTTCAACTCTAGTGGTAAAATAACATGCTTGCGAAATGCTTATTGTGATGATGAAATGCAAAACCTTATGTTGCGAGGCTAGAATTGACGCATTTAAGAGGCGAGTACGTTTACTCGAATTGCTCAGTGTATTCTTCTTTGCAATCTTATTATATGGAACGGCGAATTTCAAATCGGAATTCGGTTACGCTTTTGTGCTTACTGCCACTGAGCTTTTAGTACCTTAAAAAGGAAATTTAGTACCTTAATCTTTGTTATGTATTATGTAAGTGAAATTCGGGCTATAGGGGGATTGAGACAATTAAGTACATTACGATATTCATGAATGTGCCAATTCAACCCTTGTAACGTTTTTTTTAATTTGGCGGATAAAACCCTTTTCAACCGTTTTATGACCATTTTTAAATGGGATGAGGTGTCTGTGTGCTGTTATTGTTTGAATGTTGGCACAATTATTGGACCTGATTGCACAGGTATTCTGCTGTCAGCGGTTGGCACTGGAACCCTAGGACTGCTCAACTGGGTCCACTCACCGGCAATGTTTCTGACCATTGCAATAGCTGGACAGGCCATGGATGGGACAGGAGGAGCACTAAGCCTGGCTACAACAATTCCACTCATGACATCAACAGCAGCTTCCAGTGGAAACACTGGATCAATCATATCGTGGGCAGAGGCACTCCTCAGGTTAGCAGAAAATGGATCCTTACCTAAAAATATAAACATTGGTTCTCACCGGGGACCAATTAAAGGTACGAAGGTGATAGGTATGGGGGTCGACTATCGCGGGCGCATTTAAAAAAACAGCTGAATCGAGGTTTGTATCTCCATCTTTGGTTTGTGGCGGATCTTTGGTTTGTGTCCCATAGCTTATTGGGTGCATATTATTTGCACCCCCAGGTGCACTTGCCATAATTTTACATAATTATTCACTAGGTGATGGGACGTGCTCTGTAACTGAGGGAGCATAACGTACTGGGGGGGGGGGGGGGCACAAACGGAAAAGATCCGTTTTGACAAATAATTTTAAAGCTGTCCGAATATTGATTGCTGTTGAGCGAAGCAATTATTGTTGTGTCTCTATGAAAATTTTATTTTTGATCGAAGGTTTTTAACTTTTCACTTTTCGATTGCCCATAGGTCCTTAACTTTTTTGCGGTTTTCCTAGCTCTTTCGATCGCAATTTTAAGCACCTAAACTCAATGGGCAGCTTTTTGCTACTAAAAGTCATCCGAAAAGTGAGCCAAAATTGGTTTAGGTTTTCACTTTAGATCTTATTGTTCTATAATAACTTAAGTAATTCGACATTGTTTGAGGTGCCTCCTTGAATTTATTAACCCGGCGCGCCATCAACTGATGAAGCATACTGAGGGTATAGAATGGGATGAGGCTGGCCCGCAAATTGAGAGCAAAACCTCCGAAGTTAGTCGTTTATAGTTGGGCTTATTTTCTGCTGGCAATATGTTCTCAAAAATTTTGCGTTCGCATTTGCAGATAATTTGCTGAGTTGGTGAAGGATATCCAGAAAGTTGATTTGGAATAATGATCCAGATAAAGTGTTTTTTCTCAAAATTGCAGAGGTTGTATCCGATTGTATATATTCCACATCAGAACACCAATTTCTTGAATCCAAAAAAATTAATTTCAACTTTTTTTTGGAAGCTGGGTTAATGGCAAAGCTCCAGAAATCGCTGTCAAAGATATGGTGTAAGTCAAAATTTTTGACAGTGACAATATGGGAAAGCTTGTCAATAGAAAAAATGGAATATTTTAATGTCTCATAAAAATTGCTTATGAAAGGTTTACTGTATTTGTCCTGTGAACAGACAAAAATGTCCCTGAGAAAACATTCCTGGAGAAAACATTCTTAAATTGTAAAATAATGCCCGGCAAAATAGTTCAAAAAACTGACAAAACTGTCTCAGACAAAACAATCCCGGTCGAAACTCTTTTATCAGGAGGAAGGGCGTACATAATAAGCAAGAGCAGCTTTTTAGGGACGAGGGCTCACTCATTTGCGGACGATTTTGTCGCCGCGTTCTGTTTACTGTCCTTTGGTGTGAGCAGCAGGCTGGAATATTGGTCGCTGTATTTGAATTGGTGTCTTTTGAACAGCAAATATTGTTTGCCATGGTGTATCATCAGTTAATGTTGCTCTTTCTACTTCGGAATTTTCTCTTGTCAATATCAGCTGGATCTGTTAATTGACTCTCAACTGTGATAAGTCCAATTCGTTCATTGAGTAGTCTGACTCTGCCATTGCATCTTGTAATACATCAGCACCGAGAAGATGCTGTGTACGTAAGTTGGTGGTGCCTAGCATAGGCATAGTCTTCAAAAACGAGCAATTCTTATGTTTTGCACCAACTAATTTTGCGTCCAGTCTAAATACTTTGATAATTGGATTTGGTTTGGACTCTTTTTTGTCTGGGAATGTTTTGTCCGGACGCTGTTTGTGCAACATCAACTCAGGAAATTGTTTTGGAAATTGTATAGGGCTTGAGTAACATGGAAGTAATAACAAGTATAATTAGTGCGCAGCATTTAAGTGGTATCAGCTGGCGTTTATCGAGTTTTTTTAGTTCCTCTATATTGTTTTGGAAGTCGGAAGTTTCAAATTTGCAGACGTTTTTATTGATAATTAGATTGATTAACAAGCGATAAAGTTCATCAGACTTCTCTTGCCACAGCTCCAAAAAAATATGTTATTATCTGAAATAAAAATAGAAATGATTTAATTTTGTTGAAGAATAGAGAGGAAATGTTTGATCTTTTATGAATTATTATTGCAAACTTTTGTGTGTAAACATAACATCTCCTCTTTCCAGATTAATAAAAAAAATACTATCGAGGTTCTGCTGTAGACAGAAATGAACGGACCGGGACAAAAATTGATTCCTTTGTGTATGAAAGCTTTTTCCAAATGGTTGAATTTTTAGATGAATGGCCGTAGAAGTTTTCATTAATATGTCATGATCATCATAAGCAATATTTTAAAAGCTTATGTCATCGGTTTGGTTTTTAGTTGTGGCTGTCTGATTGGTCCGCCATTGGGTAGTGTGTTGTATAACCAATTCGGATTCTTCATGCCTTCGTTTGTCTCTGCCACTCTATTCCTCGCGTGCTTCCTAATGTCTGTCGTATTTCTGATTAAAACTGGAACCCAGTCGAAACCAAGGAACCATAAAAGGAAAGCGAGAAATCCGGAACACACTGCAAGAACTTCTCCGAAGGTTTCTGAAAACGTGACGGGATCTCCAGATTTAGAAGAAAATCGGAACATTAATTCGAGGCTCAAAGAGCAGAAACGTCTTGTTAGAAGAGCGTCAGAATCATCGGCTCCTAGGAACAATAGTGTACCGGACCCCGAGACGAGATTATCTCCGAGGTTGAGACCACGACGTTCGGAACCCTTAATCAATGCTTCTGTTGCCTCAATGCCTTCGGTGGCCATATTGCGCCAGTCATCACACGTGTCTCGGTCGGTGGCTGAGAACAAGTTTGACCATTTGGCATATGTCAAGTTTATCATCAGCCCTAATTTATTGCTGCTCACTATGCTGGCCATTATTATTGCGGCACAGATGGCGTTCTTTGACGTATGTGTGTCTCTGTATCTGACTGATACTTTTGGAATTAATGCAGTTCAAATAGGGTTAATATTTTTGGCGTTTGCATGTGGAAACTTGACGATGACGCCGATATATGGATATTGTGTTGACAAGTAAGTTTGATATTTTCTATTGATTAACTGATGAGAAATTGTGTTTTTGTAAATTTCTAATGTCTGAAGAATAAAAACGGTGAATGATCTCAAGCCAAATTAGCAATTATCTAGATTATAAATTGCTCTCAAACAAAGTGTTTAGCAATTATATTAGTCCTGTGGTCTTTCTTTTTTAATGCAATTTTTCGCTTGACCGCTTTTTCGTCTGACACATTAGGCTTTTCGTCCTCAAAAACGGGATAAACAGGTAGCGCCCGGAGGGCATTATGGACTGTTTGAGCATCGCTTCCTACTATACTCTAAGTATGCAATTCTACTGAACGATTTTGGAGACATAAATCCTTAGAGTTTGACCCCCTACCCCTTCTTCACCCCCCCCGGCAACTCAGCTACAGCTCGCCTCCCTAAACCGTACCGAGCGGCGTTTGAGAGCATTTCGCACGACGTTAGTAGGTTATGTTTAATAGCCGCCCTCATCTTCTCAGCCGGCTATAATAGCGCTCCTTTTTTTTACTTCGTCGAACTTTTTTTCGCTTTACCATTTTGCAGCTTTTTCGACATTTTACGTGAAATCTTTTTGACTTCTCTAGGCTAGTTTCTCTCTTCTCTCATTCTGCTAAAAGTGAATTTGAACATCAGTTGCTCAGCAAAGCAATTCAAAATGAACAGAGTCAGTATAAAAAATTGAAGTCAGAAATAGAAACGGGATAAACCCATAAAGCCCAATTTTAGATGCCCGCTATTTGAACGTCGTTCCTATAAGTCTTAGTTACCATCTTTTATGCTTATTGGTATTGATAGTAGCCCCTGTAGCCTCTCTCTAAGAAACAGAAGTATGTTCAACTACGAAATGCCATCAAAATAAATCGGACTTAAAAATTTCTTTTCTACAAAATTTTTTTTTCAATATCTTCTATTCGTTCAATCCCAATCATGCTTATTGGAATCAACGGCGGCTATTTTCCGGCAATCTGCCGGGTATGTTCTTGTCAATTGTTTTGTATTATAAAATTAATGTTCCTATGCTACCTATTCATTTATAACTTGTAATAATCAGTTTAAAAAGCCAAAGATTTAAAATAATGAATCGTTTGAAGATCAGGAACCTACGTTTCTGTGTCTGTTCAACTTTCTAAGATCTTTTCAACCGACCAATTCTATGATAGTTTATTTTGAAACTAATTAATAGCCGACGTCAGCCTCTCAAACGGCTATTATTTTGGCGCTCTCCTTTTTTTGAATTTGCTTTACCTTTTGATCACGTTTTTCGTTTTAGATAAGTCACGATTTTCACGTTTGACTTCTGACTTACTTCACTCACTGTTTCAAGTGAATGGTTTCTAAATTGTTTCACGCATTGAATTACGCAATATAGTGAATACGGTCAATGTCAAAAGAGCAAAATAGAAGAAACGGGATAAACCGATAAAGCCCGGTCAGTAAGTCATAGTGCATTAGGTTATCAAAGTTCATTAAAGCGATTACTAGCTGGCAACAGTATTAAGCTTAATAGATTTCAGTTTAGAAGCTGAATTAAGTATAGTTGAAGAATCTAACTGAAACTGCACACCAAATTAGAACACTTCATGCCACTTCATGACACTGAAAAAAACGGAAATCTCTTCTTTTTCTGTGTCAATCCCAATGTGCATCAAGCGCGTCAACGGTGGCTATTTTCCGGCAATTTGCCGGCTATGTTTCTGTCATCAATTTTCTTCATCAAAAAAAGTTTCTGAGCTGAAAATGTAATCCCTTGAGAGATTCAAGTATTTTCTTCATGGAGCTGGAGAGCTAAGAGAATTAGTTATTTACAATGTTTTGTGTTTCAGAGGTTTCACAATTTATATAGTCCTTTTCACAGCTCTTGGGCACTCGATATCTCTATCTCTTCTGTACCTTCCGGATGTATTCCCTCACCAGCTGCAAACGATTCCTTACACAGTTTTCTGTTTCGTACTGACAGGAATGTCATCAGCCGGAGCTTTTGTTCCTGGCTATCTGCTCTATCAGAAGATTGCCGAGTTAAACTATTTTGACAACAATACGCAATTTAACAAAAACCAGACAAGGTTGCTAGCGACGACCTGGTGTAATAATCTGTACGCCATTGGGTTCTTTTTCGGATCGGTGCTTTTATCGGGACCAGTATTTGATAACGTTGGATTTGCTAAAACTAATTTAGTTATTTCGTTAACAATGTTGCTATTTGTAATTCTCAGTTTAGTGTATATTTTGAAAAAGGGACTGCTTATCAAGATGTTTTACGATGAAGAGTCCTCGAATGCGCCGAGCGAAACTGAAGATTTTAGTTGTAGTGACGAGTATGATAGTCCTGATAGTCTTGAAGAACTGGACTCGAATAGTCAAAATGAAGCAGAGGACAACTCGAAGCGATCATCGAACGATAGTGGATTTATCAACCAATCAGAAATAGATAGAGAAAATATATTGCTTAAAAGTTCCGATGCGGTTGTCGTGTGAAAACAATGTGTTCTATGAGAAAGTATATCCCAACGCAGCTCTTGTAACTGAACAGATCACCAAATGTTGCATTTGCGCTGTAATTTTTATTGATTTCTCATCGATTCAACTGCTCTGGGGTGCTATAAAAATTGACCAAGCTGTTCGTATTATACCAGAAAATGTAATTCCATTTAGTGTAAACTGCACCGAACAAATGAGCAACGAAGTAATCAAACGTGCAGTATGGTTTGTATAGGTTTTGTATTGAGAACTTTAGTTCCTTTATTGCAAAGCATGATCTGAGCTGTATACAGTAATATTTACCATGAAGCACAAATTAACGACAGTGATTTATTTTAGCTGCGAAGTTGTGATCTTGGTTTTTGTTTCTGTCGTCTGACTCTTTTTCATTTTACATTTTTTCACGCAGCAAAGTTCAAAACAGTAATTAAGGTCACTTGAGATCACCATAACCCCATTCAAGGTCATTATAGGACTACTATATAATCATCAATGTTAATAATAAAGCGTGGTGATCATAATAAAAACAAGAATTTGAGTTTTTTTGAACCGAAGTTTTTAGTATGAATACCTTTTAGTCTTTAAAAAGGTTGGGAAAAGCATCAACTCGAATTATGTAGCGGTTGTTATCTATTTTCTACGTCACGAAAATCTATTCTGCAGCTATTTCGGCATTCTACCTGCTATGTTATTTCATCGCGAAATCGAAAGTTAATTGATTCTCACTTGAAGATGATTGATTATCTATCTACATTAATCCTCGTTATTAATAGCCGCGAAGCGATACCCGAGGCTATTATTGGCCTTCTCTTGGTTTTTTATTTGTTTCGTCAAGATTTTTGTTATATGATTGTAATAGATAGATTTTTGTTATAGATTTTTGACCATATGACGTCACAACCACTTCAAATCTGCTTTTTGTTCATTCGTTCATGCAATTTCAATTGAATTGCGTGCGTGACGTCATTTTTTACTCTTAGTGGAGCTAGTTTTTTTGTTCATTCGCCTGATTAAATTTTTGGTCACACGTGACTTACATCACTCTTAAAAATGATTTCCTCACTGAAATTGACTTTTCTTTGCTTTAATTCGCCTTAAAGAGATAAGGTCAAGAAGTGAGTGCCTTTCACTCTAAGAAGATTATTTAAGAGCAGCTAATAGAAGCAGCAATAAGTTATACAGATTCAATCAAAATATGACATCATTAGTTTCTTTTTTGTTCTGTCTTTTTTTCCTTCTTTTTGAGACTACAGATCTATGAAGCTATTGTGGCTATTTGCTGGCAATTTGCCAGCTATGTTATTCAATGTCTCTCAATAGCTTGAATTTTTCAGTGAGTATGTAGAACTAATATATTTAAGAATGCCTAGTTGCTATTAGCGGATTATGAAAAGGTGTATTCAATTTGCTGAATTTTTTAAGGATTTTTTTATCCGATGAAATCAAGTGACAGTCTAACGCAACGGAATAATTAAATAAGGTGTGTTAGTTACACACAATAAGAACGTTTTGTCCTTGTGCCAAAGATCCCTGTGGTTGTCTTGTTTCATGTTTGATAGCCGCCATAATCTCAGCCTGCTATTATAGCGGTCCTAGTTTTTTACAATCCAAAGTATTTGGATTGTATTGGTGCGCTCTTTTTTATGACTCAAAGACGAGTTCTGGTGATCTATTAGTTCTGAATCGTGACTTCTCTTTTCACAGGATGCAAAGTCAAATGACGCTCGTGAAAACAAGTGTTTAGGTCGATCTGCAGATCAAATGTTGAAAACACAGCCAAAAGGAGAGTGGGGTTTGGTCATGCTGTATTCTAAGAGAGAGAGAGAGAGAGAGAGAGAGAGAGAGAGAGCAAGAAAAGTAAGTGTAAAAGATTCTCTCAGCGAGCAAAAGTTTATTATCACGTGTAGCTTTAGACGTTTCTTTTAGTGTCAACTGTATTTTCTTTAGCAAAAGGTGTTTGTCTCAATTATTTTGGCTAGCAATATTAATTTTGAAAGCAATTTTGACGACCTGGTGCAAATATTAGACATTAAGATAAGATTTTGAGCTAATTTTGCTGTTTTACCTTGTTGAATTGAACTGGGTAAACAGTTTTACGTTTTTTAAAAACAATTTTTGGAGTCTTCTTTTTCTTAAAAGCAATTGGGATGGGATATATCTTTTATTGAGGTTATTTGTTTCAGTGTATTTAGCGATCTATTGATTTGATTGGGATCGATTTTGAGTTGTGTTTGCTAAAGAGAATGCAGAAATTTAGATGATTTTTTTTCACTTTTATCTATTTTTTTATTGTTTTGATTGTTTCTTTTAAATTATTGAAAATTCTTTTCAATTGTTCTGCCTGCTATGTTTTCGAAAGCAGGCCTTTTTTGGCAGGCTTCTTACCCAAGAGCTTTTTTAGGTGATGTTTCTAAGAAGTGACACTTCACTTTATATAGTGCTGTTTATAATAGAATAAATGTTACAAATATGTAATTTTTTCAGGTTTTCGCATTTTTTGTAGTTCAGGATTGTCTCTGAATCATTGGGTGGGCACTAGTGGTGTAGAAAAATTTTGAGTGGTTGTTTCACAATATTTGGAAACCAGCATGTAGCATATTGTATGGAAGTTTTGCCAGCAAATGATTTTGTTCGTTCGTTTTCATTTCTTGGTTTTTCTCACCGTTTCGTATTTTTTTCATTTTTAAGGGGTTTTTGAATTAGAACTATTTTATAGCAAATATCATTTATTGAATGACTCTTATTGCTGACTATTTGCTGCTGACAAAAGGTAACATAAAGCTATTGTTTTCATTGATTGAGATAGCGTTGTTTTCGAAGTGTTTGAATGAAATTGTGATTTTTGCCTTTATTTTCCCTTTCAGGCATCAGAACTGTTAATAGGTATTTTATGACTTGATTGGTTTTAGAGTTCTTTTATTCGTTTTGGATTTTAATTCAGGACTCGTCATGCTATGTTTTTTTCGTCGAATAAAAGTTTATTTTGCTTTACCTAAGTCACAGCTTGTTCAATATTCTGTGTGAATTGCTTTAAATTTCTCTAGGCTAGTGTGATTCTTCGTCCTTTCTGCTTAAAGTGCTTTTAAATAGCAGCTGCTTAGCAACTCGATCTAAGAATCAACAGTCAGTATCGAGAAATAAAAATCAAAATTAAAAACGGCATAACTGATAAATTTTAGAAACCCGCTAACTGAAATTGTTTTCTAAGTCTTAGCTACCATCTCTAATGCTTATTGGTGTTGATGCTGGGCCCTGCATCCCCTCATTGACGAGCAGGTTATGTCTACGGAATAACATCAAACTCACTATTTTTCGGTTATCGGAATCAATGAGACTATGATACAAGATAAACAACAAAATAAAACAACAACAAAAACTTTAATTGCAGCAAAAAATTAATTTTGGTTTCTAGGAGACTTAGTGACAAATTTAATTAGGCGTCCGGTGAAACTAAATGAACTAAATAGCTTGCACTTCAATAATGCAGAACTGGGCAGCCCTCAAAAGAACTATGTAACAAGCCGACAAAAACATGTTTTTTGAAACCGCATTTTTTCAAAAGTCATTACAATCATAAATTTTTAACTGAAAAATACTAAAGAGTTACATGTAGCTCCTTAGCAGCGTGAACTTGTTGTAGAGACTAACTAATATGACTACGCAATAACAAAAATTTCATTAAAAAAAGTTAATTAACTGGCAAAATTCGACGAAAATACAAAGTGAAGCCATTAAATCCTTAAGCCATCAGCTTAAAAGAGTTTCTCCCTGTTCATTCTTTCAAAGGTTCTCCCTCTTCAAAGGTTCTCCCTCATTTGAACATCATTTGAGACTTGTTTTTAAAACTGCAATGTGAGATTACAACAAAAAGCATTAACCAGCATCAAAAAGTGCCAATTTCATAGAAGCATCAGTTCCAAAAATCCAATGATGAGATTAATGGGTGATGCACAAGAAAAAGAATGAGCCATGTCAATACTGAGAATAAATTAAAGGTTGACAAAATGAAAAAAGGCAGATTTCAAATATACACTGATATTGAAGAAATGTGTTCAAAAACACTAAAACCATAAGCTGGCAATTGAATTCATAAAAGATTTTTTTGCACATCAATAGTAAGCTATTGAGATGTTTCTTAATGCGGAATCCGTTTTACTATTAAGAAAATACAAATACAGCCAAAAATTCAAAGTTCTTGGAAAACCATTAAAGCCATAATCTCTTCACGCAAAATATTATTGAAGTTCATTTAAGGTTGAGCCAATAGGACCTTTGAGCAAGGTGACACTGTGACGGGACTCCAAGTAAGAAATAGAAATGTGGACACATAAGAAAGGTAATAGAAACTTCATGAAAGCACCTATTATCAAAGTCATAAAACAGTCCATGAAAACATGAAACCACTTATAATTGATTCCTGTTTCACTAGAAAGAAGATTGGACTTGTAAGAAATGAGAATTAGATGCAAGTGCATAGAGATAAGTTTATTAAAGTGGCTCAGTTCAACTTCAACAGAATTTTTTCTAAATCCAATTCAAAGCCATAAGAGCCATTAGGTGTCAGCTGAAATTATTAAATAGATCCGCTTATCTCTAGGGCCCCAATTAGACTATCGATTATTGAGATTGTCATAGGACTAGAAAAAAAACAAGAAATGTAGACAAAATTTAAATCAAAATTCAAATCTTGTCACAGCGCGCCTGAGTGACAAGACAGCAATGCGGACGGAGAGAGTGAGGTAAACTTATACAGGAAACAAGTGAGATAAGACCAGAAAAGACTCATACAAATGACAATAATTGAACAACACTGTGGACAGTAAAGCGGGAATCAGCACTAGAGCATCTTCAATGAGTAAATATGCAATAAACTAACAATGCGAACTAGAGCCAACCCACGACTTATAGAATGAAAGCCCCCAACTCATTAGGAATTTTCACACTTTGAATCACCTCTGAAAATACGCTGATCCCTTTTGTAACCAAATCCATTCTATTCACATAGAAACTTGAAAGCTTAGCAGAAACAAGTGCTCACATTCTTAATGTAAGAAAACTGTGCAGATTTTAGATTTGCTTTAAGCAATAATAACTTATCGTGCTAACCACTAAAAATACTACAGGTAAATTCAGTGCTATTCTATTTAATTGACCCCATTCCTGAACAATATTACTTAATTATTCAGAGCGAAGTTTAGAGTATTATTAACTAAAAAGTATGGCCGCTAACGCCCAAATTATAATCGAGCCATACAGCGCTAAAGAAAACAAAAACGTTCGGGAATTCGAAGAACGCTTACGAGGATTAATGGGAAAAGCGACAATACCAGCTGCACAACAACCAAATTTCTTACAGCTAAACGTAAAGAGACGCATTTTTACTTTTTTGCAAAGCTTACCCCCAGCCACCCGAGGAGACGTCGATCTGTGTCGGGAACAATTAACCAACCGATTCTCTAATGTACAACTTCGAGAAGTGCATATACTAAAACTCAAACAACAGAAGTTTGACCCCAAAACCGATACACTAGAGAACTTTATCATTAGCTTACAAACTAAAGCGCAAAGAGCATACGCAACACCTGACTTGCCAGAGGTAGCTCCATTAGCGATAGCGGGAGTTGATCCAGGTCCGGCAGCTGCTGAGCAGACAAGATTTGACAGCGAGATGGAAGCGGAAGCTAGGGAAGCACGACTACAGGCAGCCGAGGACTTCAAGAACGATCAGATCAAAAAAGTTTTTACGAAAGCAGTGCCCGGATGGCTGAGATCCAAAAACATGGAACAACCTACCAATACGCCAGTCCAGGACTTATTTACATTTGCCAGGCAGCAGATGACTATCAGAGAAATGTGCCGAAAAGAAGAGTACCCTGAAGATGGTTTCAACGAAATAAATTCAAACGTCTCAGAAAATGTAATGAACGTTCTAGAAAATTTGTCGGCAAATCAAGAGGTCCATGGAAGACAACTAAAAGTAACGGACGAGAAAATACAGTCAAGCCAAAACCCAACCCGGTCTCAAACTGCAACCACTGATGATCAGTTGATAAACACACAGCTTGCAGACCCGACGTTATAATTAGAATTCGCAGTTTCGCAATTTTACACCAACACGAATGATTTTCAGATCATCATTCCCAAAAGGAGACGTTATTAGTTTCAGCTTTCAATCTCAACAATCAAAACCGAGGCTTTCGACAACCATTCAAACAATTCCAAAATAGAGGGTATCAAACACGCTCTTTCTTCCTTACCTCCATACCAGTATGCCATTGTCGGAACATTTAACCAGTAACACAATCGATTAGAGTTTTCTGCCATATCTGGCTATCCTAACCATACAGCAATCCAGTGCTCTCGCAGGAGCCGAACAAAGTCCAGAGGGACATCTTTCTCCTTCAACAGACTGCCAAAAAACTTCTAGAGCCACCCAAAAATTAGACAACTGTTGCTAACACCAGTACAACTAATGACCAACCAGTCTCCTAGGGTAATTGAACTCAACAATTTATCGTCAAAAAGTGCGGGCGTATTATCATACATAAAACTTCAGTTCACGCTGACAATACAACGTCGCGCTTTATTGATACTGATGCGTGTGCAAATGTTATTAAGAGTAAATTATGCGGAAACTTACGTCGGAACCAAAAGTGGACATTAAACGACAAGAAAACCGACCGGATTGGTCTCAAGTAAGAATGGCCGGAGGCCAAGTTATTATTGTCCAAAAGCAAGTAATAATCTCATTCAGACGGGCGCATCAGAACTTCAAAGAAACATTCCTAGTTTTGCCAACTACAAACTCTAAAATTCTTGGTATTCCTTTTTTTCAAGAAGCATAACATGACTATATGCCCAGCCCAGAACTTGTTGCAATCGAACGGTTTAACTGTCCACATCAGCGAAATAAAACCACAAAATGCGCCCAGAAGTTCAGTCAAACCAATAAAATATCCATTTATAAAACCAAAAAATAAACTTTATTTCCTAACGAACTTTCAGTTCCCGAATGCCAACTTACAAATGGAATCGAAAATTACGGAGCATCCAATAACAATTGCAAATAAAACAAAGGTAGCAAATTTTTCTATCTTAACAGCTCCGCTGCGGTTGACCCCGAAAAATTTAACTGCAATTGACCCCGAACGAATTGCATTGGCAGCATTAATATCAGAAAACATTTCAATTATAGTGATAAACCATTTGATCCAAGACTACTGCAGACAAGGAAAGAATCAACCTTCAAGACCAGCTCCCGAATACGAGAAACTCTTGATTCCAACCCCAGGAACATGGGATAACCCAGATCAACTCCCACCATTAGAACAGGAAATATGATCAAATCTTGAAACTTCAAGCAGAACGATTGAATCCGGCCCGAAATGAAGACGATAGATCGCAAGTACTAGAAGAATTCATGGGAGAAATCAGCATTAAATAAGGCACAGCGCACGAAGAGCGACAAATTAATTGTTGAATATCATGACATTTTTTGCCAAACATAGGTTTGACGTTGGATACAATACTGAAATGAAAAGAAAATTTACACCTGAACAAATTTTTCAAATGTACGTTCAAGGTCCTCCGACATCAATCTATTTGCGTGATGAATTACACGTTGAACTGGCAGGTATGCATTATTATGGCTTGATAACAACTCTCGCAATCTAAATACAGCAGTCCCCTGTTTGCACACAGGAAAGAATCAGGGAAACTGCGCCTTTTGATTTACCTAAGGAGAGTGAATCATTTGCTAAGAAATGATTATCTGAATGAAAATTTTCCCATTTCCGATAAGCAGGATGCCACTAACCACTTCGCTGGTAAAACCCTTTTCACTAAACTGGATTGCTCACAAGCCTATCATTGTGTTCAGATGGCTGACAAATTATCCTTCCAATTAGTCGCATTTAATTTTGCCTCCAGAACGTATGCATGTAAATGCCTCGCCCAGGGACTTGGAAAGTCGGTAACAGGATTAAGCGCATTCATTGGTCATTATCTTGATCCTTGTCTCGCAGCAGTTTTATGTAGTCAGTTAATGGATGATATTGGCTGCGCAGTAGACACGTTTGAAAATCCCGTACCAGCGCTACGGAAAATTTTTGATTGCTTGAGACGTTCAGGCTTGAACTTATCGCCAGGAAAATGCGAATTAGAAACCGAGTCAACGAAGTTTTTGGGGAACACTATCAATCCGAAAGGGATCTCTGCGGAAGCAGAAAAAATTGAATTTTTTTTTCAAAATTCGAGTGCTCCAAACAACAGAGCAAGTTAAAACGCACATGGATTTGTTCAGTTCTTCACAAATTACATGCCAAATCTCTGAGAGAAACTCATTCCATTCTATCAGATGTTACGAAAGGATGCAGCAATTCAGCCAACAGAAACACATTTTGAAAAGTTAGAACGTCTCAAAACCGATCTTATAGAAGCAACTAAAATGACAGTCAGGTTACCAAAACTAGGGCTGCAATGTTTTATTTTGTGGCTCTAGTTATTATGAAGCAGGATTTGTTCTTATTGTTGAGGATTACGTGACAGGAAATGACTCGAAAGTCAAGAAAACATTTGCCCCTGTAGCCTTTGGTTCACATCTATTCAACTGAGCGCAAATTCTCAATTTACTTTAACGAATTCCTCGCATTATACTATGCTTTTGACACTTTTGCGCATGATCTTTTGTGCCCATGTCACCAAATTATTTTGCTCACAAATTTTAACTCATTTTTTCATTCGGAAAGAGTTTCACCAACGCTTTGGAATTTTCTGGAATGAGTACTTTCTTTCAACTTAGTAATCGCTCATATACCAGGTAGAGCTAACTATGCAGCAGTTTTTTTGTCAAGGATGCAGTCAGGTCGCTTGGCAACCATTTCATTAAATCTAAAGGATAAAATTCCCATTAAGGAGTTTCAAATTCACGCATCGGCAAAAATCCCGGATGCAGCGATAAATTCTGTACTCAACTTTGAAGAAATTTGGGATGATAAGGAAAATGCGTATTTCACTACTCATTTGAAAATCTGGTTCAAATGAAAAATACATGGAAAACATAATTATTAGTGACTCAGAAATCAGTTGCCTTTTGTAGCTGACGATAACAGAAATTAACGAAATGCATTTTGATATCTTGGAAGAATCAACCTTCAAGACCAGCTCCCGAATACGAGAAACTCTTGATTCCAACCCCAGGAACATGGGATAACCCAGATCAACTCCCACCATTAGAACAGGAAATATATGATCAAATCTTGAAACTTCAAGCAGAACGATTGAATCCGGCCCGAAATGAAGACGATAGATCGCAAGTACTAGAAGAATTCATGGGAGAAATCAGCATTAAATAAGGCACAGCGCACGAAGAGCGACAAATTAATTGTTGAATATCATGACATTTTTTGCCAAACATAGGTTTGACGTTGGATACAATACTGAAATGAAAAGAAAATTTACACCTGAACAAATTTTTCAAATGTACGTTCAAGGTCCTCCGACATCAATCTATTTGCGTGATGAATTACACGTTGAACTGGCAGGTATGCATTATTATGGCTTGATAACAACTCTCGCAATCTAAATACAGCAGTCCCCTATTTGCACACAGGAAAGAATCAGGGAAACTGCGCCTTTTGATTTACCTAAGGAGAGGGAATCATTTGCTAAGAAATGATTATCTGAATGCAAATTTTCCCATTTCCGATAAGCAGGATGCCACTAACCACTTCGCTGGTAAAACCCTTTTCACTAAACTGGATTGCTCACAAGCCTATCATTGTGTTCAGATGGCTGACAAATTATCCTTCCAATTACTCGCATTTAATTTTGCCTCCAGAACGTATGCATGTAAATGCCTCGCCCAGGGACTTGGAAAGTCGGTAACAGGATTAAGCGCATTCATTGGTCATTATCTTGATCCTTGTCTCGCAGCAGTTTTATGTAGTCAGTTAATGGATGATATTGGCTGCGCAGTAGACAAGTTTGAAAATCTCGTACCAGCACTACGGAAAATTTTTGATTGCTTGAGACGTTCAGGCTCGAACTTATCGCCAGGAAAATGCGAATTAGAAACCGAGTCAACGAAGTTTTTGGGGAACACTATCAATCCGAAAGGGATCTCTGCGGAAGCAGAAAAAATTGAATTTTTTTTTCAAAATTCGAGTGCTCCAAACAACAGAGCAAGTTAAAAGGCACATGGATTTGTTCAGTTCTTCACAAATTACATGCCAAATCTCCGAGAGAAACTCATTCCATTCTATCAGATGTTACGAAAGATGCAGCAATTCAGCCAACAGAAACACATTTTGAAAAGTTAGAACGTCTCAAAACCGATCTTATAGAAGCAACTAAAATGACAGTCAGGTTGCCAAAACTAGGGCTGCAATGTTTTATTTTGTGGCTCTAGTTATTATGAAGCAGGATTTGTTCTTATTGTTGAGGATTACGTGACAGGAAATGACTCGAAAGTCAAGAAAACATTTGCCCCTGTAGCCTTTGGTTCACATCTATTCAACGGAGCGCAAATTCTCAATTTACTTTAACGAATTACTCGCATTATACTATGCTTTTGACACTTTTGCGCATGATCTTTTGTGCCCATGTCACCAAATTATTTTGCTCACAAAAAAATTTTAACTCATTTTTTCATTCGGAAAGAGTTCCACCAACGCTTTGGAATTTTATGGAATGAGTACTTTCTTTCAACTTAGTAATCGCTCATATACCAGGTAGAGCTAACTATGCAGCAGATTTTTTGTCAAGGATGCAGTCAGGTCGCTTGGCAACCATTTCATTAAATCTATAGGATAAAATTCCCATTAAGGAGTTTCAAATTCACGCATCGGCAAAAATCCCGGATGCAGCGATAAATTCTGTACTCAACTTTGAAGAAATTTGGGATGATAAGGAAAATGCGTATTTCACTACTCATTTGAAAATCTTGTTCAAATGAAAAATACATGGAAAACATAATTATTAGTGACTCAGAAATCAGTTGCCTTTTGTAGCTGACGATAACAGAAATTAACGAAATGCATTTTGATATCTTGGAAGATTTACACGCCAGAAATAATACCCTTGACCTCCAAGAAGAACAGGAAAAAGACGAACACATAAAGAAAGTTTGGAAGCAAAATGAAATGATCCCAGATTTAACTTACGAATGTAGGTGGAAGCAAGGTGCAAATATTGTAAACAAATGCGTCGACTAATTGATAACAGCGTTCTCTATTGACTGTTCTACGCTGACACTGGTAGCGTGTAGCGTTAAATTCCAGCAATATTGTTTACCACAGCACCTGTGAATGGAGATATTGTATAGGCTACATAACTCAAAAACGGCCGGTCACACTAGAATCTTGAAAGTGCTACAAGAATTTCGAAAACGACTCTATTTGCCAGGCTCTCCCGAAAAACTAATTGTTTTATAGGGAACTGTATAACATGCTTTTAATTGAAGCAGGCCAATGAAAACACTTAAAGCCACCATTACAAACGGTATCCTCTTTACAATCATTCCCTGGAGATATGCTACAGATAGATCTAGTAGGCAGATTTAACTCTCCAGTTTATAAAAATGTTCTCAGTGGCATTGATATCTTCTCAAAGTACTTATTCCCAGTACCAATTACAATTGGCAGTGCTGATACAGTCGCTCGAGAGCTTGCGTGAATTTTCTTTTACCATAGGTATCTTCCACACTCAATAGTAAGCGATCTTGGATCAACATTTAACTCAGAATAAATGGAAGAACTGGCCAAAATATGAGAATTTCGATTGAAGCACGCTTCATTAAAGCTCCCCCAGACAATTGGAGTAGTTGAACGCTCTTATGGCCCAATGAAACGTATTTCAAAAATCAAAACAAATGAGCAATGGAACGATTGGCATAAGTATGTACCTCTAGCAACTTTCATCCACAACACATCATACCATAATGCAACTGGTTGCTCCTCAACAGCAATATTCCGCGGACGGGAGTCCACAAAATTTGGACTAACGATTTTCCGAAAAATCAATAGAAGCGATTTAAGCAAGTTCTGATTTGTACCGGTTTACAGGATGCAATGTTGAAATTGTTCTCTGAAAAACTTAGGTTGTTGGAATCATACCAAAAGTACCAAAGGATGCTTTGCGGATGCCAAAAGTACCAAAAATCATACCAAAAGATGATTTGCGGATGCTTTTATGATAAGACAGCATCCGCAAAGCATCTCATGTTGCATTCATAGTGTCTTTTGCCCAATCCAAAATTTATCGCACAAATTCAATTTCAAAGTAAGTTCAAATGTACCGCTTTACAGAGTGGAGAAGAAGCTTACGGACTCGAAGCATATTATTTGCGAAGTTGGAACAAATTTCACGCATTGTGTCCATAGAATCTGACTGAAGTCGATAAAACTTTCCGCGGAAGTAGAGGACATATACCCAATCAATCCGGAACTTCGAGATCCATCACGAAAGGACGACAAGCGAGAACCTGCTCTTTTCGACAACTATCTTGCAGACATGTTGATAAACGAAAATAGAATGACTAAGAACTATCAGCAGAGTCCCAGGGCAAGAGTTAGATTAGCGATACTTTTGGCTGGACCACGTTTCGTTGCAGCTCCGGCGGCCCACGCGCCATTACCACCAGTAGTTTCTGCCATTGAACGTAGGAACTCTGCTTCACCCGAAACCTCAACCGAAACTTCACCTACCCAAAATCCATTACAAAGTGACAACGAATCCGGAGAGCCACCACGTTTATCAGCTGATGAAGAAACGCCAGTACCCGAAACATTCAGCCAGGAAAATAGTTCGGATGACACCGAAGCAACAGCACCCGAAATTCTACACCCGAAAGAAGTGAGAAAAGTTACTTTTAACAAAACTGTACGGCAAAGATTCTTTCAAGCACGACGTAGGGACAGCCCAGAGAGAGTGAATGTTGCATCCCTTTCTTTCATGCAAAGATTCGCTTTCTTTCATGCAAAGAAAGCTATTCGCTTTCTTTCATGCAAAGCACATCAAGTCGTAATAAACAAACTAAGCGCAAAGAAATTGTAGAATCAGTCCGCAGATCAAACTGTTCAGTCCCAACCAGAGAAACAAAGCTAGATTAAGTTCGAGCCAGCATTAAAAGACATCAAAACACACCTTCAGCATATGGTCAGAGGACATATAATGAGGAAAAGAGGATTACATCAAGAAAACCAGATATAAACTCTTTTCACCCAAACACACGAGCTTAATTTTTGTAAATATTTGGCAAATTGTACTCTCCTACATCAATGTCACATTGTGTTTCCAGTGACTTCAAAGTGGGAAAAGGGGCTCGCAAGATCCGTATCCTTAAGTTATCCGAATATCAGATACTTAGCACAGAGAAGAACTAGACTACCACGTGGTTCAGTGTTTGAACATTATGACTTGGTTCAGCGTTTGCATATTATGAAGGTTTATCTTCAATTTGGTGACGAAACGAAGATTTTTTGAAAAACCAGCTTACAGAACACTCGCAGATGCATTAGAAAACCTTAATATTCTTATACAAAAATATGAACTAGATAGAGTTATATTGCCAAAACTCGGATGTGGTCTGGACAAATTGGATGAAACAAAGTGTTCAATATAATTACAAAAACATTTGAAGTACCACTAAAAATTTGCCACCTTTACTCGTATTACGACAGGAGCCTAATCTAAACCGGTGTAAGTGTTGCTTGTAAAAAACTGTTTTTGGAGCCAAATTACTGCTGCATTTAGGCTTCAAGAAATTGACTATTCGAAATAAAACGCGTTAAAAGACCCAAGCCGCCAAAGGCCCGCACATGAATGACTCTCTGTGTCAATCTACGAACACTACACAGTAAAAGTTTGGCAAGCAAAAATGCTCAACACTAAAACAAAGGCCCTGTTTGAAACTGAATATTTTAAGATAATCCAGTCATGGCTTATCGTAAAGCTGAAATGCTGTTCTATCATCTTCTTGAATATTTTTCACTTAATTCTTGATTTCAGAGAAGTTGTGATCACAACCTCAAAAATTTGGATTAACGAAAAATTTCAAATATCAGCCAAAATCTCAACACTTTACAAGCTGTAATTTTGCAACAAAATGGCAACTACTGGAAAAAGCTTGAACACTAAGTAATTAGCCATGGAGGGTGCATTCTCACAATACAAGGAAAATTTTACTGTGTTAAGGATTTCTTTGCGGCTGATAAATTACGCTGATTTAAACAACTCTAAAGCGTGCGAAATAAAAGCAATTAAAGTACTAACCAGAACTATTGACAACTCCCTAACAAGGGCATCATTTTTACTGGTTTTCTCTACTGTTTTCTCGAAATTTGCGTTGGTACAGTTTCAGACAAGCTTTTCTTCAGATCGTATTTGCCAGGATACAGAACCTTCAAATGCGTTGTAATGCCAGGCTCAGGAATATTTTGAGGAAAATTAGCAACATCGAGACCTTTAATTGCAAGCCGGTAATCACAGTCGAAGTAGTTCAACATTTAAGTAAATTTGAGTCTTTTCGAACTAAAATTCTGTCAGCGCTATTACATAATTCATTAATGAGGCGACGATCTCTGATGCTTGACTCGTCTCTTTGCCCAATTGCTTCATAACCCGAAACATGCCCAGGTCAATTTTTTGTCTTCATACGAAGGAGCCGTTACAACAGCATGGACGCGAAAACTTGGTTGCATACTATCGTTTGGCTCTGGTACAAAATGAAAAAACTTTTCTTCAAGACAACCCGCAACTCTTTCTTCGAACTTCATCTTTCGTGGGAAACTCATATAAGCTTGAAAATGAGATAATATCATACAACTTGCGAGCAGCCTTAACGTCCGATTATATGAACTGAACATTCTTGCCCAAAATTTGCTTGGCTGTTAACTCGCCTGCACCTCACACGATGTGGCCTAGGGTACAGCAACCCCCGTTGGCGGCAATGCCGGTGGCGCTCATCATGTTTACGGCAGATTGTTTGACAATGGTTTTTTCAGTTCGCTAGAGTTCAAATGATTTGGTTTGTGAATTTCCATACCCAAAATCTTCTCCGCGATTGTCGATTCGATTGAATGCACGCTCTTTTTTAGTGAAGTCTTCAGGATACAAATCTCCGTCGTTTGACTTTGCAAATAATCGGTTGCTCCAAGAATAAATTCTGTTGAGCAATTTCGTCTCCTTGTGATTTGCTACAAACTTGAATATGGAGCCGAGTCCATGCATTCATATGTGGATAATAAGTGCCATTTAGGCAACAAATCAAGAAAAAAGATCTTTAGTTCTCATTAAAACACATTTTCCACCTGAAAAGCTTGCAACAAATTAAATCCGGGACCATGGCAGTTTTGAGACATTTATTGAACAAATAAAACTTTTAATAACCCGTAACAGAAATAGCCAATTTTAAGAATAAACACATCTATTTGCCAACTGAACAACTACAATGCATCTAAAGCCCTGAAAGTATTAGAAAGTTAAATATTTACCAAATCAATAAACAAGGACACTAACAGTATCCGTTCTCTCAGCAGTTAAATATAATTGATCTTTCAGTCCGACCCAGTAGCAACAATGATGATTCAACTCGTTATTTTTGTCCTACCAAGCATCTTGAAAGCAATTGAAATTCCCGATTATTCATCTCGATGAGTCATTTTCAATGAAGAGTCAAAAATTTTGCTGGCTGAAATGTCTACTAATTTTGAATTTCTTTTACCTTTTCCAACATACAATTGTTTTTCTCGCGCAGACATAAAAAATTACTTGCAACATTAAAATCATTGTCAAGAGAAATAAACTTACTATGTCCTTTGAATATATCATCCCGTTTTAATAAATCCACTGGAGCCTCCAATCTAGATTGGTTACTAACAGAAATCGATGAGGAGATAGAACTAACAAAAACAGAGGTCCACAAAATACGGGAGAAATGTTCAGCATTTCTGGAACACCAGAAATCAATTAGAGTTAATCGAGCAGTACCAGTGGCGGCTGCATTGATGGCTGGTTTAGATCTTTTTGCTGGCGGAGTCATGCTTGGAGGAACAGATTGCGGAATTAGAGGATTCTTTGGACACTATCAGAAATATGGACGCGAAAATGCAGCAAACATAGAACGTCTCAACGAGTATGTAACTGTTTTTAACAGATTATGTACTAAAAGTGGAGAACAGTACAAACGAAAAATTCTTAATTCCAAGTGAACTGAGTGAAATCCAAAAAGCAAAAATTGAATTGACAAAAAGCTAGAACAATAACTTGGAAATAGTACAAAAGCAATTTGATGTTTTCGAGCAAAAAATTCGTGTCTTGCGAGACTGCAACTAACTTCTCTTTTCAAACCAACAGCTAAATTTCAATTTCAATACAGTCTCATCAATACTCATTAATCTTTATGCTGACACAAAAAGCTACCGCTCGGCTCTGTAGCCCTATAAAGTTAATCTCAGTTCAATACCAGTACTGCTCAGCAAACGACAACCTATGTCTCTCGTACCTAGAGAATCTTTGTTGCCTATTCTTGAATCAGTCTTCGACAGCCAAAAAGATGCAGTTGATCGCCTCTTTTAGCTATACCTATGATAGACTTTTTATCCTACTACGATGACAAATTACTCCAAGATATATCAACCGTAAAGATTGGCATCAAGTCAAACAGCGTTCGATGTCTATCGCGCTCAGCTGATACCTAAGCCCCAACAACAAACTTCAGATGCTTTGCAGTCGGTCACAGAAGGCCCGTTCTTAGCAATATCTGAAGACTCAATGGAAACTACAGTCCTCTCAAAGGATCAGTTCGATAAATGCTTGGGCTCATCTCGTTATAAGATATGCCATGAGACGTTAGAGACACATCTTGGCCAATCATCCTCTCGCTACATTGTATTTTCATACCACAATTACAGCGCTCACAGTCTGCGAGAATATCCTGGATGCAACATCTGTATTATTACATTGGTTGTGAACTCAATTAATAAGTAAACACAAAGATTCGCACAGATCTACAGCACTGTAGTCAACTACCAGCATCAAATGTAGAATTTCGTTTGGCAGATCCTCTCGAGCAGCTAATCACAACTTCACCAAAGATAACGGAACTAACTTACTTCGATACAAAAACTGATGCGAGCCTATCCTTGGTGAAACGCGTGAAAACAGAACTGATCAAAACCGCTTTGAGCTTTGATAATAACAAATTACAGAGAATAGCTGCACCAATAGTAAGACATGCAGCTTATGAATCACACGCTAGTTAACAAATTACACGAATACTTCCCTTTTAAACTCTCTCCTATTCTAACAATAGTACTTTTCTTTGGAAATTTATCCACTTTCTTGCAATTTATCTTTACCTTCGCTCTAGTATATTAAAAAAACTCACACTTCGATTCATGAAATTTGAAAACTAAAAAATTAACTTAAAACCAGTAGTAACAACTTCACCTGAAAACAAAGATATGATCCAACGAATTGGACGAAAATGGCAAAACCAACTTATAGATTTGAGAGAGAATCGAATCAATCGGATAGACAATTCCACTCTCAACTTGACAAATAATCTCGCACCCCAGGAACCTCCAGACGAAACTCGACGAGCTCAACAAAAACAGACAAAAGAAACAACTGGGCAGACGATGAATTCGAGAGACAGCGACCTGAGTTTGACTCAGTTCTCCGATTTCCAGGCAAATCATATACAAAATCAAAAGAAAGTTTGGGTGGAATATATATATATATATATATATATATATATATATATAAAATATATATCCAAGGTTTAATATTCCCCATTGCAGTGAACATCAAAATTTTTTTACAATAATTTTTAAGTCGAGTAGTGTAACGTCCTAAAAGAACTTTTTAAACTGTTATGTTTCTCTTTACAAATTATTTGCACTTTAAGAATCATTTGCCCTTTTAGGACCATAAATAGATTGTAATTTTATTAAACCAAATAGATTAATATATGTTCTCTTTAATATCCTGTAAACTTTTGAAGTATGCTTACCAATAACCAATTTCACTGGCTTTGTTTTTTTGACTTTCTTACTATATAGTTATTTGGCATTGCAAAACCACTGAAAATGTTTACTTCGTAAATTCTTTTGCTGAAATTCTGTTTATCCATCTTGTTTATGTGCCAACAGGCGCTTTCATCTTGATTTATACACAATAAATTTGTTTTATGACTTATTTAGAAAAATATACCCGAGAGGTAAATAAAAGAGACCCAAGAACCGATATAAAAACAACTAGTCGCTTTAAGAATTAAAACTTGTTGAAACCTTTTTCTGAAGAGATTCAGAATTTAGAAAAGCTGTCAGCACCTCACCGAAAACCCTTCTTGCCGTTCCGCTCGGCCATGTAAATGAGGAGACATGATTTAAATAATGGAAGGAAAAGAGTTTATACTTATCATTTTATTTCTCTTGCGTTAAATATTTCAACAAGTTTATCTTCTCTATGAACATATACCGCGAGATCGATTGGTATATAACTTTTCTTTAACCAAATTTAAAATTCAAGGATTTGTTGGTAGTTGTGTTAATGGGAAACAGCCCGGTATGAGCCGAATTCAGTAATGCAGTAAAAAAGTTATTGAACGAATGATAATAGGAATTAATTGCTCGGGGTTTAAAGCGAATACTGAAAAGTTTCTTACAAACTGTTTGTAAAATGTTTGTGTTAAAGCAACGTTGACTCAAAAAGTTAATATTTTTTTCCTGACTTTGATTTGTTGAAGAACGGAAATGTTCCCGCATCCACCTTACACAATTGAAATATGTCCTTTAGTCAAAGAGCCTTTATGCCTTTATGCATTAGAGGGCCTAATCTGGCTCTAGTAGTCCTAAGAGCTAAGTGTGCTGCGGTTGTTGGGATGCTAGAATTCAGGATTGTTTTGTAGGCTTTGGTGGAAAAATTTTCACTAAATTGTGTTCAGAAAAATTATAATGAACATTTTTAATCTCTTTAATTGTTTGCCCATTTTTTTTGTTCACGAGGCAGGTGAAATTTTTGGGATCTATATGTGCTCGTGTGAAGATTTTAGCGACACTATGTTTGTTTTGAAAACCGAACTTTTAGTGAGTCTTAAGAAATGTTTGCTTGGTTTTTCAAGGTTGTTGACAGTTTTAGCTTTTGACTTGTTTATTTTATAATGTCGGGCATGATTGCTGTTAGCTGCCAAGTAATTTCTGAGTGACTATTTACGCTTGGCTTTTTGATTTTGTTGAGTGCTTCCAATTGCGGGCAATAAAAAATTAAGTCGGTTGCTAAAAATAAGAACGATTGTGAGGAAATAAAAACGATTGTGAGTGAAGACTATATATAGCCCATGTAGCGTAGATGTTAATTTCCACGACTATTCGCCGAGAAGTTGTGGGTGCGAACTCCTCTGCATTCAGAAAAGTTTGCAATATAAAAGTTTCTCTAGCATATGCTCCTTCTAAATTGTTTGCCTTACCAGTCTTTCGGGAGCAATTCGTCCGGTGTTAGTTTGTTTTAATTTGTTTGTTTTAGAATCTTAAATAGCGATCGCTGAGCGGAGCTATTATTGGCTTCCTCTTATTTTTTCGTCGTCAAGGTTTTATTTCCGATCATACGACAACACTCAGTTCAAATTATCATACAGTTTTCTTCATGTTATACACCTTTTTTTTTACTGAACGCGCGACATTTGCTGACATGTTGGAACTGGTTTTGTTCATTGGCGTGAATTTTTTGTCGGCCACACGTGAACTTGCCTCACGCACAAAATGACATTTCCTCTCCTCGCACTGTCATGTAGTTTAATCAAACGTGTTAATTGTTTAGCTTAACCTGTGATCTCAATTAGGAAATGAATTGGGTTCTATTTCAGTTCGGGAAGGGTAATTATGCCATTACAGTACTGTGTGCAACCATTTTGCTGTCATCTTAGTTTTGATGGTCGCTAGTCTCAACAATGTTTTGGTTACTTAATCAATTTGCGACGCAATATATTATATATGCAATATCGAGTTCTGGTGCAATGCAGTATTTGAAATTAGTTTAGATTTTTAGTTATATAAAATAAGGTTGTATATGCTATATAGGTAAATTTATATAAATTAAAGTAAACAAATAGCAAAGTTTTATTGCTAAATCAGTGTTTTTAGGTAATGTTCTCAATAGGCACCACCTCCATCCGCCCCCTCCTTCAACCTGTAGAATATGGTGGCGTGTTTTGTTCAATACGGCTCGCTAGGGTCTGTGCGTTGCACAGACTGATCCACCAAACGTCTCAAGCTTGTCGTGTATAATTAATAGCCGCACAGCGATAGCTGGGGCTATTATTGGCCTTCTCTTGGTTCTCTACAATCCAAAGAATTTGATTTGTATTGGGGCGCTGTCTTTTTTTTAAAGATTTGTTCGCACATTTTCATGATTTTTGAAGTCAAAAAGTCAAATTGGAGTAGTAATTTTAGTCACGCCGAAACAGGAAGTGGAGCGAAAAAGCTAGTGGTTTTGCGGCGTGAACATTTTTCGCTCTAATTTTAAAGTAGAGTGAGAAAACGGTGTTTGAACAAAAATTCGCTTTCTCGCTAGTGGTTTTTTTGTTCACATGCGGCAATTTCACTCTGATTTTTACTGTTTTTTCGATTTTTTGGATCGGTTTTTTTCTAAAGCGTTTCCCCAATCCATTCCTAGTTCATTCTATGCCTAGTTTTTTGTTTGAACCAAATTTCCATTTCTCGCTAGTGGTTTTTCTGTTCTCATGCGGCATTTTGACATTGTTTTGTTTTTTTAAATTCTTTTGATCTGTTTTCTTAGAAATGGTTTACCAAGTCATTCATAGTCCGTTTTAGGTCTAATTTTCTGTTTAGTCAATGAAAATTCTTTGAAATGTACGTCAGGACTTGTCCTGCTATGTTTTTGATCAATTTTATTGGAGTGAATTTTGAAGCGGGAAATGGAACACGTGAAAAAATTTGTAGTGAATTTTTTGCTGGATAGAAGTAAAGAGTGGAGCGAAAAGAGAGTGTTTTTTGTTCATATCGCTGTTTTCTAGAGAGCGAGAAATTGAGGTGTGAAAAAAAATTCTGCAAGCGGGCGAAGTTTTTTTGTTCACGTGCGGCATTTTAAAGCAGTTTTTTCGTTTTTTGGTTAAGAGCTATGGTTACGATTTTGTTTTATTTTTAGGCTAGTTTTGGTTGTGATTTGAGGGTTTCTGGAAATTAGTATGAATTTTATGCTAAATCGGAGGATTTTCATGTATTTTGGGCTAATTGTGCGATTTTTTGACGCTTGTTCTGTTTTACTGGCTCAAATGGGTATTGAAAAGACCCCTTCTACTTGATCAAGTTTTAGATAAGAATTGGGTACAGTTTTGTGGATTTGAATCATTTTTTTGTTGAGAAATATGGCAAAAAATGGCCAAAGTCGGAACTATTCTTCTTATTTTTTTTTTGCAGTTTCTCGTTTTTTCTGGTTTCTAGGCAAGTCTCTTGGCCTATTACGACTTGCATTTTGTTTTGCGAGCATCTGGATACCCTATTGGCTGAAAGGAACGTTCTTTGGATTTTTATGGTTTTGTAAGATTAAAAAATTTTTTACCTTTTTTCCAATTTTTAAGTTGTTTTCAAAAGCTTTTTTTTCATAATTTGGCCTCAAGTTTTTAAAAAATAAAAACATAAGTGGTTTCAGTAAGTAATAGTTGTTTTGGTGAAGTTATTGTGGCAGAGATAGTTATTTCGAGATCTCAATTTGTAACAAAGTTTGATCAGATTTTTTATCATATTTAAACAGAATTGATTTTGTTTTTATTTTTTTGTTTTATGGTTTTGTTTCAAGATAATCATAAATTAGTGGAGGCACGTTTTGTCTGAGGAGTAGTTGAAATGCGTTTAAATAGATCTCCACTTCGAGTCGTTTCCGGAATTCTTCCGGCTTTGTTTTTTTTAAGATCTGTTCACACATTTTCATGATTTTTGAAGTCAAATTGGAGTGGTGATTTTTGTCCACGCCGAAACCGGAAGTGGAGCGAAAAAGCGAGTAGTTTTGCGGCGTGAAATCTTTTTGCTCTAAATTTAAAGTAGAGTGAGAAAACGGTGTTTGAACAAAAATTCGCTTTCTCTATAGTGGTTTTTTGTTCACATGCGGCAATTTCACTCTGATTTTTTATGTTTTTTCGATTTTTTGGTTCGGTTTTTTTTGTAAAGAGTTTCCCCAATCCATTTATAGTTCATTCCATGTCTATTTCTTGTTTGAACCAAATTTCCATTTCTCGCTAGTGGTTTATTTGTTCACATGCGGCTTTTTGACATTGATTTTTTTTAAATTCTTTATATCTTTTTTTTTCAGAAATGGTTTTCCAATCCACTCATAGTAAGTTCTAGGTCTAGTTTGGTGTTTAGTCGATGAAAATTCTTTAAGTTTTACGTCAAGATTTTTCCTGCTATGTTTTTATTACGTCGTCGCGATTTTTTTACGACCATACGACGTAACAACCACTTCAAATCTGCTTTTTGTTCATTGGTCATGCAATTTCTACTGAAGTTCGTGCGTGAAGTCATTTTTCGCTCTTAGTGGAGCGAGGTTTTTGTTCATTCGCGTGATTAAATTTTCAGTCACACTTGACTTACCACACTCACAAAAATCACTTCCTCACTTTGGAATTGACTTTTATTTACTTTAATTTAAAGAGATAAGGTCAAATGGATGTGTGTCACTCTAAATGAAGGTTATTAGAGAGCAGCTAATAGAGGCAGCAAAAACTTTTACAGATTTTTAATCAAAACATGACATATCAGCCTTAAATGAAAAGACGAATTTATTTGGTCTGTCTTTTTTAGTGTTTTTTTTGAGACTGCAGATCTACGAGGCTATTGCGGGTATTTTCTGGCAATCTGCCAGCTATGTTTGTTGTTTTTCTTTCATTAGCAATGAAAAATAAGCACTATCTTCTGAGCTATTTTGAGTACGTTTTTTTAAAAGTTGTGCCAACTTGAGCTTGAAATTTCTGAACCACCAATTAGAAATAAAATAACCAACTCGTATTACATCAGTGATTTCTCTTTAGAAAACTGAAACTTGAGGTTAAAGAGGTCTCTAGTTTAACCGTTGAAATGCTGAAGCAATTAATCTGCGGACGTTTATATTTTTAGAATTAGTGATTTTTACCATATGTAAAAATAAAGATACTATTTTCTGCAAGGAGGATCGGCAATGTGCTTAAGATAAATTTTTTTAATCGTGAGATGCATATCTGCAGATTTAATTCGAGCATAGTTATCCAGCTACAAGAAGAACGGGTTGACCAGTCACTATGAATGACATTCAAGGTCTCAATGATTGTTGTCTTTTTTTGTTTAAAAAATGACTACAGTTACTACAAATTTTGATTCAACTCCGATGCCTCATGATTTTTTTTTCAATTGAAAAAAATCCGAAGTATTTGGGTTGTATTGGTGCGCGGTCTTTTTATTGCCACTCGAAGAGGAGTGTTGTTGGAGCGTCGTTTTTATTGGTAATTTTGGAGTTTATTTACAACAGGTAGTGAAATGCGTGAAGAGAGTGTTTAGGTCAAATCGCCGAAGAGCTGAGAGAAGAGAGTGGTTTTCTGCACATTTTAGAGAGAGAGAGAGAGCAAGAAAAGTTGGTGTAAAAAAATTGTCGCTGAGCCACCGATTTTTATCACCTTTTTCTACCTTTTTCTGTTTCCTAATTAGAAAAACTCTCCTTTTTATAAGACTGCGTAACGAAGTGCAACGAAGACGTTATCGGCTTCATAATGGCGTTTTTCGTAATCAGCGTTTTTTTGCCATTTTTTAAACAAAATTTTAAAGTTATGTTTAAGAGCAAATGATTTTTCACAAAGTGAAGATTTTATTCTGAAGTAATTATGCGCTTTTTAGAGCAAGAATTAGGTGGTCATCGTAGTCTAGAATGAGAAAAACCATAATTTTTTTGCTATTATGAGACAACCTGGCCAAATACTGAGACGATTTGAAAAAGGAGTAAATTGTGTGGAACAGTCACTGATTCGAGTTAATCGTTTTTTTTTTCGTTTTCAATAAAACTAAAAACGTAATAAAAAAAATCCTAACTCCAGGATGACAACATTTTGATCTAGCCGCTGATTAGTTGCATAGAAACAAAACTCTGCGGTAGAAATTCTTTTTCTGCATTTTCGAAATTTACCTCCCCGATTGGTTACACGCCAACTATTTTCAAGTGCCTAACAATCAAACTCTCGCTCGTTGGGTTATTTGATTTTCTTAAGTATTTCAGAAGTATGCTCTATAGATTTGGGTGTCATTCTATTGACACAGGAGATAAGCAGAAATAGAAAAATTTGAATTTGTATCCCCAATTGCAGGTATTTTCATTACATAGTACACCAAATCTTTTGCACAAGTTTATGACAATTTGTGAAAGCCGTTAAATGCAAGTAAAGTTTTACACAAAATTTTTTTTAAATAATAATAATTTCCATTATTTTAAGACATTCAATAAAAATGCAAAGTTTTCCGGGTCTGCTTGAATAAATTTAAGTTGGAAATGTAATTTATAATCAAAATTTTGTTCTTATTTTGTCGGAAGGTAATAATGTGTGCAGAATTTGAAGTTCGCTATATTTTGTTCGAGTTTTCTCATGGATTTTTTTTAGAATCTTAGCAGTTATCTTGAATCAAATCATAGTTTTTCTACCTGGTCTACATAACTATGGAAATTTGTGTCCTTGCTGTTCATATGCTCGTCACTAGTGTTCGGGAATGGAAAACAGTTTAAAAATGCTGTTTTTGGATAGTTTGCTTAATGTTTTCCTTTTTGTTTTCTGTTCAAATATTTGTCATTGTCGTTTTTGGGGTAAAAAACAATGCAAATTGCCTAATTTTTAAACTTTCGATCAAAGTCTACCATTTGATCAATTTTTTTTTCTTATAGTCATATTTTTCGCTTGTTTTATAAACAAAACAAGCATTTCATGACTACATAATTGTTTTTTTTTTAATTTTCAAATTGGAAGTTATGAACCCAAGTTTTTGAACTCAAAGATCCCATGTTTTTTGAAATTGTTCTCAAGATTTAATTAAGTATCAGCGTTAATTTTAAAGAGAAATTTATTGGCTCTAGAGAAAAGTGAAAGGCAGGATCAATTTTCATTATTGAAAATTCGGTAAATTGATTATGGGCAAATTTTCATTGTCAAATACCTCGCAGCAACAATTAAGTTTTTCTTAATTACCTAATGCGCTTTGGCTTTTTTGTTCAATTATTCTATTGCAAATTAGCAGTCGCAATTTCAAGGATGTTAGATTTGAGCGGATAATTATATTCCCATGTTCGGTTGTGATATTGTCATATTTTGTCCCCCAGGCCGCTGAGGCTTGGCCATGGCCCTTCGTATCTTCATACAAAAAACTTTCTGGTAAATTTAAAAGGGCAAAACAAAATTGGCAATGGGTACGATGTCAATTTGGGTATGATGGCATTGGGTAAAATGACAGTGGGTAAAATGGAATTGGGTAAATTCTCCTGACACCCTTTTTCTCTTATTAAAAATTATCTGAGAAATACAATCTTTAAACTGAAATCATGGCAAATCAACTCAAATTAAATCAAATCAAGTAAATGGTATTGGCAAATTGCCGAAAACTCGACCGTGGGGTGTTCATTTTTCAGATTTATATGCTATGTTTGAAAAGGCAGCTGACGCAACCTCTGATAGCTTCGATAGTTGATAGTGTACCAACATCTATTCGAGGATTAATCGTTGCACATTTTCAATTGAAGCGAGTTCTGTCGAGTGATTCTGACATTCGTGTACCTTTGAGTAAGTTGTTCTATAACTGAAATAGTGATTTTTTTCCAATGAGATCAATAAAATGTCAAAGAAGAATTAATTCCGAATAATAAAGATGCAATACAATAATAAAGAGGCCGTTTTCGTGTAAAAGCCACGTTTGCTCGTTTTAGATTTTCACTTTGGTACATCGTATTGGTCTCAGTGGTCAGAGCTAAACAAATGAAGTAAAATTTATTCGAGGCATAAACATGTGGATATATTTCCGGATCATTAATCTTTTCAGCCTCGAAATTTTTGCTTAGAAGATAACGTCGAGCTCTCTAATGTTTGCATCTCTAAGAGGCCTCTTGAAGGGCATGTTTACGAGCGCCACTGAACAGCATGGTAAGGGGACCGATTGAGAGGTGTCTAGGAATGTAAGCGAAAAAATTTAGCAGACCCTGATGATTAGAATCATACTTCGCGCAATTTCTAATGGGCGAGTTGGGTTTTATTTGTTTTTGGGCCCGGCTGCATTTAGTGTCTTAAGCGAGCGTGTCTGTGTGTGTGTGTGTGTGTGTGTGTGTGTGTGTGTGTGCGTGTGTGTGTGCGTGTGTGTGTGTGTGTGTGCGTGTACGTGCGAGCGGAAGCTCATGGGTGTGTGTATGGATGGATGTGAGGTTACAACAAAATTTGACTATCTTTTTGACTGCTCCCAAAAAAGTGGCAATACTTTAGTACTGCTGCTCTTTCAACAGAACTTGGACAAAATTGCCATCGAGCGAGAAACACTTCTTGGTAAGATCTAGCTGCAAATTTCTTCCGTTTTAGGTTTTTGACCTGTTTTTGTCTTTGCTGAGTATTTTTTACAGTCTAAAGGGGTCTTATTATTAGCCGCTCTCATCTTCTAAGCCGGCTATTATAGCGCTCCTATTTTTTTTACAATTCAAAGAATTTTACAATTCAAAGAATTTGAATTGCATTGGGGCGCTGTCTTTTTACGACTCGAAGAGGAGTATTGGAGAAGTCCTTTTTTTAAATCAATTTTATTGGAGTGATTTTTGAAGCGGGAAATGAAACGCGTGAAAAAATTTGGAGTGGTTTTGGCGCTGAACAAAAGTGAAGAGCGGAGCGAAAAGAGAGTGGTTTTTGTTCATACCGTTGTTTTCTGGAGAGCGAGAAATTGATGTGTGAAAAAATTTTCTCTAAGCGAGCGGAATTTTTTTGTTCACGTGCGGCATTTTAAAGCAGTTTTTTGGTTGGCATTTATTTTGGTTAAGAGGTTTGGTTATGATTTTGTTTTAATTTAAGGCTGGTTTCGGTAGTGGTTTGGAGGTTTCTGGAAATTAATGTGAATTTTATGATAATTTGGAGGTTTTTAATGTCTTTTGCTGATTTTATGCGTTTTTTTCACGATTATTTCGTTTTACTGGCTCAAATGGGTATTGAAGAAACCCCTTCTACTTGAGCAATTTTATGATAACGATTGGTTACAGTTTTGTGGGTAAGAATATTTTTTTTTGTTGAGAAATATAACAAAAAATGGCGAAAATTGGAACTATTTTTCTTAATTTTTTGCAGTTTTTCGTTTTTTCTCTTTTTAGCTAAGTTTCTGCCTATTATGACTTGCCTATTGTTTTGCGAGCATCTGGATACCCTACTGGCTGAAGGGAATTTTTCTTTGGATTTATATTTTAGCCTAATTTTAGCCTCATAATTTTAGCCTAAAGTATTTTTTCAAAATTCACATAAGTGGTTTTTGTAAGTACTAATTGTTTTGATGAAGTTGTTTTGGCAGAGATAGTTTTTTTCGGGATCTCAATTGATAACAAAATTTGATCAGATTTTTTATCATATTTTAACAGATTTGATTTTATTGTTTTTATTTTTTGTTTCATGACTTTGTTTCAAGATAATCATAAATTAGTGTAGGCACGTTTTGTTTGATGAGTAGTTGGATGGCGTTCAAATGGATTTTCACTTCGAGTCGTTTCCGGAATTCTTCTGGCTATGTTTTTTTAAGATCTGTTCACAGATTTTCATGATTTTTGAAGTCAAATTGGAGTAGTGATTTTGGTCACGCCGAAACAGGAAGTGGAGCGAAAAACCGAGTGGTGTTGCGGCGTGAAAATTTTTCGCTCTTAATTTAAAGTAGAGTGAGAAAACGGTGTTTGAACAAAAATTCGCTTTCTCGCTAGTGGTTTTTGTTCACATGCGGCAATTTCACTTTGATTTTTACAGTTTTTCGATTTTTTGGATCGTTTTTTTTTCTAAATTGTTTTCCCAATCCAATCATAGTCCGTTCTTGGTTTTTATTTCTGTATAGTCAATGAAAATTCTTTGAATTGTAAGCTATGTGACTTGTCCTGCTGTGTTTTTTTACTTCGTCGAACAAAAAAATGTTTCGCTTTACCTCATTTTGCCGCTTTTTCAACATTTTGCGTGAAATCTTTTTGACTTCTCTAGGCTAGTTTCTCTCTTCTTTTGTTCTGCTAAAAGTTATTCTGAAAATCAGTTGCTCAGCAAAGCAATTCAAAATGAATCAGAGTCAGTATAAAAATTGAAGTTGAAATAGAAACGGGATAAACCCATAAAGCCCATTTTTAGATGCCCGCTATTTGAATGTCGTTTCTATAAGTATTAGTTACCTCTCTCTAATGCTTGTTGATATTGATAGTTTCCAATGTAGCCTCTCTCTAAGAAACAGAAGTATGTTCATTTACGAAATGCCATCAAAATAAATCGGACTTAAAAAATAATTTTGTACAAAAATCTTTTTTTTTTCAATACCTATTCTTTCGATCCCAATCATGCTTATTGGAATCAACGGCGGCTATTTTCGGGCAATCTGCCGGGTATGTTTGCTCGTGAAGCATTCTCCACGAACTGATGTTTTCATCAACTGAAATTTGATATCAATTTGTGCCACTTTACACTGCAGTTTATCAGTTTTGTAAATATTTTTTGACTCTCTATTTTGGTTACTGATGCTCAGAAGCTGAGACATTTAAATAGGTTGAAAATATTAGTGAACACTAATTCAACAACTGATGTTATTAATTTCTGGTGTGTTGTCTTTCATCTTCTAAGCTATTCTCGTCAGGTTTTAATATAATTTTTAAGGTTTAAAGTAGAGGATGGTCAATCATGGGCTTTGGTAGTTCGCCTTTCCCTTGAGTTCTTGTTATCGCGATATAAAGCATCCTTATATATTTTGTACTACTTGTAAATTTAAGTATAAGGTGAAACAAAAATCGCATTGGGTGAAATAGCATTGGGTAAAATGATAGGTTGGGCATAATGGCAGTGGATAAAATGGAATTGTGTGAATTGTCCTGACACCGTTTTTCCTCATTAAAAATTGTTTTAGAAATATATTCTTTATATTCTTTAAACTGAAATCAGAGTAAATCAAATTAAACGAAATCAAGTTGAGTAAATAGTATTGATAAATTGCACAAAATTTAATCTATTTACGTATGGATGGATGTGAGTTCGGTTCAATCAAAATTTTACTTTCTTTTCAATTGCTCCCAAGAAAGGTTGACAACTATCCTGCTGCTCTTTTAACTGCACTTGGTGGACAAAATTGCCAGCGAGCGAGACAAACTTTCTGTTAAGAGCTAGCTGCTGTTCGGCCATTTTCAGGTTTTAGACCCGTTTCTGTCTTCCTTGAATTTTGCAGTCTAATGGGGTCTTATTGCACTTTGTATTATCCGTATCACTTCGTGCGGCTTTTTGCTGATCATCAATTTCGTGAAAATTTTTTATGAACCTCTGTTTTGGTTTGTGATGCTCATAAGTAATTTGAAAAAATTAGTGGTTCAAAAATTAAGTAAGTTGAAATAATTCGGGGAAAACTAATTCAACAATTGACGTGTCTTTGAGTGCGATTGCTGGTGGGTTTTCTTTTATCGTCTGAGCTAACCTCCTCAGTTTTAATATAATTTTCAACTTTTAAAATACAAGTTGGTCGATCATGGGCTTTGGTGGTTCCTCTTTTCCTTGAGTTTCTGATGACCCGATGATAAGAAACACATTGAAAACCGCATTTAAATGTGCATACCTGTTTCGAAGCTCCAAATTTCTATTTCTGTTAGTTAATTTAGTCGGTTTTTGAATTTAGTTTTTCTTGTGAAGGAAGAGGCTTCATGACCAGTTGGCTCATATTTTCAGCTCTAAATTTGACCTTTTTATTGTGATAAACTGAGTCTTCGTGAAATTGTCCCATTTCTTTGCACTTTGAAGATTTCTGCTGTGAATGTCTTTCTGTTTGAGTCTTATTATTTCTAATTCATTTGGTTTCTCGACTGATGATGTTATCAACAAGATCGTGCCTTTAAAAACTCCCGCAGAAATTGACAATGACGAAAATGGAAATAAACACATGTGATAGAAACAACGATTTGATTCGGTAGCCAAGCCATGGTTTAATAAAAACCCTTCAATAGTTACTCAATATCTCCAAACAACTACTGGGCTTCCACGACAGATGAAATAAAGTGCTTGGTTTCGTCTTAGACTATTATTAAGTAGATTGATAAAGTGGGAGACAGTTGTCAATTTATAGTCGTCCCAGGGATCGTCCGGCTGTGGTTTTGTTTCGTCGACTCGCGCTGTTTTTTTTTTTCGTTTTACCCTTGTCCACTCACAATAGTCTTAAAATCAGTTCTGCTTGCTGACTTTACCTATCTTACATTTGCGTGCGTGACAGTATTTCTCTCTTTAGCGTATTCAGATAATTGACCTGATCGGATTTATATCATACGTAATTTACCTCGCTCAATAAAATGGCTTTCGCACTTGAAAAAAAACAGAAGTGGGGGTCGCTACAAGTAAGGGCTTTCCAGTTGAATAAAGTAATAGAAGTGGTTCTTGTTTTTTAAGCTGCATCGCAAACTTTGGCCTATAGTTTCTGTATCAGTTTCTATCTTGATTACACGACACGCCAGTCGATGTCCCCAAGGTACTTAGCAGTTTGCTAGCTATGTTTAATATATATCTCAGAGGAGCACTCCGCCGATTTTATATTTCCCGAGGAGCACACCTTTATACCCCATAAATAGGTGTCAATGTTGTGACCAACTTTAAAAGTTTATTAGTTATATATTAAAACCTATTCCCGCTATGAATTTTAAGCGGCTCAGCTAGAGTTTACGTTTAAAGAGTTTACGTTTAAGATTTTTAATTCATTTTTTTGATATTGTAGGTATGAGCCAGTAGCTATTAAAATTAAAGAAATTAGCAACAAATTATTCAACAATTGAGAGCAAATTATAATGTTTTATCCGGATTTTTTGTTGTTTTACAGCAATAGTTTGTATATTTATGATTCAGTTATTTCTTTTGTAGACAAACTGACTGTCAGCTACACTAGAAGTAGCGGCCCAGGTGGTCAGAACGTGAACAAGGTGAACACAAAGGCTGAAGTTCGATTCCACATTGATAGTGCAGACTGGTTACCAGCTGAAGCTAAACAGAAGTTGCCAATCAGGTTATTCACGTTCAATTTTGACCAGTAGATGAATAATTCCCGAAATATGAACTGAAGATAGATAGCACAATTTGATTCACATTTCCACATTGGGTTACACCAGTTTGGTTACATAATTATAAAATTGATTTGGCGAACACACAGTTCTTGAGTGACGTTAAATTCCTCATATCTGTTGATTTAATCAGAACCTGCTTTTAACGTTCGTGTCAACTTTTAATTACTCTCCTTGCTTGTGCATATGATATTTTAACGCTGGTAATTTTTCCCCCGAAGCTTTCATGAACGATTGGAGTTCTTTTTGGGTGACTTTTCTGCACGTATAAATTCTTTTTTTAAAAAACTGAAACTGGAATGCTATACTGATGTTTTATGCTAATGTTTGTTCAATTAACATTTAGACATTTTGCTTTATGCTTTCACCTATATTACTCTATCCCTCTTGAAGTCCTTGCAAATAAAATTAGTCGGTCGCTTGATTGTATTGATCAATTAAATTGAAGCTGTTTTTCCTCGGTGTTATTGGAGTCGAATTTATATAACATCACAGAGATTATTTGAAACCAGATTTCATGAAGTGATTAAAACAAGGGGGGTAAAAACAATAGAAAAACGGAAAACGTAGATAAACTGAAAATCATGCTTTGCTGTCGTTTTGCAGTTTTGCTAAAAATGAAACCAGAAAATTTTAACAAAAAAGAGCATTTATGAAATGTGTAGATTTTAAGTAAAAAAGGTTGGTTTTAGAACAATAAAACCAGAGGGTTTCAACTCAGCTTTTAATTGATTAATAGCCGCACAGCGATAGCTGGGGCTATTATTGGCCTTCTCTTGGGTTTTTTTTTGCAATTCAAAGAATTTGAATTGTATTGGGTCGGTGTCTTTTTTTAAGATCTGTTCACACATCTTCATGATTTTTGAAGTCAAATTGGAGTAGTGATTTTGATCACGCCGAAACAGGACGCAGAGCGAAAAAGCGATTGGTTTTGCGGCGCGAAATTTTTCACTCTAATTTTAAAGTAGAGTGAGAAAACGGTGTTTGAACAACAATTCGCATTCTCGCTAGTGATTTTTGTTCACTTGCGGCAATTTCACTTTAATTTTAACTGTTTTTTTTTATTTTCTGGATCGGATTTTTTTCTTAATGATTTTCCCTATCCATTCATAGTTGATTTTAGGCCTAGTTTTTTGTTTGAATCAAATTTCCCATTCTCGCTAGTGGTTTTAATAACATGCGGCATTTTAACTTTAGTTTTCTGTTTTTTTTTAAAGTTTTTTTTATCTGATTTTTTGGAAATGATTTTCCTAATTCAGTCTTAGTCCCTTCTAGGTCTAGTCTTCTGTTTATTCAATGTAAATTCTTTGAATTGTACGTCAGGGCTTGTCCTGCTATATTTTTTATTTGGTCGTCGCGATTTTTGTTTCAACCATATGACGTCACAACCACTTCAAATCTGCTTTTTGTTCATTCTGTCATGCAATTTTAACTGAAATGTGTGCGTGACGTCATTTTTCGCTCTTAGTGGAGCGAGTTTTTTGTTCATTTGCGTTATTAAATTTTTGGTCACACTTGACTTACCTCACCCGCAAAAAGGACTTCCTCACTTTGAAAATGACTTTTTTTACTTTAATTTAAAGAGATAAGGTCAAATGGGTGTGTGTCACTTTAAATGAAGGTTATTAGAGAGCAGCTAATAGAGGCAGCAAAAACTTATACTGATTTTTAATCAAAATATAACATATCAGCTTTCAATGAAACGACGAATTTTTTTGGTCTGTCTTTTTTACTGTTTTTTTGAGACTGCAGATCTACAAAGCTATTGCGGCTATTTTCTGGCAATCTGCCAGCTGTATTTTATTTGAGTCCATTTCAATTTCAAAGTTCTTCTTTTCGGCTTTTTTGAGGGTCTGACTTTCAAAACTCTCATTTTCCTAGACTATAGTAACTAAAAGACGTAACATTTTATTAAGACTTAACGTTTTACGAAATACAGCGAACTCAAGATTCACGAACTGTGTCCATTTGCTCTAAGTTTACGTTCTAATTTTTACGGCGATGTTGTCCTAATTGACAGTCTTAACAAAAATATTTGTTACTTTTGAGGAATAAAGCACAAAAAACACGTAATAGAGCTTGATACCTGATAATTGTATCACGTTCTAGTTTTAATAGATTTGTCTAGATTAATTTTTAGTTTTGCTACGATGGAAGCGGAAGTTTTCTTCAACTCGATCGTTTTTCGAATTCCAAAAAAATTCTGGAAGCCATTTGTTTGCTTACAACTTTTTAGTTTCAGTTTTTGCAGACGTTTAGTATTTAGTGGGAAAAATTGAAAGCCTTATTTGATATTTTCTTTTTTTTAGTAACGCTTTATTAACAAATTTTATTTTCATCGCTACGCTCTCTTGAAAAATAATAGTAATTTGTACAACAAAAGGTAATTTTGCGATGTGCATTTTTTCTGTCTTCTTGAAGTGTTTTCAACATTGTTTTTATTTATTGTTTTTCAGGGAACATTAAACTTTCATAGGAAACGATATTTTGTTGGAATATCGTTTGTTGGGTAAAACAAATAGAAAAACGGAAAAGGTAGGTATCCTGGAACTCAACGTTGAGTTCAACCTGAAAATCTTGCTCTGCTTTTGAATTGCAGTTTCGCTAAAATTGAAATAAAGTTTTACCAAAAAGGAGGATTTATGAAATGTTTCGATTTCAAAATGGTTGGTTTTAGAACAATAAAACCAGAGGGTTTCAACTCAGCTTTTAATTGATTAATAGCGGCACAGCGATAGCTGGGGCTATTATTGGCCTTCTCTTGGGTTTTTTTTGCAATTCAAAGAATTTGAATTGTATTGGGTCGGTGTCTTTTTTTAAGATCTGTTCACACATCTTCATGATTTTTGAAGTCAAATTGGAGTAGTGATTTTGGTCACTAGGAAACAGAGCGAAAAAGTGAAAGGTTTTGAGGCGTGAAATTTTTATCTCTAATTTTAAGGTAGAGTGAGAAAACGGTGTTTGAACAACAATTCGCATTCTCGCCAGTGAATTTTGTTCACATGCGGCAATTTCACTTCAATTTTAACTGTTTTTTTTATTTTCTGGATCGGATTTTTTTTCTTAATGATTTTCCCTATCCATTCATAGTTCATTTTAGGCCTAGTTTTTTGTTTGAATCAATTTTCCCTTTCTCGCTATTGGATTTTTAATAACATGCGGCATTTTAACTTTGGTTTTCTGTTTTGTTTTTGAATTTTTTTGATCTGATTTTTTTGGAAATGATTTTCCTAATTCACTCGTAGCCCCTTCTAGTTTTAGTCTTCTGTTTTTTCAATGTAAATTCTTTGAATTGTACGTCAGGACTTGTCCTGCTATATTTTTTTATTTCGTTGTCTCGATTTTTGTTACGACCATATGACGCAACAACCACTTCAAATCTGCTTTTTGTTCATTCTTTCATGCAATTTTAACTGAAATGTGTGCGTGACGTCATTTTTCGCTCTTAGTGGAGCGAGTTTTTGGTTCATTTGCGTTATTAAATTTTTGGTCACACTTGACTACCTCACCCACAAAAATGACTTCCTCACTTTGAAATTGACTTTTATTTACTTTAATTTAAAGAGATATGGTCAAATGGTTGTGTGCCACTTTAAATGAAGGCTATTAGAGAGCAGCTAATTGAGGCAGCAAAAACTTATACTGATTTTTAATCAAAATATAACATATCAGCGTTCAATCAAAAGACGAATTTTTTTGGTCTGTCTTTTTTACTGTTTTTTTGAGACTGCAGATCTACAAAGCTATTGCGGCTATTTTCTGGCAAAACTCTAGTTGTAACTAAAAGACGTAACGATTTATTAAGACGTAACGTTTTACGAAATAGAGAACTCAAGGTTCACGAACTGTGTCCATTTGCTCCAAGTTTACGACAGTCTTAACAAAAATATATGTTAATTTTAAGGAATAAAGCACAAAAAAAACGCGTAATAGAGCTTGATACCTGATAATTGTATCACGTTCTAGTTTTAATCGATTTGTCTAGATTAATTTTTAGTTGTTCTACGATGGAAGCGGAAGTTTTCTTCAACTCGATCGTTTTTCGAATTCCAAAAAAATCTGGAAGCCATTTGTTTGCTTACAACTTTTTAGTTTCAGTTTTTGCAGACGTTTAGTATTTAGTGGAAAAAATTGAAAACTTTGTTTTATATTTTCTTTTTTTTGGTAACGCTTTATTAACAAATTTTTTTTGGTTTTTTGTGGCTTCTTTCAAGTACAACTCTATTGAAATGCCAATTTTTCATCGCTACGCTCTCTTGAAAAATAATAGTATTTTGTACAAAACGTAATTTTGCGAATTGCATTTTTTCTGACTTCTTGAAGTGTTTTCAACAGCATTGTTTTCATTGATTGTTTTTCAAGGAAAATAAACTTTCATAGGAAACGATATTTTGTTGGAAACAATATTTTGTTGTTACCTATTCATACATATACATGTATACATCTCGTAGTAGACTTGAGCTAACGTAGGCGTGGAAGTTGCCTGCTCCTGCATTTTGTTGGGATACTTCCTCTTGGATGAAAGCGGAAGCAAAGTCAGCACGGCATGCACTGCGCGTTAGTGATTGTGGTTGGCGAGGGGCAAGCGAGCATGATAGTGCTGTTAATAGTGTTACTATTTCAATTCAACTCCCTTTGGTGACACCAAATTGGTGATTAAGAGTTTTTGTAAAAGAATGTTTTAAATTTTTATGATAATCCAATATTAGCTTTTTCTCAGACTACAAATGAATCGTTTTTAACCGCCCTTAGAGGCGTGTTGGTACATTCTATGCTATGAACAGCCTCACGGGAGCCCTATATTTTAAGCTCCGGTGGGTAATGCTAAGTAACTATCTTTGATGTGAAAGCTCTGCTTTTCTGATAACAATATCTAAATTACAAAATCATAAATTCTGAACTTTAATACCGCCTAAATTTAGTGCGGCAAACTTAATTAAACGCAATCAAATTGAGAGAGAAATCAAGGAGAGTTGATTCACTTTCTAATGATACTCGACAGGCACTGACTTCATTTCATAACGCAATACGCCACTGCTGAATGGTCGTAAACAATATGTTTTTTGTCTTTTTTCTAGCAACTTTGATCTCGAAGGGCATGAAACACTATTGCCGTTTTTTCGTAGAAAGTATTTCATATTGGACACATCAACCGAGGGACGACAAAAAGGATCAGAAATATTTCGAGGCTGGAAACTGGAATACTGGTCTTCGACTGAAAAACATTATAAAACTAATCGGTTTAATATCACACACATCCTGTCACATACGTCTATCACATACCTCCATAAAGTTGAAATAAGTAATAGATTTTGTGACGATATGAATCTATTTTTATCTTTATGCTATTGTGTAAGGCTTTTTTTATTAAACAGATCATACACAGGATTTTGATCCCATCGGTATCCACTTTACAGCAAAGATCTGGCATTTCAAAATTTGCACGTCAGCTTTTCAACACAAAAAAAGCAACTCAAATTTTAAGCTTTGTGGGTTGACGACAACCGACTCTAATCAAGCATTTTTCCCTCGTTCGCAACGTGAACTGCAGTACGTGACACGATACTCAGATTTTATCATCATCGTCATCATCAGTTATCGAACTGAAATCTAAATAAAGCAAACAAATATTGAGGTAGAAAGCTGCTCAGAATTTTGCGTTGATGAGGTTACGGAATTGTTGATGAAGAGTTTTGAACTCAGGAAGTTTATTTTCTGAATACGTCATTCTTGTTCAAATGTTGACTTATTCTCACACTTCGTGTCTTACAGGTTCCCTCACAGTGTTAATAAGCAGGGTGAGCTGTTTGTGACGTCACAAGTTAGTCGAAGTCAGCCGGACAACTTGAAAGATTGCGTGAAGAAAATCGAAGCCATCATAAAGGTTTGTTTTGACTGGTGTTGACTTTATTGCCCGTTTTTACTCTTTGACTTTCAGAGAGTTTGAAGATGTTATTTTGCAGTTCATGTGTGCGAAATGTGAATCGTTTCGAATAACAAGGCGGCTCGGTGATGTCCGTTATTATTTGCTCTTAAACGAAGTTTGTAGCATTTATATTAGTCCTGTGGTCTTTTTTAATGCGATTTGCTCGACCGATTTTCCGTCTGACCTCAACTTTTCGTCCCCAAAATAGCACCTAAGGGCTTTAAGTTCTCTTAGAGCCTCGCGGCTCACCAGTTTCTAAGTATGGGATTCACCGAGACACAAATTCGTGAGGTTTCTTAAACTCACCAACACTTGGCTCAGCTCCCCCGCGCTCCCTGTCCACCCTCCTCCGCCTCATTCTATGTGTAACCCCGCACGATGTGCGTCAGGGGCGGCTATAGTTGACAATTTGCGGGCTGGTTAATAATAGCCGCGAAGCGATAGCGGCTATTATTGGGGACATCGTTTTTTTTAATTCGTCGTCTCCATCGATGATTCTTGCGACCTGACTTCTTGGAATTGACTTTTTCAATTTCAGTGATTTGTACTGCTTTGCAGTTAAAATTTGTGTGCGTGACGTCATTTGTTCTGCTTTTAGGTCAATTCCGTGACTTACCACGCTCAAAAAATGAGTCACCACACTTCTGAACTCACTTAATGAACTTTAAATTTTATGAACATTTACTTGTTAAAGATCAATAGTGAGCATCTAATTAGTGCCAAACGTATATGCCCTAATTGTTGAGTATTAGAGTCTTGAGTTTTTGATTTCGAATATCTGTTCTGAAAAAGCTCTATGAGGGCTTTTTCCTTATAGTGTATGTGTCATAAAAATGAGTCCGAATCGAACCCAAAAATTCTAGTGGTCTATTAAAGGGCTCGTGGTCAGTCTTTCTATCTTATTTCATCAGTTTATGGAAGGCCACAAACGTTGTTTCAATTTATGGAAGGCCACAAACGTCTATCGCGGCTATGTTCCGGAAATCTGCCGGCTATGTTTTATTAATGGCTCTCAACGGGCCTCTCGACGGCTATTATTCGTGTGGCTTTTTTACGTCAGTCGTGTGACGAGTTTTACTCCGTATTTTTTGAGAATTCGTCTGACTGTTCCTCTGGAAATTGTATCGTAGCAAAGGAAGGCGTTATGAGTCACTCTTTTACGCTCCAGTGAGGTTTTTAGATCTAAAACATTGTTAACCAACTTTTTTGGATTTTTTGACAATTTTGGGGGTCGGCTGCTCATTTTTTTTCGGCCTCGAAAATGTAATTTTTAAGGTAACGCGTATATGCATTCTGTGCACTGGATCTTGAGTTCAAGTTGAGTTGCTTTTTGTATTTTCGTCCTTAAAAATCCGACATCCTATAGCGTAACAACTTGGCAAGCATTGAATGAAAGACAAAGCGGTTTAACCATCTTTTCTTTTTAAGTGGAGAAAATGAGAATGATTTCTATGAAAACTTCTAAATTTCACACTTTTGTCACGCCTCGGTACAAATCGTGCTTTAAGAGCCGAAAGTATGCTATACGTAGCTTTTTGGTGCCATAGTGTATGAGCTGAATGACTTGCCGGACTCAAAGAAATTATTATTACACTCAGTAACTCAAGTTGAATTGAGGAAATAAGGTCAGTGTAGCAGAGTTTTAATAAGCAGTAATTTTTGGTAATAGACAGTTTCAGTCATATTTTCTGAACAAAAATTCTCATTAAGAATATAAAGGACCCGTACTAGCGTGCTATGAGATAGAGGCGAATGCCATTAAAGTTTCCAAAGCAGAACCAGAATTTTTCTTATCACTCAATTTAAATTATTAAGTGAATGAATTAGATAAAGTCAACTTATCGAAATTCCACTGAATCATAATTTTGAATTGGGAAATTAAATTTAATGTTTTAAAGGTTGTTTGAAAAACATGTTGGTTACTTTTTTTAGCTGAGTCTGTACAAACCTCCACCCGTAAGTGCAGAAGTGAAGAGGAAAGAGGCTCTGGACAGGTTGAAGGCCGACAAGCGTCGATTGAGAGAGAAGAAAGAGCGAGCAGGAGACAAGAGATCCAGGAATTGGTGGACAAGTAACAATGAATGTAAGCTGCTATATTAAGGAATTAAGCATTCAGATGCTATTCAGGTTTTACCATACATAATGAATTAATATATGGCTTCAAAGGTGTAAGCTAACCAAAGCTAAATTGCGGTACTTGTGGTTTTTTACGAATCACAAAATTTGACTTGTGATATAAGATCAGATTAGAATAGATTTGAGTTTCCAAACGCTGTATAAAAATTACAATGCATTAGTACAATCAGCGTTTGAGAGACGTTCAAATAGGCCGGAAAATGTCGAGTGATGTCTCCTTTCAAGAACATTGAACAAAATGAAGCATAAACTGAAGAGCTAATTTACTGACCCGTACCAGGATTATTTAGAAAGTAATCTAATTTTATGTTAAAAAAGTTGGGGGTTCTGTTTCGCACTTAAAAGCTTTTCTAATTCAAACTTTTTAATGGCGTCGTTCGAAAAATAGTGTGGTGAGTCTTGTCTATGAACCCTGGAAAGCACCTTAATAAGTTCTTAGAGTTGTAGTTCCTGTGCGTTAAAAATTGTCAGGTCTTTGACCTTGGAAACGCTTTCAATTTTGCGAAGACCAAAAATAATTTTATGATTTTGGGACCAATTATTTTTTTAAAGTTCAGATAGATTTAAAGGGCCATACAATAAGACTCCATATTGAATAACTGGTGGAACATACGTTTTGTACGTGTGTTTTTCGACTGCAGAACTTTTTGAAACTGTAAAAAAATTGTTACACGTTTCAACTTTGTCATTTCTTCTATATAATCGGCACACGACAGTTTTTGGTCCAGAACACCCAAATGCTTCATCGTTTCTGTATTTATTATTGAAAAATTCTGAATTTTTATATACGCCTTGGGTTTTTAGATTTGATTTTCGAAAATTTACTTTAGTTATGATTAATATTCAGCTGGTTTTCCTGCATCCAGTCGCAGATTTTTTGAAGATCTCGTTCAATGCTTTGGTGCCCCTCTTTTAGAGAGCCATAGATTGAAGTATCATCCGCAAATAGGATTGTATACCAGCGGAAGATAATTGAAATATTTTAAAAAAAGGATGGGTCCTAGTACTGTATCTTGAAAAACACCGCGTTTCATGGCTCTTGTCTCTGATTAAAAATTTCCTATGGAAACAAAGTTATTTCTTTCATATAAATATGATTTCAATAGACTGAAAAATGGACCTTGAATTCAGATATTTCTAGTTTTCCTAATAATATATCTTTTTTGACAGTATCAAAGGGTTTGCTGAGGTGAAGAAATACACAATATAATGATTAACTATTGTTTATCTTATAGCGCATAGTTTTTACCATTTGAGCAATTGCATCGATAGTTGGTCGTTTGCTTCTGAGCCCATACTGATTAGGACTTAGACTTCTTATTTAAAAAAAAATATGACAACGCTCTTGAAATTCATTTTTTCAAACACTTTGCTAAGCACCGGCGAGAGATATTGTTCTGTAATTGTTTGGGTTTGTTTGGCAGCCACTCTTTTGAAAAGGTATTAGAAGTTTTTATTATTTCAGGAGAATACTTGAGATCAAAACATATACATAACGTCTTGCGGATCGCAGGATTTAACGTTTTCAGAATTACGTTACTGATTTCAAACATATCAGTAGATCATTTGTTATTCAGACCTTTTATTGTTTCATAAACTTCAGTGGGAGTAAAGTCTCAAGTACGATAGTAGCCTGAACATGCGTACTATATTTGAAGGAGTTTTGTCTGTGCTGCTGCCTTGCCATCTTTTGATCAAGCTTAAGAGTCATTCAGCTTACTTGGACTGTATTGACATAGTTTGAGACATTGGTCTATCTTAAATATGTTTGACCAGCTTGAACAAAGACTTTTTTAAATTTCATATTTTGAATTATGTGTGTAAAATAGATGATTTTGTAAACGTGTGTGTGTGTGTGTGTGTGTGTGCGTGTGTGTGTGTGTGTGTGTGTGTGTGTGTGTGCGTGTGTGCGTGTGTGTGTGTGTGTGTGTGTGTGTGTGTGCGTGTGTGTGTGTGTGTGTTTCATAAAAATTGTTCGCTTGACCGTTCAGAGCTTTCTGTTGATTTCACTTCTCTATTGACTTTTTTCACGTTTTTTTGAGTGATTTGAATTTCGCGCAGTCAGATATTAATTCGGTTGCTAAAAAACCGATTGCGAGTGATGGCCTCACATGTCCCGTGAAGTGTAGACGTTATTGTCAACGACTCATATTAGAGGGCGCTCTTCGAACCTCCATCATTTATACGTTTTTGTACCATAAATGTTTCTCTAGCCTATGCCCCCTTCTAAATTGTTTGCCTTGCCCGTCGTTATAGAAATTTTTCCCGACGCTATTAAGCTTATGTATTTTAGTTGCCCTCAAAAAATTTCAAAGCTATTATTGCAGACGTATTTTTTTTATTCGACTACTTTTGTTGACCTTTTTGTTCTAGTTTAGTCTAATGCTCGCTGGAGCGATACACTTTTAGAGATACTTTTTCACGCTGGACGTCTTGATGTAATTAATAGCCGCATTAGGTGAATGGGTATTATTAGGGCGCTCTCCTTTTATGCACTTCAAAGCATTTAAATTGTATAGGGGCGCGCTCTTTTTTTCTAACATCTCTTCGCACATTTTCGTGATTTTTGAAGTCAAATTAGAGAAGTCACGCCGGAAAAAGAAGTGGAGCGAAAAAGTGTGGGGTTTTTTCACTCTAATAATTAAGTAGAATGAGAAAATGTTGTATAACCCCCACCTATTCACCCATTCCCCCCTCCCCCCCCCCCTCCCCCTCAACCCACTCCCAGTCAACACTCTTCAACGTTGAGGTTTTGACGCCCTTCTTGTCCAGTCCTCCCAATACTATCACCTTTCAGTTGCCTCCACCCCCCGGAAAAACGCCTCCCCCCAATGCTAGCATCTCTGAGCCCCAGCTGGGTACTACCGAAGCGAACGGTTCCCCGATTGTTTGAGAGCAATTCGCCCGACGTTAGTCGGTTATGTTCGTTATTGGAGGCTGTTTATGGTTGCTTGTTGTTTTCAGTTGCTTCAAATCTTTGAGTTGTAATTCAGGACTTTTCTCGTTTTGCATAAGTCACCACTTTGATGCCTTACTCAGTTTTTAACTAGATGGATTTTTTGTTCTTTCGCCTAATGAATTACGAAATGCAGTGAATACTATCAATGACAAAAGAGCCAAATCAAAAGAAACTGAGATACCGATAAAGCGCGGTCATTAAATCATTGTGGATTAGTTTATCAAAATTTGTTTGAGTGGTTGCGCACTCTCCGTTTTTTTTAGAATTCGCTTTACCTTTTGATCTCGTTTTTGTTTTAATTATGCCACGATTTTCACGTTTAAACTATGACTTACCTCACTTTTTCAACTGAATGGATTTTCAAATTTTCATTGAATTGTCGAAAAATTCTGTCAATTTCTATTTTCTGTTTCAATCCCGATACCATTTATAGCGAATGATGAAAAGGTTTCTAATTTACTTAATTGTTGAATTTACATGTATTGGTGATAATTTGAAGTTTGAAGTAATTATTTTTGTATTGTGGTATGTTACCCCCATTACGGTATGTATACCATAATTTTTAAGGGGTATATATTGCGAGCCCCCCCCCCCCCCCCCTGGCGTTTAATGACTTGTCCATGCTTGACTTCTTTTTTATGGGTGATCTAAATTGCTCTCGTTCCAAAATTTAAGCATGTTGCTAATAAAAAAAAGCAATTTTATCGCGATAGCAAAGCCTCCCCAATCAGTTAATTTTGCACACTCATAAAAATGATGTAAGCTGCAATCTCCTCTGAATAAAATTGCCCCGCCTGTCGTTCGAGAACAATTCATCGGAGGTTAGTCAGTTTGTTTTAGATTAGCAAACGCTGTGTGCTCTGCAGAAGAGCTTTCGTTTCAAGATGCATCACAACAAAAGAGATCCTTGCATTTCAAACACGCAACAGTTCAACAGAAGCTGAGCAAACATTGTCAACCGGAAGTGTACGTGAAAAGTTGACCCTGGATTCGTGTGAACGGAGGCGAAAGAGGCGTGAAGTACTGGACAAGATTCTAAGAGTTGATCACGCGGGTGAAATTGGAGCTAATTTTATATATAAAGGTCAATTGAGGGCATTGGGCAAAGACTCTTCAGCCGCTTCGGTTATTCAGGTCAGTTATTTGCGAAGTGACAGCTATAATTAATTTCATGAATTTTTGACAATTTTTTTGTACGTGTATATAGCTTAGAGGTGTAGCTTTTTACTCTTTATGGCTCTCAAAGAAAACATTTGGTTGCTTTTATTTTGCGTATTTTTTCGATGTGATTATCTTCTGAAAAGACTAGAAAATTTTAATTTCATTAGTTTTAAATTAACGAGTGGCAAGTATGTAATGTTCCTATCATAAAGTAGTCAGAATTGATTTTCATGGAACTTGATTAGGGAGTGGGGAAAACTATTAAGAAAAGGGTTGAGTGGATAGCGGTAAAACAGCGCTACTTTGATTTTGGTTCTATTTTTTTTTATTAAGGTGATACCAGTGTAACTTATAAGCAAACTCAACCAATGAGCTCATATCATTGACAAGGATAATGCATCAAATAAAAAAGCAGTGTCCTTATGATTTTTATGCAAAATATTCACTTTGTCATGTACTTTTTCTCCCGTCTTTTTAATTGTTCTCGAACGGAGTTTTAAAGCAATTATTGCAAACAATGTGTTGGCCTTTTTTATGCAAACTTTTTGCTTGACCGGTTTAACTTTTCGCGTGACTTTTCCGCCCTTGACTTTTTGCGTTTTGACCGATCTAAATTTCGCTCTACTTCAACGTTTTAAGCAGCTGAACTCAATTAGCGGCAGTTCACTACTGAAAGTCAAATGAAAAGCCCCGAAATTGGTGTCATTTTTACTTAAAATTTTGTTAGTATTTATAGTGGTATATAATGACGTCATGTGAAGCCCATTCTCTCATTTGAATTTAGTTAGCCTCTCCCCATCACCGACTGAAACAGGCTGCAATAGATTTGCACTCCCACTAGTCGTTCCAGAGCAATTTATCCGACGTTAGTCGGTTATGCTAGACTTGGTTTTTCGAGTATCGTGATCAATTTTTAATTTGCTTTCATCCACAATTTTGAGCAGATTGATTTTTTATCTTTTCATAGCTGCGAAGCGGTAATCTGAGAGTAGCTATATTGCGGTAACCTTGCTTATGACTCGGAGAAAAAATACCATTGACGTAATTGCTAAAATGCTAGTAAAAAAGGATGCAAAAGTCATTGCTGCATTATGGTCGTTATGACGTTTTTGATATTATGGTAGCTATAGGGCGTTTTTGTGATAAAATTCGCTGGTTTTAACTGTTATGGTGATTTTGGCAAGTTTTCATGAGTTCATACCAGATATTTTTTAGTTTCCGTTTTCCAATTAGGATTAAGTGTCAATCATACATATTTCTTTTTGATTTGTGTGAGGTTGGGATTTACTCGTGCTTTGTTAATTTTCGCGGTGTTTTATGTTCACATCACAGACATTAACTTTTTTTTGGCTTATTTTGCAAATAACTGTAGTTTGCTATATTTTGCAAAAAATAACTTTAATTTATGAACAAAATTGACAATTCTAGAAAATAACTATGATTTATGAACGAAATTGACAAAATTCACAAAATTGAAAATTTGTGGACAAAATTGACAATTATCAGCTTTCTTCCAATATTCAACGTTTGTAGTGATCCTTGTGTTGTTTTTCAATTTTTAAAAATTAGTCGAAGTTTTGTGGCGTTTCAGTGTGCTTTTTAGATGCTTATAGATGGTGATTTTTTAATTGCTCTTGAACGCAGTTCATAGCAATTATAAGTAAACGTGTGTGTCTTTTTTTTATGCAAAATTTTCGCTTGACGGTTTTGACTTTTCGAGTGACTTTTACGCCCTTGACTTTTTGAATTTCGCGTGATCTAAAATTCTCTCTCAATCACAATTTCAAGCAGCTGAACTCAATTGGCGGCAATTTAATACTAAAAGTCAAAAAAAAAATGCGCCGAAACTGGTGTCATTTTTTTTACTTTAAATCTTAATAGTGGTGTATGTTAACCTCTAATGTGGTTATTTGATGCCCACTATAGAACTTCTTAGTCCCATTTAGGCCTACCCCTCCCCCCCCCCCACCGACTGAAGCAGGCTGCAATTGATTAGAGCTCCCACTAGTCGTTCAAGAGCAATTCTTCCGACGTTTAGTCGGTTATGTTCTATTTTTAAAGTTCTCTGCCTATTTTCTGTTGTTCTTTGAAGTAGTTTTCCCTGTCCAGTTTTTATTTTTTTCTAACCCCTTTCAAGGTCATTGAAGTGCTCCTGTGCAATGAAGGCATATAATTTAAAAGCATTTCGACTGAAATGATTTAATCAGTTCGTGTCGGAGGGTTTAGTTATTTAAGCACGTATTATTCCATTGATTGTTTTTAAGTTGGTATTGTAGGTTTCATCGGTAACTACAACTCAATCCTGTGTTCTACGGCTCCGCGGACCGTTCGCTGCTTTTTTTGTCAATCTTCAGGCTACGTTTTGCTTTGCCGAATTAAGTTTAGTTATCGAATCCTGTTAAATTAAGATTTTTTGTCGAATCATGTCGAAATAAAATCAGTTCTCGCAAAAAGGGGACGTGTTTTCTGTTAGTTTTTCTTACAGTTTTGTGTTGTATTTTGCCGATGCTTGAGTTTCTATCTTTTCGTGTCATCTTAGTTTGTCTTTGATATGTTTTTTTTTATTTTAATTGACCCGTGTGCGTGAGATTCGCCCATAATATGGGCCACATTGTGGTGTGAAATACAATACAGACTGCGTTTGTTATCAACTGGATGCTAAATTCGAATACATTGAGCCTTTTATTCGAATCATTTTTGTGCCTTGTACTGTCCTGTGGCCATTTTTAAGCGGTTATATATCGGTTGGGGCCTTCAAAAGGGTATATAAACCTAGATATGTAGCCAAGAGTGTGAAATGAACACCATAATTGAAGAGAAAGAATTTGGAGAACTTGATCAACGTTTTTGCACTTCAAAACACACAACGTTGTTCTCTTTTGTCTGTACTAACTGATTGTGATTTTAACTAATGGCCAGTAAAGCAGCCAAAGTTGAACAGTCATCCGAAACCGAGATCAACAATAGAAATGGAATAAAGCCATAAAGCCAACTTTTTAGTCTTAGTTACCAGGTCTTATACTACTCCTTGCATCCTATCATGAGCGTGCTGAACCACGAAATCCAATCGTAATAGCGAGTTTTTTGTCTTTTTTGAATTGTATTGGGGCGCTGTTTTTTACGACTCGAAGAGGAGTTTTGGAGAAATCCTTTTTTATCAGTTTTATTGGAGTGATTTGTGAAGCGGAAAATGAAACGCGTGAAAAAAATTGGAGTCATTTTGGTGCTGAACAAAAGTAAAGAGCGGGAGAGCGATTTCTCGCTCCACTATTTTTGAGGGAGCGAGAAATTGATGTGTGAAAAATTTTTCTTTAAGCAAGTGAAATTTTTTTTGTTCACGTGCGGCTTTTAAAAGCAGTTTTTTTGCAACTTTTGATGGTTATGAGGTTTGATTATGATATTGTATTAGGTTTAGGCTTGTTTTGATAGGAATTGTAGGGTTCAAGTGGTAAGTTTGAGTTAAATGCTAATTTGGAGGTTTTTGATCAGTTTTGCTGATTTTTAGACGAAATTTAATGATTTTTTGCCTGTTTTTTTGTTTTACTGCTGTTATAAAACTGATGGTATAAAATATTTTTTTAGGAAAAATGACAGAAAAATTGAGAAATTTTACACCATTTTTCTTGTTTTTTTGCAATTTTTCTTTTTTTTTAAATCTTATACAAGTTTCTTAGCCTATTATGACGTGCCCATTGTTTTGCGAGCTTTTCATTGCTCTAATTGGAAAGGAATTTTATTCTGCTTTATGTTTCCTTTTACTATTAAAAAAAACTCATTAAGTTTTTTTAGTTCTTTTGTTCAATTTGTTTTTGAATGCTGTTTCTATTCTTCCTTAATTTTTTATAGCATTTGTGGAGGTTTAGGCTTCACAATAGTTGTTGTAGTGTTTTAGTCAAAATTATGGGCAATTTTCTCCTTCGTCGTCTCCGGAGTTCATCCTGCTATGTTTTTTTAAGATGTGTTCACATATTTTTCAATGACTTTGATCTTTCAAAACGGGATAAACACGTAAAGCCCACCGGGCATTAAGTTTCATTAGAGGCCCAAAGTAGGCTTTAGCAGTAGTCCTTCAAGTGCTTACAGTTGTGCAGCTGCTGGGATGGCCTTAATTTAAGGTTAAAAGGTCATTTTTAGGAGTTTTTGGGCTCGAAATGTCGCAATTTTTCATGTTTTTTTGTGATTTTTTGAGTTTTTTGTTTGATTAATTTTAGGTTGAAGTTTTCGAAAAACGATGAAAGTGTTTTGCGAGGCAAAATTAATTGTTAAAGCCATTTTATGAGCTATATGTTTTGGTACTACAAATACAAACAAGCAAAATTCGTCATTTTGTTGAGTTTTTCCAGCTTCAGGCGCCAGGAAATGTCCTTTGTGTTTTGATAATAGATCACTCCATATTTTCTAGTAATAAAGGATTGCTTTCAACATTTTAATGTCTCGAAATTCGGCATTTTTCTGATAAAGGCTGCAATTTTTTCAAGGTTTCCTAAAGTTTTTTTTTCCAATTTTTGATATTTGTCCATTCTCAAGTGACAGAAAACCTAATCCAAGGTCCGATAAAAAGTCACTTTATGGATGTTAGTTTCAGTTGGATTTGCTTTAGACAATTTAACATTTCGAATTTTAGAAATTTTTTGATAAAATTTGCAATTTTTTAAGTTTTTCAAACCTTTTGTCTTTTATTCAGTTTATTTTTGCCTCGGTAGCCAGCTAACCTCATCCGGGGTTTGATAGTATGTTATCAGATAGATGCTAGTGGGCAATTGAACGGTTTTCAACATTTTAATAGAACGAATTTCTACTTGTCGAAATTTGAGATTTTTTTAATGATTTTAATTGTAATGGTAATGGATTGCCATAATTATAATAATAATGGAGATTTTTTTAATAATAATGGATAGCCTCTAGAGACACAGAAATGATTCTGAAGATATTAGTATCACGGTTTTCAGAAAAATTTCATTAAAGTTTGCAATTGATTTAATTTTTTTTCTTTTGCTCATTTTTGAGTTAATCGATCTTCAAGGACCAAAGAATTTTTTTCAGGTCATGCAGATATATTACTGGAACGATTTCAAAAACAAAAATTGTTTTTAAACATGTTTTTGAAATAGATATATTTAAAGGCATGAAATTTTGCCAAGGGGGTAATTTTGCCTATATGTTTTGGCACTACAAATACAAACAAGCAAAATGATACTAATTTTTGCAATTTTCAAGTTTTTTGAAAGTTTTCGTCATTTTGTTGAGTTTTTCCAGCTTCAGGTGCCAGGAAATGTCCTTTGTGTTTTGATAATAGATCACTCCATATTTTCGATTAATAATGGATTGCTTTCAACATTTTAATTTCTCGAAATTCGGCATTTTTCTGATAAAGGCTGCAATTTTTTCAAGGTAAAGTTTTTTTTTTCCAATTTTTGATATTTGTCCATTCTCAAGTGACAGAAAACCTAATCCAAGGTCCGATAAAAAGTCACTGCAAGGATGTTAGTTTCAGTTGGATTTGCTTTAGACAATTTAACATTTCGAATTTTAGAAATTTTTTGATAAAATTTGCAATTTTTTTTTTAAGTTTTTCAAATCTTTTGTCTTTATAATGATTTAATTGATGATTTTAATGATTTTAATTATAATAGTAATGATTTTAATTATAATTATAGTGGATAGCCATAATTATAATAATAATGGAGATTTTTTAATAATAATGGATAGCCTCTAGAGACACAGAAATGATTCTGAAGATATTACTATCACGCTTTTCAGCAAAATTTCATTAAAGTTTGCAATTGATTTAATTTTTTATTTCTTTTGCTCATTTTTGAGTTAATCGATCTTCAAGGGCCAATGAATTTTTTTCAGGTCATGCAGATATATTACTGGAACGATTTCAAAAGCAAAAATTGGTCTTGAACATGTTTTTGAAATAGATATATTTAAAGGCATGAAATTTTGTCTAAGGGGTAAAAGCTTCAAGAGTTTTAGTAATGAGTATATTTTTGTTTAGTTTGTTTGATTGTTTTAGTTTCTCAATTTTTTGAGATGATTTTTGTGTTTCAGCTGGCATTGTTCAATTGATCTGCTGGTCAGGTAGAGTACTTCTAAGGTTTTCGTCTTACCCTGACTTCTTGGAATTTACTTTTTCAATGACTTCGGTGACTTCTGCTACATTGCAGCTAAAATTTGTGTTCGTGACGTCATTTCTGCGTTTAGGTCAATTGCGTGACACCTCACTCAACAAAATGGCTTCTGAACTCACTTATTGAACTTTAAATTTTACGAACATTTACTAGTTAAAGATCAATAGTGAGCATCTACGTAGTGCCAAACGTATGTGCCCTAATTGTTGATTTTTAGAGTCTTGAGTTTTTGATTTCGAATATCTGTTCTGAAAAAGCTCTATTAGGGCTTTTTCCTTATAGAGTGTATGTGTCATAAAAATGACAATCCGAGTCTAACCCAAAAAGTCTAGTGGTCTATTAAAGGACTCGCGGTCAATCTTTCTATCTTATTTCCTCAGTTGTTTCAATTCATGGGAGGCCACAAACGTCTATCGCGGCTATTTTCCGGCAATCATTGCCGGCTATGTTTAATAGAACTTTCGTACTGTCTTTGAGGTTTTAAAAAAATTGCTGCTCATTAAGTTTTAAGTGTAGTTTGTGTTATTATTTCTCAATTGAATTGGGCGAAATTTGAGGCATTTTTGTCGCAGAAGTTTTACTTTAATGTCTGAGTTTGAGTGATTCTCTATCCCAATTTTTGCACAATCTAAATCGCTTTTTGAGTATTTTTTTCGGCAGATAAATTAAATTTGAGACACTTTTCTATTGAAAATCAAATAAAAATGCGCGTATAGTAAAGTTGCCCCCACCGCACGCTTAATTAAGCTGCAACTAACTCCCATTCCGCTCCGACCCAAACTTGAAACAGTTTGTTATAGAATACAGGCCTTGTACGCCATATTTATAAATCAACCAAAGAAATTTCGCACAAAAATCAAACTTTTATAGTACATATTTGATCTGCACTGGTTGAGACGCAATTGCATTTGAAAACCATAACGCTGAAACTCATCCATTCACAGTGGATAGTACAATAACACAAAATAGCTCCTTAGAGACGTGTGCACAAGACAAAGAAACCTTAGGCTCAATAGTTCATACAGAACCAATGGATACAAATCAACATTACTCGCAATGTTTTCTTACACAATAAAAACCAAATCTCTTGTTGAAACAACTAGTAACTAATAGAATCATTAACAACGAAATATTTCAACAGAACTCCTCGAATAACAAACCAAAACCTAAATAATACTTTAGCCCAATAACCAAATACACCGCTACCGCGATTGCAAAGGCAGAACTCAGTTCATTTTAATGCTCAACTGATCATACTAAACACATCACAACAGCGCCATGAGACATAAATTAATCAACAAACCGTACAAATGATGGTCCAACCACTTTTAACTCTCGCTAGGCATTTCACTCACCAAAATAATCAGGCAATCACAAATTCCCCAACGCAATATCTACAAGCAGCTTCAACGCAAACATCTGTCGTGAGACGAAATAGTGAGAAGCACACTTTTAGATGAACTTTTTTGTGTTAGTTCCAATCAGTTCTAATGCTGATTGCTGATGATACTACTTCATGCATCCTACCTATCATTATGAAATAGGAGCGTGCCGAACCTCTTAATAGCGCGCTTTTTGCCATTAATTGTAAAACTATCAATTCTTGTTTCAATCCCTATCGGGATCTTAGGAATCAATGGCAGCTTTTTGTCTAGCCATCTGCCGGTTTTCAAGTTCTTTTCCCTCTTTTCTTAGCTCTATCATTGATAGCTCTGCCTCCATTTGGTTTTATTTACTCATCAGATTAATCAGGATGAATCGATGTTGATGAATAGATCTTTATATGATTTCAGTTAAGAGGCTTCATTTCATTTTCTCAGTTCTGATATTTCAAGTTCTAAAACGTTAAAAAATTTGCTATCATTAAAAAATTTAACGGCATTTAAAAAGTTGTTTTTGATTGTTGAATAAAACTTGCGTGCTGTCTGAAGTTTTAAAAATTTTTTGCTGCTCATTTAAGATTAAAATGCAGTTTGTTGTTGTTGTTATTAATTGTTGTAATTTAAGTCGCTTCCTACCCATTGCCACTAAACCGCATGCCGCTCCAACCCATCGAATCGATCGACGGGAAGTCGTTCAAGAGCCTTTCGTCAGCTATGGTTGAGTTGTTTAGAAAAACTTTGAAATACATTTTTTGTATTTTTTTGGCTGTTTATCATCACGTTTTTCTATTAACTGATAATCTAATGATTTACAGTCTACTCTTCGTGTAAGTAGATCAAGCTATGTAACTTCTGTTTTTTTACCTGGCTTCTCCCTCTCTATTTTTCTACGTTATAGTAGTGGTAGTAGTAGTATTAGTAAAAGACTTCAATTGACCAATTGATGGATTTTAATACAATATATCAGAAAGATCTATGCATATGGTACAAACAAGAAAATTTAACTATAGCTATTACAACTAAGGGAAAAAAATTAATTACAAAAATTTTAGAACGGCAAAGGGCACAACGGCATTTAATGGACCAACTACAGGTCACGTTCGGATTAAACTTTGAGTCAGGCAGTGTGGAGAAAAAAGTTTTCAGTAAAACTTTGTAGTTGGCTGGTGGCCTCAGGATGTTGAAGTTACCAGTGTCGCTGAAGTCGTTCTCATAGATTTGTACCCGCTTAAAAATGATTTAGCTGTCAGCTGCTTTTTCGTGGGGCTCACTACAATATGATCATGAGAGTTAGTTCGAAGCATTTTAGAATATGTCTTGATAGAGAAGAAGTCCTCGAATTTTATGCACGTATTGCCCAAAACAATGGAAATAAAGAAGCAAGTTCACGTTCAATCAGTTGATAGCATATCGGAGTATTATTTGACGCACGAGGAAGTGTGTTGTAGTCATTCCTTCCATAGCACCAGCGTAAACCCTTCCAATAAAAATTTTCTAATCTAAGATGGCTAATATCAGGAAACCACTCTTGAGAACCATAAAGCAGAATTGACAGAACATAGGCAGAATATAAATTATGCTTGACGCTGTTCGGTAAGCTGTGAGGCACATTATGTCGAAGATAATTAAAACTTCTTGAGCTTTCGCTAGCTTGGTCCTCACATGAGTACTCCACTTTAAGTTACTCGAGATTTCTATGCCTAAGTCACTTGTTTTGTCAACTTTTCGTATCAAATTGGACCCAATACTCAAACAACTATCGCACTTTTCAGATACTTGAAGATACACACATTTGTCAACGTTGAAGGTAAGATCATTATCGGCAGCCCAAGTAAATAGCTTATCAAGGTCTTCCTGGCATTTGTTAAACATGTCTTCTCCCGCACATGCCAACTTTGTGTCGTCTGCAAAGCAGAAACAACTTGAGACTTCCGGTAAGGACAGCATGTCGTCAATATACACAAGAAACAGCAACGGTCCTAAGACACTGCCTTGAGGAACTCCACTAGTAACCATGATTTCATCTGATAAAGTCCCATTGACATTTACTCGTTGCCATCTATCACTTAAGTAGGAAAAAATAAGTTTTAAAAAATTGTTATCAAGGCCATATAAAGCTAACCTGTCAAGCAAAATAGCATGGTTAACGGTGTCAAAAGCCTTAGCAAAGTCCAGGTAAATCAAGACTTGCTCGACGTTATCGTCAAAATTGGAATACACCTCGTCCAAGTAAATAATCAAGTGAGTTATTGTTGAATGTTCTCTTCGGAATCCACGTTGACAACTGTTCAATTTGTATCGTAGTCGCGAGTAAAGAAAATCAAAAATAAGCTTTTCCCATAAGTACATGGTAAATACATGTGAACCATTGGTAAGTACATGTGAACCACACTAAATTATCTGACTCTGCTTGAAGTTACTGAGAAATTTTGGCGTTTATCGAGAACGGCGAAGCAGATCGAGGTGTTAAGCCAAAATTTCAAAGATGTGACTTCTACAGAGTCACGTAACCTTACTGTGTTCACGGATGTCAACTTCTGGCTAAGCAAATATAACTTCTGGCATTTGACTTCTTGTACTGCAGTCTTTGGCTTTTTTAAATTGCTCTTGAACGAAGTTCATATCAGTTATTGTAATTGTATATGTCTTTTTACGACTCGAAGAGGAGTATTGAGATTCTACAGTTTTTTTTTAGCAGAAAGCAAGTTTGTTCATGACTTGAATTTTGACTTCTTTCTGTTCGAACATTTACCTCCGTTTTTGATTGTTGACTTCTGTTTTCGAACATTGGACTTTAACAGTAGCGTCGTTTGTAATGTATAGTAATTAGGAACTGCTGGTAATGCTCAAGGTGAAGAGGTCATTTTAAGATTTTTTGTTTTGTTCCTATATAAGTCACCCCTAACTAAAACTACACCGGACAAACCCCCCCCCCCCCCAACACCTACCCCCCATCACCTACTACCCCCTCCCTTCACCTAGCTACCCCCACCTACCCCCCAACTACCCCAGCACTACCCACCTCCCCAACCTATCTATCCACCCACCCCACCTAGCTCCCCCGCACCTAAAAAATTGTAGGCATTTTGAAAACACTTTAATGTGGTTTGTTGGGCTACTTTTGTTTTTTTTTCTCATGTCTATTTTGATGTTCTGATTTCGGTAAGGTTAGGTTAGATTAGAGAATATAATGCACGATGATTCGAGTCGTTTCCGGTATTCTACCGGCTGTTTTTTCATGCAAAATTTTCGCTTGACAATTTTGACTTTTCGAGTGACTTTTACGCCCTCAATCACAATTTCAAGCAGCTGAATTCAATTGGCGGAATAATACTAAAAGTCAAATGAAAAGTGCGCCGAAACTGGTGCCATTTTTTACATTAAATCTTAATAGTGGTATATGTTAACCTCTAATGTGGTTATTTGAATCCCACTATTGGACTTAGTCCCATTTAAGCTCCCCGCCCTCCCTCTCCCCCCCCCCCCCCCGACTGAAGCAGGCTGCAATTGATTAGAGTTCCCACTAGTCGTTCGAGAGCAATTCTTCTGACGTTAGTCAAGTATGCACGTGTGTTTTATATGTTTATAGGATATGTGGAGTCACGAACAGAAGCACCTGAATATACTTGAGCAGCTCATGCCTAAAGAGAGAACTCGTCCAAGTTTGTTGCGACCGCTGTGGCAATGCGCCGGATACACATTAGGTTACTTCTGTTTCTTTATGAACTCCCAGATGTTCATCGTATGTGTTCACCAGTAATTAATTAATTGAAAAACGTGATAGAAATTGGATATTTAAGCAAAAGATTTTGCTTGAATTATGAAGAGGCCAATTTCAAGTTGAGACTTTCATTTTCATGGCATATTAGTGGTTGACAATTTCACAAAAATTGCCAGTTTCAATTAGTTGTTTGCAATAATATTCTCTTTCTGTTCGCCTGAGCGAACTCGTAAGGCACTCTTATTATAAATTCATGAATATTGGGACTGGATGGGGATTATTTGCTTTACAAATTCACCACTTCTAAAGCGGCTTGAAAACTTTGACATCATTTTAGGCGTTGCTTCGGGTCTGATGGGAGAAAAAGCTGCCATGGCCTGTACTGATGCTGTCGAAGAAGCTATTGTTGACCACTATAACGAGTTAGTATTCAGAGTCAAAACATCACATTGTTGTCCACTGAAAACAAAAATCACCGAGACGTTGAGTGTGTTATTAACTGCTCTCGAACGAAGTTAAGCATTCGTTTAAGGAAAAATTTATGCGTCAATCTATTTGATTTTTGCATTGAATTAATTCACTCCGGTATCAATCAAGGCGGAATTTATAAACCTCTTCAGAGACAAAAAAGAGAACTAAGGAGGCTACTGATAATGAATCGAGCTACTGGTCACTGCTGTTAAAATGAATCTAGCCAGTTCAATCAATTTCTTCGAAGCCAAATTTTTTTGGGAGTAGAATTTAAGTGCATTGCAAGTTCATCAATTCAACTGAGTTCGCTGCCTGTTCCTCAGGCCAAGCATGTCGGCTTGGCAACTATTTTTGAAGAATTTGATTAGTCAAGATTTCTTGAAAATATGTGTTGTTAATAGCCGCCGTCAGCCTCTCAAACGGCTATTATTTAGGAGCTCTCCTTTTTTCACAATTCAAAGAATTTTAATTGTATTGGGGTGCTGTCTTTTTTCTAACATCTCTACACATTTTCGCAATTTTTGAAGTCAAATTAGAGAAGTAATTTTGGTCACGCCGAAACAAGAAGTGGAAGGCAAAAGTGTGGTTTTGTGGAGTGATATTTTTTCACTCTAATGTTGAAGTAGAATGAGAAAATGGTGTTTGAACAAAAATTCGCTTTCTCGCTAGTGGTCTTTTTGTTCACATGCGGCAATTTCACTTTGATTTTTTAGTTTTTTTTCGCTTTTTTGGATCGGATTTTTTTCTAAATGGTCTTCCCAATCCATTCATAGTTCGCTCTAGGCCTAGTTTTTTGTTTGAACCAAATTTCCATTTCTCGCTAATGTTTTTTTGTTCACATGCGGCATTTTGACATTGATTTTCTGTTTTTCTTATCTGGTTTTTTAGAAATGGTTTTCCCAATTCACTCATTGTGCGTTCTAGGTCTAGTTTTTTGTTTAGTCAATGAAAATTCTTTGAATTGTACATCAGGACTTGTCCTGCTATGTTTTTTAATTCGCTTTACCTTTTGATCTTGTTTTTCGTTTTACATAAGTCACGATTTTCACGTTTGACTTCTGACTAACTTCACTCACTGTTTCAACTGAATGGATTCTAAATTATTTCATGCATTGAATTGCGCAATCTAGTGAATGCGGTCAAAGTCAAAAGAGCACAATCAAAAGGGACGAACCGGTAAAGCCCTGTCATTAAGTCCTTGAGAAATAGGTTATCAAAGTTCTTTAGAGTGTTTGCTGGCTGATATCGGTATAAAGCTTATTAGCTTTCAGTTTAGAAGCTGTATTAATTTTAGTTTTAGAATCTAACTGAAACTGCACGCCAAATTAGAAGACTTTTTGACACTAAAAAAACAGAAAAAAATCAGTCAATTTGTCTTTTTTTTATAGCTGCGAAGCTGTAAGCTGAGCGTAGCTATATTGCGGTGCTCTTGGTTTTTTTTGTTTCGTCGTCTGACGCTCTTTTTTCGTTTTACATTTGTTCACACAGCAAAGCTGAAAAAGTCAAATTTTCTGAATGACTTCTTCCTCTCACTAACGGCATTTGCGCGCGTGACGTCATTTCTCACTCGTTTTTGCAAAGTTTTTAGGTTATTTGCGTGATTAGGTTTTGATCATACGTGACTTACCTCACTCAATAAAATGACTTTTGCACTTTAAAACTTAAGTTTAATTTGAATTAGTTTAAGGTCAAAGGAACTCATATGTGCAGTAAAGGTCCCTAATAAAAGGTTTCTGCGGAATGAATTTCAACAAGCTTAATTAATTTATCGCTGAATGTTTTTTACCTAGTTTTTTGAGCGGCGTCGATTTTTTTTTCAATTTAGATCTGTACCTGTTTCTATCTCTATTATATGGCACGCAGGTCTATTCTTTCGCAGCTATTCCGGCAATCTGCCCGCTATGTTCTGTTCCAATCATGATGTGCATCAAGTGCGTCAACGGCGGTTATTTTGCGGCAATCTGCGGGCTATGTTTGTTTTTGGAATCTACCAGGGTTGCTTTAGATAAGCTTCAAAACCACTGTTGCATAATATTACTGAAGCAAGATTTTTACAGTTTTTTTGAAGTTCCTGGGTGAATCAACTAAGAAATTTTGTTCTATTTCTTTTCAGCCAAATTAGAGTCCTGCTGGAGAAGCAAAACGAGAACGAGGATGATTATGAAGATATTGCTAAGGTGGGTTTTGTTGAAATTTGGAACGAGTACTTCAATTGACTGATAGAAGCACAGCAGCAATTTTTCAGATTTTGTCTAAAATGCGAGATGAAGAGCAGCACCACATGGATTTGAGCAAAGAACACAACTCAGAATCTGTAAGCTCGAATACATATTTCTGCAATCATGCCTTTACTCATTTTAAGCAAGCCTTCTGTGTCATGCCCTCAATTACTAAGATTAATATGATTAAGCTGTCTGAGTTATAAAATTATGAAGATATAGGAGTTATATTGGCAATTTACCAGTAAGGCTCTTATCGGAGTTAATTATCAATAGCCGTCGTAAGGCTCTCAACGGCTATTATTTAGGCGCTCTTCTTTTTTAGAACTTAGTTTTATTGTAAAAAAGAATTTTAATTGTATTGTTGCGCTGTCTTTTTTGAAGATCTGTTCACATTTTCCGGCTTTTTTCACGTCAGTGAGAAGTCAAATTAGAGTGGTGAGTTTGGGCACACTTAAATAGGAAAGGGGGCGAAAAATCAAGTAGGCTTGAGGCGTGACTTTTTTTCAAAATACCTTTCAAGTGGAGTGAGAAATTGGTGTTTGAACAATTTGGCGGTTTTTGAGATGATTTTTTTTCAGGTGCGTCAATTTTTCAGAGTTTTCTGTTTTCAGAGTTTCCTCTCCTTCAATGCTTTTAAGACGGTGCATATGTGTTCTAATTAATTGCTCTTGAACGAAGTTCATATCAATTATTGTGAACGTGTGTGTCTTTTTTATGCAAATTTTTTGCTTGACAATTTTGCGATTTTCTAGAACATACTTTGACTTCTCAAGTGACTTTTTCACGCTTTCGTTCTTCATTTTTGAGTGATCTCTATTGCCCCGAAGTAAAGCGTGTTGCTATTATAAATTCGATTGCAGAATAGCAGAGGTAAGTGATTCGTAGCGCAATGGTTAGTGCGTGTGGTTGTGGATCGGTAGGTCAATGGTTCGAATCCCGGCGGGGGAAAGGTTTTTGCACCCATAAAGAAAAATTGATCTGGGCTACAGCCCCTGAATGAAATTGCCTCGCCTGTCGTTCAAGAGCAATTCTTCCGACATTTGTCGGTTTATGTTTGTGTCTATTTTGCTTTGCTTGAATTCATTAAGGGGCAGCTAAAACTTTTTATGATTTTGCCACTCTATGTTGTCTTAAAATATTTCAGAATTTTAGTTTTTGCCGCCTTTTTTAAATTATCTGTTGTCTTATCACTTAGTATCATCAATGACAGGTCTGGTTGTTTGCTAAGGGTTGATTGTACTTTTTGATGTCTTATGAATTAATCTCATTGGGGACAGGTCTCTGATGCTGCTAGTAGGGGTTAAGTTTATCGATTTATTCGTTTTTCAAAGCTAGTGCTTTCTATGGCTTTGACACTAATTGTTTTTCAATAATTATCAATTTTTTTATTCTTATCGAGTTATTCTTTTCTCCTTTGTCGTCTTAACTCAGTCTCAATATCGACAGGTCTAATTAGTTGCTAAAAGGCTTCAATTAAAGCGATTCATTTCATCTCATAGCTATTGCTTTTTGTGACTTATACGCTCGTTCGTTTTTAAAAAAGTTTGGCGATTTTTTTTAGTTCTGCTAGTATTTGTTGTACTTATTCATTGCTCTCGAACGAAATTCATAGCAATTATTGTAAACGTGTGTGTCTTTTTTTATGCAACATTGTTTGCTTGATAGTTTTAGCCAAGAATAAGAGTCTGATGGCGCGGTTGGAAGTGCTTGGAGTCACGGTTTGGGAGGTCAATGGTTCGAATCCCGGACGGGAAAGGTTTTTGCACACATAAAAATGTTATCTAGGCTACAGCCCCTGAATTAACAGCTACAGCCTCGCCTGTTGTTCAAGAGCAATTCTTCCGACATTTGTCGGTTTATGTTTGCTGTCTTGTCACTTAATATCATTGATGACAGGTCGCAACGGTGGTCATTGAGGACTCAAATAATCGATGTGATTGCATCCTTCAGTAGCTATGCTTTTCTGTGACTTTTATACTAATTGTTTTCAAAAAGTTTTAGCGAGATTTATTTCGATTTGATTATTTTGGTCTTATTATTTAATATTATTAGTGAGAGCACTCATCAACATTTAATTACAGGTTGCTAATGAGAAATAGAGGAATATATGGCGGTTTGAGTTCACAGCAGTTGTTTTTTGTTGTAGATCCTGTCTTTTTAAAAAAGGTTGAGTTTTTAGTCTTGCTTGTTTTTGTTGTTCTGGTGTTGACTTTTGCGCTTCAAAACTCAAGTTTCATTTGAAATAATTTTATGTCAAAGGAGCTTTTTTTACGGTCCTTATAAAACGCATTCTGCGGAGTGAATTTTATCAATCCTTATCTTATCGCTAAATTTTTTTACATATTTTTTTAGCGGCGTCGATAGCTTTATCCACTTGTATCTATCTTTTGTTATCTGTATTATACGGCATGGAAGTATATTTCGCGGCTATTCCGGTAATCTGCTGGCTATGTTAGTTCTTTTTTTTGTTGACTAATTATTTGTGTCAGGTGTTGGTTGGGTAAGTGCTTTAGCAGAAATAATTAATGTTTTTCTCAAGAAGTGGTTGGGAAGTAGCTCTTCAGCATTTGTGGATAATTTTGTTCCAGATTTTTGTAGAGCTTCATCTTTCATTCTTTCCTCGGTTTTCTCTATGATTTTTTTGTTGATTGTATCATATGCTTTATCTGTTTTTGTTGCCAGATACTTTTCCCATGTTATTTTTCTGCTCTGATTTCAAAATGATTAGTATAATTAAGTAGTTTTTTTGTCATTTAGGGTTATCAATTTTATACTTGGAGTTGTTTCTGGAATCCTTTCGGTCGTTTCATACTTTGTCGAAAAAAGTTACCTTAGTTCACAGCTTGTTCAACATTTTGCGCCAAACTTTTAGGCTAGTTTCATTCTTGTTTCATTCCGCTCAAAATGCGTTTGAACAGCAGCTGCTCAGTATCGAAAAACTATATCAAAATAGAGAAGGGTTAAACCCCCATAAGTCTCTGTTTTAGATGTCCCTTGTACTTGAAGTGTGTTCTTATGAGTCTTAGTTACCATCTAGAATGCTTATTAGTATCGATACTAGCCCCGGTGTCCTCTCATTAAGAAACATGAGTATGCCTTACGAAATGAAATCAAAATAGTTTTGGCGTCAAAGATTTTATTGTACATGTGATTTCATTTTTTCTGTTCTTTCGATCCAAATCCTAGTTATCGGAAACAATGCCCTCATTAAGAACCAAGGATATACTTTTAATAGCCGCCGTCAGCCTCTCAAAGGCGAGTATTTAGTTTCTCTCGTTTTTTAATTCGCCCAACCTTTCGACGTTTTTCGTTTTACATAAGTCACGTTTGACTCCTTTCTGACCTCACTCACTGTTTCAACTGAATGGATTTTCAGTTCGTTCACCCAATGGATTGCGCAATGTAATGAATACGGTCCATATCAAAAGAGCGAAATCAAAAGAAACGGGATGAGCCTCGGTCATTGAGTAATAGTGCATTAGGTTATGAAAGTTCGTTAGAGCCATTGTGAACTGGCATTTGTATTAAGCTTAATAGCGTTCAGTTTAGAAGCTGAAATAAGTAGAAAAAATTGTCGATTTGTCTTTTTTCAATCCCAAGGTGCGTCAAGTGCTTCAATGGTGTTTTTTTCCGGAAATTTTCCGGTAGGTTTTGAAAAAGTCTCCTGAAAATTTGTGAGTTGGGTTCCTAAAGCAGATAGCTATAAAATGATATCACATGTTGGTTTACGGTGCTCATTATGTTAGTTAGGACAGGCCTGTTCTGAAAATGTCAACCAAAATATAGGTATCATAGTTGACAATAATTTTTAATATATGGGAACCGTTTTGTATTTTATTACCACTCTGAGAATCCGGCAATTTAGAAGCGATCAAACTTGCTTGGTGATTTAATGTCACGAAAGCTGCTAACCACATTGTAACATCTAGACAAGAAAATAAACCACTTTGTAACATTTAGACAAGAAAATAAACCACTTTGTAACATTTAGACAAGAAAATAAACCACTTTGTAACATTTAGACAAGAAAATAAACCACTTTGTAACATTTAGACAAGAAAATAAACCACTTTGTAACATTTAGACAAGAAAATAAACCACTTTGTAACATTTAGACAAGTAAATAAACCCCGTTGTAACATTTAGACAAGAAAATAAACCACTTTGTCACATCTAGACAAGAAAATAAACCACTCTGTAACATCAGACAAGAAATGTCCTATATCACGTTTTTCACTCGTGGTTCAAGGCGAAGTCAGAAATAGAAACGGGATAAACCCATAAAGCCCATTTTTAGATGCCGGGTACTTGAACTTTGTTCTCATAAGTTTTTGTTACTATCTATAATGCTTATTGGTATTGATACTAGACCCTGTATCCTCTCACTGAAAGACAGGAGGATGTTCAACTACGAAATGACATCAAAATAAATCGCACTTAAAATTGTTTTTGTTCAAAAATCAATTTTGTTGATATTTTATTTTCTTTGAATCAACGGCGGCTATTTTCCGGCAATCTGCCGGGTATGTTTTTCTATTGCATCTATTGATTTTAATTCAGCTTTTGTAACTTGTCAAATACCATTATGAGTAGTTCCATTGTTCAAAGTATGCGTTTTATGTGTGTTTTAGGCTCCCTTTTACTCTGTGATGAAAAATGTGATCAAGACGGGATGCAAAGTTGCCATTTTAACTGCAGAGAAAGTCTGACAACTGTTCAACAAATTAGAAGTTGTGTTGCACTTTCTTGTTTCTGACGGATTCGATGATGATAAAAATTGTTTCCAGGTGGACTCGCAAAAATGGAATTGAGCGAGTTCTGAACTATTAGTTGAGCTGAATTTACTATGATAGCGAATTCAAATGTTTCATATTTAGGAATCAAATATTTCCATTATTATAGATGGCGCGTTAATACAGATATATGGTTTTGTCAACGATATCTGATGTTTCTGTTTCTGAAGTAGTAAATTTGAGGGATAAGAAATTGATGTACAGAAAGTAAGGATCTTTGTTTGAATTTAGATGAACGAATGTTTTTCAGGTTGAGAATGTTAATTTTTGTGAGAGCTACTTGTTGAAATCTCCAACAGAGTATCACATGCCTGCTATCTACAGTAGCAATCAAAGAGAATACCCATTTGAATGTCTCTGGGCACTGAGTCTAACAAATCGAGCAACTATCAATTGACTTGCAAACCAGTTACCATCCTCCGATTGTCAAAACAGAAGAAACGTCAAAATTCCGCCCCCTCAGCAGATTGAAAGATATCATTATCAGCACCATCAGCCAGAGAGAACTGTGAGAGTGAGAGGGCGATTAGATTATCAACCAGTGGATAGAGTGGTTAACGAAAGCGAATCATTACTGGTGGACCAGGGCTCAAACAGGTCGACCAAAGAGGTCCAAACGTTCAATCGCTGTAAAATTGGTAAGCATAAAAACTAAGTTAAAGGCTTTCTAGACGCATAATTGTTATCCATATGAACAAAAACAACTGGATTAAAACTGACGAGTAATTGCTCTCGAACGAAATTTGAAGCAGTTATTGTAAACGTGTGTGTCTTTTTATGCAAAATTGTTTGCTTGATAGTTGTAGCTACTGTTACTTACTTTAGATTGTTACTTTAGATTAGACTGTTACTGTTAGATACTTTTTTTAGTGGCTGTTGTACCTTTGACTTTTCGCGTTTTTAATAGCCGCACAGCGATAGCTGGGGCTATTATTGGCCTTCTCTTGGTTTTTTTTTATTTCGTCGTCATGATTTTTGTTACGACCATATGACGTCACAGCCACTTTTTGTTCATTCGTTCATGCAATTTCAACTGAATTGCATTTGTGACGTCATTTTTCGCTCTTAGTGGAGCGAGTTCTTTTGTTCATGTGCGTGATTAAATTTTTGGTCACACTTGACTTACCTCACTCTCAAAAATGACTTCCTCACTTTGAAATTGACTTTTATTTACTTTAATTCAAAGAGATAAGGTCAAATGGGTGTGTGTCACTCTAAATGAAGGTTATTTGAGATCAGCTAATAGAGGCAGCAATAACTTTACAGATTTTTATTCAAAATATAACAGATCAGCCTTCAATGAAAAGACGAATTTTTTTGGTCTGTCTTTTTTACTGTTTTTTTAGACTGCCGATCTACGAATCTATTGCGGCTATTTTCTGGCAATCTGCCAGCTATGTTTTTAATTTTTTCACTCATCAAATTTCTCTCTCATTCGAATTTTTAAGCAGCTGAACCTAAGTGGCGGCAGATAACTACTAAAAGTCAAATGAAAATTGCACAGAAATTAGTCTAATTCTTTCACTTTATATCTTAATAGTGGTACATAATGACCTCTAATGACGAGATCAATTCTTCCGACGTTTATCTGATATGTTTACGCATGCCCCTTTCTTAGGGAGAGCGAGGCGAAGAAAAATTTTCCGGAAGAGATCAAATTTTTTGAATAGAAATTTTCTTCGTTTTACCGCTCAGCAAAGCAGTCTAAATTGAACGGAGTCAGTATCGAAAAAAGAGCTCGAAAATAGAAACTGGATTAACCTCTAAATGTCAATTATAGATGTCCGCTAATTGAACTTTCGTTCTTATAAGTCGAGGTAGCATCTTTTTGCCTTTTGCATTGATACTAAATCATGTATCCTCTCATTTTGAAAACGGAGTATGTCTAACTTATGAACAAAAATCAATTGTTTTTTTTGTTTTTCTGTTGCTTCTATCCCAATCGGTGTTATGGGAATAAATGGCCGTTATTTTCCGGCGGTCTGCCGGGTATGTTTTATTATGACACATTTTGTTGATGTAGTCAACATGGAGTGGTGATTTTGAAACAGGAAATAGATTGAATAAGCGAGTGGTGATTCAACGTTAACTTCTTGCGCTGCATTTTTCAAATTGTTGTTTGAGGCAAAATTTGTTTTTTTAATAACTTTTAATCGGGTTTTTTAAATTTTCAAGCACTTGTATTTGGTTTTGTCAATAATTTTTATTGTTTACTCTGAAAGTGTGTTGTCGTGTTTTCAGTTTGTTCATTTGATTCTCATTTTCGTTTTAATTACACGCCGGAAATCTCGGAGCAGCAATGTGTTAATCTTTTCATGCGGCATCTCAAGTGCTCCTTTTGCTGCTTTCATTTGCTTAGTGTTTTACAAAGATTGTGTTCTTGCGTTAATCTTTACATTGACATATGAGATGAATTTTTAAAACTTCAGAATTTCGTTAGTTGCTTTTTGAAGGAGAATTTTTTTCACTTGCTGCAATTTGACTTCTGTGTTGACTGTCTATTCATTATTTGCGAATGCCTCCCTGTGAGTGATTAATATTTTTCAATGTTATTTAATTGCGTTTTTTGAATCTCTCAATTGTCTCAAGAGCAGAGTTTTGAGTTTCATTTTCGAGACCATTTTCGTTGTGCTTTTTTGTTGGCGTTTATTTTCAACCAGTTGAAGTCAATTGTTATTAATTCAATCGTTTGTTGGTTATTAACTTGTTCAATGCACTGCATTTTAATGCAAGACTTTGTCCTGCTACGTTTTTACATTTCAATGAATTTTTTCAACGTGCTTTTTAAAGTGAAGTGAGAAAATGGTGTTTAAACAGATTTTCGGTTTTTTGGAGCATTTTTTTTCATGTGATTTGTTTTCGTTGTTTTCATTTTCAGTACCAATACTCTTAAAAGGCAATACCTATGTTCTAATAATGCATAATTGCACTTGTTTAAACCCCTCAAAAGACAACTAATTGTTTTCAAAGACTTTTGCCTGTTTTTGTAGTTTTTTGTTATTTTTTATTTTGTCTTGTAAATGATTGGTATCAATGGCTCTTTTGAGGCATGTTTAAATTAATTTACTGATTTGAGTTGAAATAGACGGTTTTAACGACATTGACACTAACTGTTTTTAAAAATATTTTATACTTTGTTTTAACTTTTCTGTCCTTTATTCTCATTATTAGCAGTTTTTTAAATCTCATTTATGATTGGTCTCATTGGCGTTTTATTAGACATCGGTTTAAGTTCATATAGTTTTTGAAGTTCAAAGCTGCAGGTTTTAACGACTTTAACACGACTTCTTTTAAAAATTACTCGAGACTTTTAGGACTATGTCCGCTTTGTAAATGTTTCTGTTGTCCTGTTGGTTAGTGTCATTATTAATAGATCTCATTTGCTTTCGAAATAAGTAAAATTGAACCTTTTGAATGGTTTTGGTTTGTTGCTAATAAATTAGTTGGCTTCGACACCCTTGGTTTTCGACGTTGCCTGTATTTTTGCTACTTTTTTGCGTCGTCTACTTAATGTTTTCATTAAAATTGATTTATTGTTTCTATTGGTAGATAGTGCAATAGATGCTGAAATGTTCGTTTTAGTTCCGTGTTTCATTGACCCCCCATTTATGAATGTGTAAACATATTGTTAAAGCTAAGTAATCTTATACGTGAACATATATGAGCAATATGCATTTACTAAAAGCTAGCACAGCTATGGTTTGAAAGTATTACGTATTCAACCAAAATTTGTTGCATATAATGTAAGCATCAATAAAAATTTCTGCATTAGATCATTTTTTGTGTTATCGGCTACAATAAGGGCTTGATTTATTAAAACTTCTTAAGGAAACTATTCTAAAAGTGCCTTCAATCTACCTAGACACTCTTGTTTCAATGAAATGCAAATATCGCTCTTACAATTCACAAAAACTTAGATTTTGGGGGGTGCAAATTTAACGGCTATATAAGGCGGGGGGGGCGCTAGCAGAAAAAATCCGATTTCTCATTCTTTGTTTAGACGCAACAATTAAGGTTGGTTCCACTGCATTCATTTATCTATCACCCTATTCGCTCTTATTGAAACATCTATCGAGCGATAGATATCACGGACATGGGTTTTCGTATTTTTCCATTAACGACCCAACTGTGTATAGCCGCCCGCATTGCCTGCACATCGTTACACCCGTAACCAAGCGCGCTCTAACCCGATGCCCTTTACTTGGTCAAACAACAAGGAGGCTCTTAATGTGCGTTTGCACATGATTTTCCGACCCGCGCTCATCTATATTCTTGACCTAACTGTCTTTTGATTTACAATTTTGCAAAGAGATGATCAAAAATAGATGTTTGAGTTTAAAAAAAATCGTTACACAACCAAACGATTAATTGAATTAATTATTGCCATGATTCATTAAAACGAGATCTGCCATTGAAAACGCTACGAGAAAAAAAACAACAAAAAAAGCAAAAACACAAATTTCACGACGAAAACTCAATATCTTAATTTAAAAGCAAATTACAATCAGACAAAACTCTAACTACAGAAATTTACTTTTTTCTAACTACACATCAGTTGGGTTTTTTTTTCTTAATGAGACTAGGTATCAAGTCGACAAAAAGAAGAAATAAAGAGGTGAAATTCAAAAATCGATCAACGTTTTTAAACCAAATAATTTCAAAAGTCCCAAAAAATATTTTGCTTTTAAGAAATAATTCTTGATAAATTTACTAATAAGTCATGATTAAACAAATAGGACCTGTCTCTGGTTAGACTAAGCCATAGGAATGGACTAAATATACAGAAAAGCTCAAAAAATTAAGAACAGCAAATTGCAAACATTGCATAAATACAAATTAGTGAAGTAACAATTTGACTCCAATAAATCAACAAACATGAACAAATACATTAAAACCACGAAATTTTTGAGAAAACCCTTAGTATCAACGTCATTAAATTCGATAGCTTTCAGCGGAAGCTAATAAATAAGCTAAGTTACAACCCGATGAGACAGCAAGGTTGTTTGTCATTCATAAGTCATCAATAAAACATTACAATAAGTCATTGACTATGTAATTAACAACAAATACAGGCAAAATCCAAAAATTAAGTAGAAAAAAGCGAGAAGAAAGTGTCGAAGCCATTTAAACATTTTTTTCTCTGAAAACACTGTGTTTGATTCATTCAACGTCATCTCTAAGCCAATGCAACAATCAATATAAGGATACTGTGTCAAGATTCCAAAAGGAAACAAAATTACGAAAAATTTAAAAGAGTCCAACAGTTTTTTTAAAAAATATGAAAACTCTTGTATCGAAGTCAAAAGACCAATAGTTAGAAAAATAAAACCGCTAATTAGATTGCTTTTGGTTGAAGTAGAAAAGAAGGGGGTCCGTTCATTGCTGATACTGACTTACAGATCACGAAAATATTTTAAGGTCGGTTAATTTTCAAAAAAAATTTTATAAAGTCTTAACAGCCATTAAATTTGATAGCTTTCAACGGAAGTTAATAACTACGCTCATTTAGAGCGTACGCCTAAATTGCAGGACAAGGATATTTGTCATGCATAGGTAATCAATAAGACATCACAATAAGTCTTATGACTATGGAAGCAACAACAAACACAGGCAAAAACCAAAAATTCGAGAAAAATGCGAGAAGAAATTGTCAAAGCCATTTAAACCACAAGCTTTTCTCTGAAAACGTTATCCATGATCTACTGAAAGTCTCTTCCAAGCCAATGCGAGATATCAATATCAGGATAATGTCATAAAATTTCAATAGGAACCAATGATAAGAAAATATCCAAAAATTTTTTAAGAATTTTTAAAATCCTGTGGCGTTGAAGTTATATAACAATTATTTAGAAGATAAAACAGCTATACAGAACTACTGTGGTTGCAGTAGAAATGAAGGGGGTCCTGTCATTACTGAGACTGACTTACGAAAATAAGTTTATTATCCGTTAATGTAAAAAATTCTCAAAAAATCTTTTTTAAAGTCATGACAGCCATTAGCTGTCCACTGAAAGCTCTAGATAGGTTCACATAATGCTCATTACGAACTCTATTGCAATGTTAGTTCACGAGATTATGCCATAGGACTCCAAAAATTTAGTAAAACCTCAAAAAAAATCAAAATTACATTTAAAATTACGAAAACTCAAGAGTCGAAGCAGAAAACGCGATCCCTTGAAAACGAAGTTTTTTGCTCATTGGACTTCATTTGACTGTTAGTCAGGTTTGTCATTAACGGCACCTAGATATGAAAAATGACTAGTCTCTAGGTGACCCAAGAAAACAAAAATTTGAAAAGTTTTCAAAAAAAGCTCTCATGTAGAATTCGAATTTTTTTGATAGTAAACTTCCCTATGAGACCAGAACTACTTTTTTTATCGCCTTTCGTCTATTAGGAACTCAAAATTGTTCCTTTTTATGGCGTGAAATGTAATTTTGAATTAATATTTTAACAAAAAATATCTTAATTTGAAGAAAAATTACAATAAAAGTGGACAAAATGAAGCCAAAGTTTTGTGATCACCCAAAACTTCAATCCTCGATAACTCTTTAAAAAAAAGAAATTCACAAAAATCTTTTTTTGTTTCAATTTCTACGCTTGACGTCCTTTTCAATGATAAAACTCACATTTCTCTACGACGATTATATCGATCGGCCAAAATAGTCTGAACAAAAAAAAACCATTTGAGTATATAGTTCCTCCCACAACAAGTGGGGTCGGAACAATTTATTGTTTTACTAAACCAAATTGTGAAACAAAGTGGTTTAGTGAAACAATTTTTAATCGAGAACATTCTTTCGAGTTCACTTCTTGTGTGATTTTTTGACAATTGACTTTTTGGTTTTTGAGTGATTTGAACTACGCGCATTCAGAAATTAAATCGTCGCTAAATTAAAACAGGCTGCGAGCAATGAGTAAATGGACAGTGACGTCTGGACGGTAATGTCGACAACTCTCATCCGAGAGGTCTCGGGTTCGAGACCCTCCCGAGTCTGAAGTTTTTGCTAACAATAAAATTTTCTCTAACATAATGCCCCCTTCTAAATTGTTTGCCCTTCAAGTCGTTGGAGAGCAATTCGTCCGAAGTCGGCTTCTTTCGGCTGTAAACGCCGATAAAATTAAAATGGGACTAACTCTAAAGATTTAGCTGCCCGTTATTTAAACTTTGTCTTAACTCAGTCGCCGTTACCTGATCTTATGCATATTGGTATTATCAATTATCTTTTCGCATCTATCTTATTAAGAGGAAATATGAAGCCTTTCTACCAAATCCAACAAAATTTTGACAGATGAAAATGTGGTTCTGGTTTTCTGTGAACTCTCCTTTTTATCGTGACTATGCTTTTCATACACTCTTTAGAACTAAATATTGAGTGGCACAAGTTTTTGTGTTCATTGGATCCAGTTTTACATCTGTACTCCTGGTTGTTCATAATTAAAAAAAAATTACAAAGACATGGTTTTTTACGACTTTTAATGGTGATCCAAATTTATGGTGATCCTAGAGTTTTAATGGTATATGTATTCGGATAGCATCTCTTTTGCAGCGTTAATTAAACTTTTGTTCTTTTTGATTTTTGCGGTCAGTTGATGTGTCGGAACAATGTGCGAACTCACATAACCGAGTTTTCTAGCCTTTTCATATCTGAAGAGGTTTGAACTCCTGTGTATAGTTCATTCTTTCGCAGAATCTGTTGGTATTTGAAGAAAAATATCACTTTCAGTGGGTGTTTTCAGCTCAAGTTGACCTAGAGGCTCAATCGCAGTTGTCTCAGAAAGAGAGAGCGGTCATTGCGGGCCAGCAGCCGAGTAAACGAGAGCAGCAGCAGAGGAAGGCACAGGAGGGGGAGGGGAGAGAAGAGACGGAGCCTGCAAATTGGAAAGTGGAAGAGTTCCAGTTGTCCAAGAGCAGTCAAGACTTCTGGGGCAGACAGGCAGTCATGCAGCCCAGGTAAATTGGCTCAATTGAATGTTCGTGGAATTTTTATGAAGAGAACAAAATTTTGACAGATGAAAATGTGGTTCTGGTTTTCTGTGAAGATGAACTCTCCTTTTCATCGTGACTATGCTTTTCATACACTCTTTAGAACTAAATATTGAGTTGCACAAGTTTTTGTGTTCATTGGATCCAGTTTTTTACATCTGTACTCCTGGTTGTTCATAATTTTTAAAAAAATAACTTTTAATGACTTTTAATGGTGATCCAAATTTATGGTGATCCTAGAGTTTTAATGGTATATTTATTAATAGCCGCCCTCATCTTCTCAGCCGGCTATTATTGCGCTCGTATTTTCTTTTACTTCGTCAAACTTTTTTTCGCTTTACCATTTTGCCGCTTTTTCGACATTTTGCGTGAAATGTTTTTGACTTCTCTAGGCTAGTTTCTCTCTTCTCTTCTGCTAAAAGTGATTTTGAACATCAGTTGCTCAGCAAAGCAATTCAAAATGAACAGAGTCAGTATAAAAATTGAAGTCAGAAGTAGAAACGTGATAAACCCATAAAGCCCAATTTTAGATGCCCGCTATTTGAACGTCGTTCCTATAAGTCTTAGTTACCATCTCTAATGCTTATTGGTATTGATAGTAGCCCCTGTAGCCTCTCTCTAAGAAACAGAAGTATGCTCAACTACGAAATGCCATCAAAATAAATCGGACTTAAAAAATATTTTTGTACAAAATCTTTTTTTTTTCAATATATTCTATTCGTTCAATCCCAATCATGCTTATTCGAATCAACGGCGGCTATTTTCCGGCAATCTGCCGGGTATGTTTCGGATAGCATCTCTTTTGCAGCGTTAATTAAACTTTTGTTCGCAAAACAGCACCCTGTGGTAACAGCTACGAAGTCAACAACAACATACATTTGATCATCAATAATTCAACGATTGCATTCAGTTTTTAATTGCTCTCAAACGAAGTTTTGTAACAATTATATTAGTCCTGTCGGTCTTTATTTTATGCGATTTTTCACTTGACCTATTTTTCGTCTGACGCTTTTGACTTTTCGGCCTCAAAAATGGGATAAACAGGTAGCACCCACCAGGGCATTAAGTTCTCTTAAAGTCGTTCAGCTCTGTTTCAGCTGAAACTGTTGGAGACTTATACTTATACTTATGGTGTGAGTGAAGGGCGGTTCTTAGAGGTTGAAGACACCCCCACTGTTGACCCCCACCACAATTGTACCCCATCCCCACAACGCGCTGTTGCCCCACACCCCAGTGTTGATCCACCCCTCCCCCACCCATCAGCCCCCGGTGCACCCCCCCCCCCCCCCCCCCCGTGACTAGCTACTGACGAACAACCGCTTGCTAAAAACGCAAGTTTATACTATTTTGCAATTTTTGCAAGCTTTTTGAAAATTTTTGACTTTTTTTGTTTTTATCAGCCCTGGGTGTCAAGGAACCTCCTTTAGGTTTTAATAATTTTTTTCTGCCTAGTTTCTAATGGTAATAGAATTGTTTCAATTTTTTAACATCACAAATTTTAGCATTTTTTTGACAAAATGTGCAATAACTTTTCAAATTTTTTGACCTTTATTTTTTTCTTAATCAGGTCTTTCCAGACCCAGGGGCCAGAAAACATCCTGAGGAATTTGATAATAAGTTATTGACAAATTTTTGTTGGTCATGGAATAGTTTTTTAACTTTATAATGTCACGAATTTTTTTTATGAAACTTGCAATTTTTTTAAGTTTTTTGAAATTGTTTGTCCTTTTGTAGGGTTTTTCAGCCTCAAGAGCCAAAGAACATTCTCTTGGGTTTGTCAGTAGGTTACTGTACGGTTTCTAAATGTAATCTATTGTCTTCCAAGATTATAACATCACGAATTTTAAGATTTTTTCGTCAAAACATGCAATTTTTTTTCATTTTTGTCAATTATAGTCATTATTCAGGTTTTTTGAGCCTCAAGGGCCAGAACATCTCCGTTAGGGTTTGATATTGTTACTGGAAAATTTTTGTTGGTCTTGGATTAGTTTTCAATTTTTTAATATCACAACTTTAGCATTTTTTTATAAAGCTGGCACGTTTAATTTTTTTGAAATTTTTTGTCAATATTTAGGTTTCTCTAGCCTAGAGAGCCAGGGAACTTCCTCTAGGGTTTGATAATATGGTACTGCATTGTTTATAGATGTAATGGAATGTTCTTCAATATTTTATGATCACAAATTTAAGCAATTTTTAAATATTTGCAATTTTTCAAATTTTAAAATATTTGCAATTTTTCAATCCTTTTGGATAATTTTTATGTTCCATATTGTATGGATCTTCATGAGCCTTTAATTTTTTTTTAAAGTTTGAAATAGGAATACCGGATAGTCTTCTGAGTCAGTGAGATGGTTCTTAAGATATTATTATTTTGAGTTTTTAGCAAGATTTTTAAAATTTGAAATTTTTTCCAAAATTTTTAAATATTTTTTGTCCTTTTCTGAGTTCAACGACCATTACTGGCCTACGAATTTTTTCAAGTCTCGGAGATGGGTTACTTGACTTAACTTTCAAGACAGAAAATGGTTTTGTATTGTTTTTGCTGCGAAATTGAAAACTTTTTTTAAATTTTGCCTTTTTCAGTTTTTTTCTATGATTTATTTATTAATAAGGCTAGAAAACTAGAAGTTGCAGAGTCGAATCCCATCATGGAAAATTTTCCTGTCTTTTTCTCTGTCGGTTAGGGTTCCTTTCCTTCCCTTACTCGTTCCCGTTTTATCTCTCTCTCTCTCTCTCTCTCTCTCTCTCTCTCTCTTGCACACTCTCTCTTTTTGTTTATGCAGCACTTCAGCTGCTGTTATAAGGCGTTATGTCATCATCTGTGATCCTCATTAACAATGAGTTATAGTAGAATTGTTTTTTTAAGTCATAAATGACCTAACATATATTTTTTAGGAAATCATCTTTAATTGCTCTCGAAAGCAATTTGTTGCAAATATATTAATCCTGTTTGTCTCTTTTGTGCAATTTTTCGCTTGGCCGATTTTCCGTCTGACCCATTTGACTTCTGTCTTCAGAAACGGGTAAAGAGGTAGAGCCCAGAGGTCACTAAACCGTGGCTAGCTGCTGACGAATTCAACCGCTCGTCGGTCGTTTGAGAGCAATTCACCCGTTAGTCGGTTATGTTATTTATTTCTAGAAGTTCTAGAAGCTGGAAAAAGTGGGAATAACATGCCGACTCTTTAAAGCCAAGTAAAATTATCGCCATGTAAAACTTGATTTGAACATAAAACCCAATACAATTCAGCATTCCAGAACCCTGTAATTTTTCTTAACACAAAGTTTGCTTGTCTTGTTTAATTTCAGTCTATTCATTAATTTGTTAAATGTGTTCTAGAACTTAATTTGTCAACTTATCGCAAGTAATGGATGTATGCTATACTAGATCTGTATCTGACCTTTACGTATGTGCAATGCGCGATGAGGTTGGAATAGGGTAGAAATTTTAAGGCTTTTTGTTAAGCAACTTTTCTTTTTTTGCACTTTTTGTTAAATTTTAGTTCTATCCAGCAACAACCGGGATCAGTGATTCATGGAGGTGCCCAGCCAGTAGGCCATGTGCCCATTACGAAAACATTTGTCCAGCGAGACTACAGTGAGGGTACAGCCGTTAAATTCCAAGAAAAACTACCCGAAGAGCTAAACGGAAAAGTTAGTAGATGCGCAACAGTGTTCTCTTTATTTAACCAACAAACTGAGTCGCAATACGATTAATAGCCGCCCTCATCTTCTCAGCCGGCCTTTATAATGGTCTAATTTTTTAAAGAGGAGTATCGGTGATATATTTTAGGTCTATATTTTTATCTATGTTTAGGTCAATCTGCTGAACAAAAGTCGAAGGCCGCTAGAGAACTTGGAGTGATTTTTAATTGTCACCATCAGCCTCTCTAAGGCTTCTATTTAGAATCTTTTCTTTTTTTACAATTCATAGAGAATTTGAGCTGTATTGGAGTAATCTCTTTTTATAGCTGCGAAGCTGTAAGCTGAGCGGAGCTATATTGCGGTGCTCTTGGTTTTTTACAATTCAAAGAATTTGAATTGTATTGGGGCGCTGTCTTGTTTTTAAGATCTGTTCACACATTTTCATGATTTTTGAAGTCAAATTGGAGTAGTGATTTTGGTCAGGCCGAAACAGGAAGTGGTGCGAAAAAGCGAGTGATTTTGTGGCTTGAAATTTATCCGATCTAAATTTAAATTAGAGTGAGAAAACGGTGTTTGAACAAAAATTCGATTTCTCGCTAGTGGTTTTTTGTTCACATGCGGCAATTTCACTTTGATTTTTACTGTTTTTTCGATTTTTTGGATCCGATTTTTTTCTAAATGGTTTTCCCAATCTATTCAAAGTCCGTTCAATGTCTAGTTTTCTGTTTAGTCAATAAAAATTCTTTGGATTGTACGTCAGGACTTGTCCTGCTATGTTTTTTTGTTTCGTCGTCTGACGCTCTTTTTCGTTCTACATTTGTTCACACATCAAAGATGAAAAAGTCAAATTTTCTGAATGACTTCTTCCTCTCACTAACAGCGTTCGCGCGCGTGACGTCATTTCTCACTCTCTCTAGAAAAAGAATTAAAGGCATTTGCGTGATTAGATTTTGATCATACGTGACTTACCTCACTCAATAAAATCTTTTTTGCGCTTTAATTTGAATTAGTTTAAGGTCAAAGGAACTCATATGTGCAGTAAAGGTCCCTAATAAAAGGTTTCTGCGGAATGAATTTCAACAAGCTTAATTAATTTATCGCTGAATGTTTTTTACATAGCTTTTTGAGCGGCGTCGATTTTTTTTAATTTAGATCTGTATCTGTTTCTATCTGTATTATACGGCACGCAAGTCTATTCTTTCCCAGCTAATCTGGCAATGGCAATCTGCGGGCTATGTTAACATCTGTTCACACATTTTGATGATTTTTGAAAAATTGGAGTGTTGATTTGTTGATTTTGGTCACGAAGAAACAAGAAATGTAGCAGAAAAACGAGTAGTTTTGCCCATTTAATCAATCTAATCTGCCCATTTAATCACTCAAATTTGTCCATTTCACCCATGGCGTGAAATTTAATCACTTTAATTTTAAAGTAGAGTGAGAAAACGATGTTTAAATAAAACTTTCCCAGTTGTGATTTTTTTGTTCACATGCGGAACTTTGACTTCTTTTGTTCGATCGGTTGTTTTTCTTGAAGTTATTTGCCGAATCAATTTCTTGTCATTTCCTGGTCTAGTTTTTTTGTTTGTACAGGAATTCTGAGTTCTAGTTCACGACTTGTCTTATGTTTTTGAAGTTCATTTGACGTTTCAATCACCTTTTTCGTTACTGGTCCCGCGCTTTAGCCGTTTTTGCAACATTCTTTGATTCTTATCGCTTTTGAGGGATGTTTTTGTTGCACTTAGTTGCTTCAGTTTTTTTTCTGATTTTTATTATTTCAGTTGTTTTTGCTTCAGAATTTGCAGAAATTTTAATCAAATTTAGGCAATTTTGGTCTGTTTTCTAACCAGTTTGTCTAACCAATTTTCTGATTGTGAGCTTTTTTATATTTTATCGTTAAATTTTTATTATCTCAAGCAAGCATTTCTGTAGGAGGTGCTACTAAAACGTGACACTTCGCGGTTAGACAGGGCAGTTTTCACTGATTTAAATGATACAAAATGGCAATTTTTCATGTTTTCTGTTGTTTTATATGCCGTTTCCGTTGTTTGATATGAGCTGGTAGTTGTTAAGGGACTGCAAAATTTTGATGTTGCAGGTTTTTTGCTAGTATGGTTTTTGCATTTTTAATTCGCAATATATAAAAAAATGGGTTTTTTAACCATATTTGTTTCAAAATGATTAGTAGACTAATTATGATGTTCATGTTATTTAGTGAGTAGTTGACTGGTGCATTAGAATGAACATTGAATTAATTGAATAATTAATTCAATTCGGTTCCGGAGTCTTTTGGCTATGTTGTAGTAGTTTTTTTTAAAGCCGGCCTCATCTCAGACTGCTGTTATAGAAGTATTACTACTTCGTAGAAGTGTTACTTCGTTGAACGAAAATTGTTTTCGTTTTGACTTAGTCCGTAGCTTGTTCAACATTTTGCGTGAAATATTTTTTGTCTTCTCTTGGCTAGTTTCACTCTTCTCTCATTTAGCTCCAAGTGCTTTTGAGCAGCAGGTGCACAGGAAAGGTATCTAGATTCAACGGAGTCATTTTTGTACAATAAAATTTATTTTCTGGTTTTTTTCATTCCAAGTCGTCGTTATGAGAATCGATGGCGGTTATTTTTCGGCAATCTGCCGGGTTTTTTTTATACGTGCCCTTTAGCCTCAAATTAGATCAAGTCGTTAATAGCTTGTCAAAGTGGTGAACGTTCCTTCGGTCTTTCTTTCCTTCTGCTTTCTATCTATCTTACTTGTTGTCAGACTTCTTTTTATATCTCTATCGTGGCTTGCGGTATCTCAATTTTGATCGTGCCGCTTTTTAATTCAGCCGAATAGAAGAATCAACGAGGCATTATCACCTCATTGTGTGACAAAGTTAGCTCTGTGTGCCTTCTGCAATTGCATGATTAACTACCAAAAGTGGCTTTATTTGAGTAGCATTTTGATTAAACACGTGGTAATGCAGCTGTTGCGGCATATTTTCTGGAGCAGAAGCACTTTGGCTGATTTAAACCCTAGAAATTCCAAAAAAATGGAAATAAAAATTGTAGCTAATATAAAAGCGACTGTGAGTGGATCAGACGCAAAGACGGTGTAGCTTAGTGGTTAAGATGTTAGACTGTTATTCTAGAGATTTTGTGTTGGATCCCCTCTGGGGTCAGGATTTTTGTCACCATTATATGCCGTTCGCGAGCAATTCATCCGACGGTAGTCGGATTATGTTAATAGCTTTCGATAGTGGCTTTGATCATATTTTGATTTGATTGGTATTAGTAATAAATTGTTTGTCAACCAAAATTATTAACTTAAGGCCAATTTCGACCTGTTTTGGTTTTTAAAATGATTTCTAACTATTTCTCCAGTGTTCTGTTTTTTGCATAGTCTTCTAGTATTAAGTTGCTTATTTTGATATATTATGACATTGTTAATACCATGAATTCTGAATTCGTGCCTGGCTTTATTTTTAATTGCTCTCAAACGAAGTTTGTAGCAATTATATTAGTCCTGGCGGTCTTTTTTATGCGATTTTTCGCTTGACGGATTTTTGGTCTGACCCATTTGACTTTCCGTCCTCGAAAACGGGATAAACAGGTAGCGCCCAGCTGTCATTAAGTTCTCTTAGAGCCTAGTCTGCAAGTATGCGATTCACAGGAACTGTTTTGGAGCCTTATACTTATGGTGTGAAGGGTGGTTCTTAGAGGTTCCCCCCACCCCCACCCCCCACTCCATAACACCCCCTCTCACTTCACACCCCCCCCCCCCACCAATCCCCACGCCTGCACATCGTTCAGGCCGTAAGGGCCCCCGTGCAGCCAAACCCCCCTTCTAACCGTTGCAAACTGTTGCCCCATTACCCCCCCCCCCCCCCCCCGCTGCGCTCATCTCAAGCCCCTTCAATTAAGCTAGAGCCAGCCTCAGTAAAATTTCTTGATGAAATTTTTAAAATTCTAGGGGCCTTTCATCCTTTTGGAAGAACCTATCCAGACTGTTTTACTTTATATAAAGAACAATGAGTCACAAGAAATGTTGAATAAATTGTACGATAGAAAAAATGTTAAGTATTTTTTAAGAAGGTAAATCTCAAGAATATGTTCAATTTTAATTCCTCTATCACAATTAGAACTCTTTGATAAACATCACGAATTAGGGGGACTGTTGTTTAGATGATCGATTGTCGACTGTCTTTCTTCGTTTTAGATCCCTGCCGATATGTTTGGCAAAGTGATCAAAGGTATCAACGAGATCTTCGCAGATGCAGAGAAATTAGGTGCAAGGACTTATCTTGAGGGCTGTTTTGGTTGTCTCACAGCTTACATCATTTTCCTCTGTCTCGAGTCCAACTACGACAAGGTACTTCAGTTCAGTCATCACTTCATCAGTCTCGAAAAAAATTATTGCCATGTCCATTTAAATCTATTGCCAGCTAGTTGTCTCGTTATAAAACTCGTACTGATTAGTTTGTCTCTGCACCGCATATGAGCAGCTTAAATGATCTTATACATACAGACAAAACAAACTATAGAACTCCTCAAGACAATGCTTCGTTAGCAAAATATTTGTTACAAAAAATCATTATTAATATCGAAAACTACCCGCGCAAACTTAAATATTATTCAATAACGCTAAGTGAACATGCCAGATTTGATCGTGGTTCGCAGAATTTTTGGAAAGCGTGACAATTTTGCTTCAGTTTTTGACGATTTTATTAATGATAATGGCGAAGCTATACTGAGCCTGTTACTTGTGGCATCGTGGTTTTTACACGTCAAAATTTTTCTAATGGTTTCCGACCACTCGAAGAGCAATATTGGTGGAGCGTAGTTTTATCAATAGCCGCTAAACGGTAACATGGCTATTGCTGATGTCATCGTAATTTTTATTACAATGCAAAGAATTTGAGTTCTATCGAGGAGCTGTTTTTACAATCCAAAGAATTTGAAATGTACTTTTTTCACAATCCAAAGATTTTAGAATGTATTGGTGCAGTTGTGTTCTGTAACTTGTGTTGAAGCTGCCGGTAAGGCCTAAGTGCAAAGTGAAATGCCCAAGTCTTCGAGCACAAAATGATGTAGTTTTTTGTTAAATGGGTCTTCAATTGACGATGATCAAAGTTTATAGCTGTTTTTTTTTTGTCGTAAGTTTTTTTTTCATGTCTGTTTTTCAAAATGACTGGTTTTATCTGTTGCTAATGAGGCCTAAGTGAATATATTTCGTTGCTTGAGCTGAAAGCAATTGTTTTCTGGTTTCGACACCATTTCCAAAACTTAGTATTGGTAAGTGAATTTGTGAGTTTGGCCTTCATTTGTAGTTTTATTTTGCAATTTTCAGTCTCTAGAATTGCTATAGGATTTTTATGATTTCTAATGTTTTTTGTACGCTGTGGTTAAGGATTTTGACATGTGGTTCTCTTACTTTGAGCCACTGATTTAAAAAAATCAGATTTTGCTAATTTCAATAGTTTGTTTTACATTGATTCACGAAAAATTGTTGTAATATGTAATAATTCTAAGGATGCTTAGCGTCAATGTTTTCATAAAGTGTTGTCATTATTGCGAATTTTTAAAGCACTAGATCTTGTAAAAAAGACAATTTTTGATTGCTTTTAGATTTTTTTGTTCATTTTTGCTCAAATAGGGTCTTGGGCTTTGTTGACGTTATTTTGATGACGCTGTAAAGGTGGTAATTTTCAGCTCACGAGGTCATTAAATTCTATTGATTGTAATTGTGGACTTTTTGATATGGTTGTTGTTCGTCGTCAAGATTTTTGTTACGCTCATAATGACGTCTCGATCACTTCTAGTCTGCTTCTTCATTCATTCATGCAATTTCAAGAATTGCGTGCGTGACCGTCATTTTCACTCTTAATGTAGCTAATTTTTGTTCATTAGCGTGGTCACACATGGATTTACTCAGTCTCAAAAATGACTTTCCTCGCTTTTGATATGACTTTTCTTACTTTAATGCAAGAAGATAAGGTCGTTTGAGTGTGCGCCACTCCTATTGAAGGCTATTTGCGACCAGCTAATAGAAGTAGCTATAATTTATAGATATTTTTAATGGAAGTATAACATCTGAACCATTAATGAAAAGATCGTCATCGTTTTTTAGAGAATGCTGAGCTACTGCAATCTGCTAGCTATGTTTTTTAAGATATCTTGACACATTTTTGCACGCCGAGGCAGGAAATGGAGCGCAAAGTAAGGGGTTTTACGGTATAAATTTTTTTGTTGATCAAAAATTAGTTGTTTCCGATTGTCAATCTTCGTTTTTCCATTTTTTGATCGGCTTTGTTTTTAAATGTTTGTCCGAGTCCGTTCTTGGACTCATTGTTACATGCAGATTTTGTTACGGGGAATGTTAAATATCTATGTTCTCTATTTGTAATACATTTCTCATGCTATTCTTATAGCGCTTTTAAATGAAAATTGAACATTTTATGACTGTTAGTAGCCCCGAAGCGACCGCTGAGTCACCCTATTTTCGCAGTTTCTGCAATCTAAGAATCGGATATTGTGTTGCTTTTCCTTTTTTTTTAGATGTGTCAAATTTAACTAGTAATCGTGGCCACATTGAAAAAGTGAGCTAACATTCATTCGTTTGTCGCGAAAGTATTTTTCTTTACATGCTACATTTGATTTTGTTTTCTCGTGAATGCATTGACAAAGGTAGAATGCTGTTTTTTCATACATGGCTATCAAAAATATTTTTGTTTCCAAAAGTATAATTGAATGTTTATTTTTGCAATAATTGTTTGTTTTGAGTTCTTACCGATGATAATGAGAAAGTGTTGTGTGTATGTGTGCTTTAAACTCATGAATAGGGTGACTCCTGGAGTTTTCCCCGAAAATTAGTGCTAGTGATTGAGGCATGCTTTGATCTGTGGAAAACGTACAAATATGTAGCTATTGGTTTTAAGTTTGAAATTTTAAATTACAAATTTTCTAAAAACGGATTTTTGTTACAGGGTCATTTTCGTATTTGAATTTTTGGTGAACTTTTTACAAGCTCGATAGTAAGTTTGTCGCTTAAAATTGTTTGTTGCGGTGGCTTTTCAGCTTTTCGGTGACTTCTATAGCTCAGCATCCTTTTTTGGCATTTGAAACCATTTTTCACAATGTTTAGCGTTAGTTTTTAGGCTAAAAATTTGATTTTTATTATCTTGATTTACCTCACTAAAGAAATGACTTCTGCATTGAAGGAAATCTGAGTGCATTGGATTAATTGAGTTCAGTTAAAAACTACACACCAAATCTGAAATTTTTAAGATTAGTTGTCATTTAATACTTTTTTTCTGTGCGTTGCCCCTTTTCAATCCCAATGAAGAACGAAGTCAATCGGGGCTGTTTTCCGGCAGCTTTCAGACTTTATTTTTTTGTTCACATGAACCCACCTTTTTGCCTTCTCTCGTAGAGCCCTTTGTGTTTTGTAAGAAGTTAATGTTTCCGAAGCTCGGCGTTCATTGGAAATCGTTTGATTTTTGGGTATTAACTTTGGATTTGCATATCAAGATTTTTAATTTCAAATTTTCAACGAGATCCCGGATCTAATTTAAGCCCACATTAGCTATCCTATCCGCCTTGTTGACATTGCATTTCTGCTTTCTGCTTCAGTGCTTAAAGCGCCTGCATCACTTCCTGGAGAACGTGAATAGAAGCACCCTAAACCCAATGGGTCTACACATGATCAGCCCAATGGAGAGGGGGCTAAGGGTGATAGAAGTTCTCATTTTCAACCAGCGATGACACCTTTCAACTCACCCACCGCAAAGCCACCCCCATTTTATTCAACAACCCAAGACACCAACCTGCCTATACCACATACATCCACGCGTTAACTCAAGCATCTTTACAGTTATTCGGACAACTGACAAGGCAAAACAATAGCCTTCATTCGAACAAGAAAATTGGAATGTGGAAATAATTCCAACGCTGCAACAACGCACTTTTAAGCGTGATTTTCAGGATTACAGTTGTGCAACAAACACCTCATTTTCCAACTTTCGACAAACAAACAAGACGTCCTTTTACATTTTGTTCAACCGCATTCACAAAACAGTACACACAAATGTGTTGCCTTTTTAATGAGAAAGCTTCCCAACTGGAAAATGCGAATAAACTCGATAGGGAAAATCGTGAATATTTAAACTTGTGTACAAAATAATTATTGTCCTTTATCCGAACTTCATGAAAACATCAAATAACCAATTTAAATGGATCTACTTTTGCTATGAAGGCTTGCTTGAGTATACAAGACGCAGAATCTGTCAGCGATGAATTTTTTTTTGAAACAATAATTAAGGCAGTTATGATTAAACAGAAAATTGAGCAGCAATTTAATTAATCCTTTTACTGTAACATATTTGATGTTAGATTAATGATTATTTCTTTTATTTCAGCTCTTCATTAGTAATTTTATGTATCATCTATTGTTTTTAACGACATTCTTGGTCTATGGACCAGAAGTAAGTTGCGTGACAACTTTTGTCCTGATCGATTATTGTTAAGAAGTCTTCGGGACTCTGATCTCGGAGCAAATCAGTACTGAACACGTCTTTTTTTCCAAGTAACACGCCAAGAAAAAAAATGGAAAACCCGAAGGCTCAATGAACAGTCACACAAACGCATGCACAGCATAACCGCAAGAGACAACTTAATACAAAAAACAGACTGCAAACTATAATCGTCACAGAGGATATAGGTTTTCTGATATTTTTTGATAGGGGCGGCGTGCAAGTTAAACAGATGAGGCACTGAAAAGTTGACTGACATCATTTTTTCGTTTTTCTGTCGAAGCATTGAAAGAAAGGGGAAAATCAGGTTAATCGAGCAATTGGCTCAAACGAAGTTGTAGCAATTATATTGGTCATTTTCGCTTGACCGATTTTTTTAAGCTTTTAATTCTTCGTCCTCAAAAGCGGGATAATCATGGAAATTAGGCTAAAGATAGCCTCCTTAAAACCCAGTTAGCCACAGATCAAGCCAGACGCTCAACAGTTAGAGCAATTCGCCCGACCTTCGTCTGTTTTGATTAGTAGCCGCCTCAGCTTCTCAGCCGGCTATTAGCGCTGTCTTTTTTTAAGATCTGTTCACACATTTTCATGATTTTTGAAGTCAAATTGGAGTAGTGAATTTGGTCACGCCGAAGCAGGAAGAGGAGCGAAATAGCGAGTGGTTTTGCGGCGTGAATTTTTTTTTCGCTCTAATTTTAAAGTAGAGTGAGAAAACGGTGTTTGAACAAAAGTTCGCTTTCTCGCTAGTGGTTTTTGTTCACATGCGGCAATTTCAGTTTGATTTTTTCTGTCTTTTCAATTTTTTGGATCGATTTTTTTGTAGATGGTTTTCCCAATCCATTCACAGCTTATTCTAGGCCTAGTTTTTTGTTTGAACCAAGTTTTCATTTCTCGCTAGTGGTTTTTTTGTTCACATGCGGCATTTTGGCATTGATTTTCTGTTTTTTTATTTTTTTCTGATTTTTTTTCAAAATGTTTTTCTCAATTCACTCATAGTCCATTCTAGGTCCAGTTTTGCTGTTTAGTCAATGAAAATTTTTTGAATTGTACGCCAGGACTTGCCCTGCTATGTTTTTTTACAATTCCAAGAATTTGAATTGTATTGGGGCGCTGTCTTTTTTTTAAGATCTGTTCACACATTTTCATGATTTTTGAAGTCAAATTGGAGCAGTGATTTTGGTCACACCGGAACAGGAAATGGAGCGAAAAAGCGAGTGGTTTTGCGGCGTGAATTTTTTTTGCTCTAATTTTAAAGTAGAGTGAGAAAACCGTGTTTGAACAAAAATTCGGTTTCTCGGTAGTGGTTTTTTGTTCACATGCGGCAATTTCACTCTGATTTGTACTGTTTTTGCGATTTTTCGGATCGGATTTTTTTTTCTAAATGGTTTTCCCAATCCATTCAAAGCCATTCTAGTCCTAGTTTTTTGTTTGAATTAAATTTTCATTTCTCGCTAGTGGTTTTTTTGTTCACATGCGGTATTTTGACATTGATTTTCTGTTTTTTCTGATTTTTTTTCTAATTTTTTTAGAAATGGTTTTCTCAATTCACTCATAGTCCATTCTAGGTTTAGTTTTTCTGTTAAGTCAATGAAAATTCTATGAATTGTACGTCAGGACTTGTCCTGCTATGTTTTTTTACTTGGTTGAATAAGTTTTTTTGCGCTTTACCTTTGTTCACTGCTTATTCAACATTTTGCGTAAAATCTTTTTGGCTTCTGTAGGCTAGTTTTACTCTTCTCTCATTCTGCTAAAAGTGTTTTTAGACAGCAGTTGCTCAGCAAAGCTATTCAAAATGGACAGTCAATATCAAAAAACGAAATCAGAAATAGAAACGGGATAAACCCATAAAGCCCAATTTTAGATGCACGTCACTGGAGCTTTGTTCTTAGTTACCATCTCTAATGCTTATTGGCACTGATGCCAGCCCCTGTATCGTCTCCCTACGAAAAAGGAGTATGTTCGGCTAAAATGACATCAAAATGGTTTGCACTTTAAAATCATTTTGTTCATTAGCTTTTTCTGTTCTTTCAATCTCAATCTTGGTTGCGGGAATCGACGGTGGCAATCTGCCGGGTAAGTTTTTCAAAAATAATTCCAATATTTTTCACGTTTTTTTTGGCTTAAGTTAAGAAGTTAAGGACCTATACCATTATTTTTTTTACTTTTGCCCCAATTTGGAGTTATTCTCTTTTAGGATGCAGTATTGCTTGGGCTTAGTGTCTCATGCTTTACCGGACCATTTGACTTGGCTTGCACCAATTTGATTATTTTATTATTTACTAAACTTTGTTCGAGTTTCAATGACTTTCGGAATTTATTCGTGCATACATTGGCTGGTCATTTACTCATAAATAAGAATCGGTTTTTTCCTCTTTCTGGTTTTGTTTAGTTTTTGGCTATTGTTAAAAACTGCGATATGCTGCACTGATATAGTGATGATGTTGAAGCAACAAAGTCTGAATTTTGAAATGAAACAAATCAGGATTTTTATTCTTTTCCCTTTCTGTCGAGAATGTTCTGGTTGGTTATATGAACATGCTATCGTGAATGAGTTTTCATAAAGATATGTCGATGTCCTTGATGGTCCTTGGAAGCCAATACAAAGTCGGAAATGGGCCGATCGATAGCTTTAAAATAGAGAAAAACAAGCTAAAGTCCGATTTAACGGCTACTGAGACCAACATGGTCTCAGTTATGGTAGGCAAAAAGTTTCAATTTCGAATGTTGAGTTCTGGCAAAGTTTAATTCAGACCTTAATATCTTTCATGTGATATACTTTGATTACATTCCGGTTCGATTAAAATCTAATAGCCCTTAATTAAACGCGCCCTTCTAATAGCCTTAATCTAATAGCCCTTCATTTAGATTAAATGTTTCTAAGTGTGGAAAATCAAATATGATGCAAAAAAACATGGAATTGGTTTCAACTTTACGCGGCGAAGACATTAAAATTACTTTAAAAAAATTTAAAGCGAATTAGCTGTCTCCTATGTAAAAGAGCATTCAGAGCAACAGGAAAAATCATGCTAGGCAAAAATTTAAAACTCTAATATTCAGTGCGCTCTATATCAAACTTGAACTATTTATTGAGAGACCCTAGTCAATAAAATCAGATATGATTTTTAATTGGTCTCAAACAAAGTTTGTTGTATTTTATTAGTCCGCTGTGGTATTTTTTATGCAATGTTTTGCTTGAAAATTCTGGTTTGACCTATCTGACTTTTCGTCCTCAAAAACGTCCTGAGACGCGCATACATGGCATGAAGAGTGGTACTTAAGAGTTTGAAACCTTTCTAGGTCCTGCAGTGGGGTTTTTGGCCAGATATGAGAGGCAAAAATATGGTTTTGAAAATATTAATATTGGGAAAATCAGAAACTTTGAATGGAAGTTTGCATTTTTTTTAAAAAATTATTTTTTTTCCTCCAGTTTTTCTATCTTTATTGGCCAATAAAACCTTTCAAGGCTTGTGCGTGGGGTAATGGGTGTATCGCGAAATTTAGCATTTTTTTAAACAATAATTGCATTTTTTTCATTTTTTTTGTCATTTTTTGTCATTATTCAAGTTTTTCCCCTACCCAGTTGCCAGAAAAACTCTTTAAGATTTGATAATAAGTTATTGAAAATTTTTTCCCGGCCATGGAGTAGTTTTCAATTTTTTAATATCACAAGCTTTATCAATTTTTTGATAAAACTTGCAGTTTTTTTCAAGTTTTTAAAAAATTTGTGTAGTTTTTTAGGTTTATCTAGCCTCAAGAGCCGAGAAACCTCGTCTATGGATTGACGATAGGTTATTGCATAGTTTCTAGATATAATGGAATGTTTTCCAAGACTTTAATATCACGAATTCGGGCAAATTCTTAAAAATCTTGCAAACTATTCTAGTTTTTTAAAATATTTTTTGAATTTGGGATTTTTTCGTGCACCAGGGGCCTAGCAACCTCCTCTGAAGTTTGATAGTAAGCTGCATAGTTTCTAGAGATGTTGAAATGTCAATATTTTAATGACTTGCGTTTTTCGCAATTTTTTGATAAAATTCTATTATTTGAAAAATTATTATCATGTTACAAGTTGATGGATCTTTATACGCCAGTGAAACTGTTTAAAGCTTGAAATAGGGAATCTGCGTAGCCTCTTGAGACAACGAATTGGTTCTGGAAACATCAATATCACGAATTTTAGCAAGATTTTGTTAAAATTTGCTATTGTTTTTAAAATTTGTCCTTTTCTGAATTTAGCGATTACTTGCCAACGACAACTTTTTAAGTCTTGCATATGGGTTACTTGAGAGAAATCCAGAGACAAAAAAAATAGTTTTGAACTTTTTACTGCAAAATCTCGAAATGTTTTATAAATTTTGCCTTTTAGTTTTTTTCTATATGATTTAATTACTAACAAGGCTAGAAAACTGTAAGTGGCAGAGTCGAATCTCTTCATGGACAATATTTCTAGCTCTCTCTCTCTCTCTATCTGTGTTGATTGGAGTTTCTTTCCTTCTCTTTGTCGTTCAAATTTTATCTCTCGCACTCTCTCTCTCTCTCTCCGTCCTTAATTCTTTTGTTGACGCCGCACTTCAGCGGCTGTTAAGAGGCGTGATGTCATCGTCTATTTCCCTAACCTCACGTTTATTCAATCAAGTTAAAGATAGCCTCACTAAACAATGACTAGGTGCTGACAAGCCAACCACTCGCCGGTCGTTTGAGAGCAATCCGCCCGACGTTAGTCGGTTATGTTTATCTTTCTTTCTTATCATTTCCACGTAACCTAGAGTTTTTAGCTTGTGTATACTTCTAACAAATTTTTGCAGTCCATCTTATTGTATTACACCCCAAAACATAAATAATTGCTCTTCCAAACTGTGTTTTTTTGGCTTTTTTGTCAAGAAGCGATGTTTCATTTCCTTGAAGAACTCGCACAATTCTGTCGTTGTAGATGCCTTGAGCCTTTTTTTTGCACGTGTGTGTCGTAGACTTGGTCGTCAGTGTACCCATTGTGAACGTCGAGTTAGCTTTCCAATTTATCGGAAGAGATTTTGCTGAGCGTGTTTGAGTTGCAATTTTACTACTCTAGATTCGCCGATCGTATACACTGACAATTAATTCAAATTGTCACTAGATCAATTTATCCTTAGAAATGAGAGTCGAGTAGAAGAATAAATTGTGCAACTTAAACACGAAGTGCAAAACGAAAAGAATGAATTAGCATCAGCTAATTTATATAAACAGATAGTTGTTCACAAAGCGGAATAAGTAACCCATGACATGAAAGTGAACACGCTATAGTCAAAAGAGACGAATAAATTATAATGCCGGAAAACGACCTCCACATAAATTAGTTGCTGATTAGATCATTTTACTTCACAAGTGAAATTGTGCAATAATTATTTTAGGGATAAGCATGACATTACGTATGCACGCCGTGCATTTGGCCATGATTGTAAACTGAGTTGCTTTTGTTATTTGCTCATGAAAATTGGAACTTTCGAATCGTACGAGTCGGGAAACTGTAAAAAAATAAAGCAACGTACCCATATTTTCAGTGTTGGCAGAAAAAGATTGATATCTCGCTTAAAAATGCAAAACTTCATAATTTTTCACGCCTTAGTTCAAATATAACTTATGAGCGAAAATAAAGCTTCATGGGTACTAATTCTGCTATCAGTAGCTTTTTGGTACCATAATGTATAATACTTTGAAACAAACATAGCTGTTAAGAAAGTAGTATCGGAAAATGAAAGAAATAAATTTTCTTAGTCCGTTTTTCCCGAAGTCGAAAACTCACATTGTAAAAATGTCAGCATGTAGTGTCTGTAGTTTGATGGCAGTCTCTACAAATCAGAATTTGAGTTTGAAGCCGCACCAATTGAAGTGCCAATTGTCAACAGCTCCAGCCAACAAATCTTTTAATTGTTTATTGATAAGTCCTCTGAACACTAGTCCGATCATTTCAAGTGAAGTGCAAACAGGCAAAATAATCCCAAGAGACAGCAAAAGCCTGCAAAAAAACAGGATCTGACACAACAGGATCTGAGGGACGGGGCACAAGACCAGATCCAGGAGAACAGGGCAAAGACAAAACTAGACAGGGTCATGCGGAACCCAGCAGACATCGATTCCAAAATACAGTAGGCCCCCAGAGTAATTGACGAAAAAGCAAAACAAAACATTTTATCGTTCAGTTTTCTGAAACAAAAAACGATTGCCATTCTGACAGAGTACCAAGCCGAAAGTAGAAAAACCTTTCTAAAAAAACTGTTCAAAATTTGTATTCGGTCACTGCTCGGAACATACTTCGATGAAGCGCGACATCGAACGAGATTCACTGGTTTGCTAAAAAAAAAGAAGATTATAATTGAAAGGTAAGTAGTAATGTAAGGTGTCTACTTTTTCAATCTGGGTTTGTGTGGCGTTGAGACTTGAATTCCGATTAAATAGTTGGCACTTAAAGAAACCTCACAAAGCCTTCAGTTGCGACCATTGAAGAAACATACAAGGGGATAAATTAGTTCGTAAAAAATACAATCCATGTTCTCCTTATACAATTTATCAACAATACTGTAAACAGACACCCTGTTAGTAACTAAATAGATGTAAGCGATAAATATATCAAAATGCCTCATTTTTCTTAACCAATCAGATTTTAGCATTTTAAATGCGTCTAATATAAGGAGAAAGTTCCTAAAAAGTTCGTATAACCTAATAGTACACCTTCCATTATTTGGTCAGACAATGGCACTAACTTTGTTGGCGCGGAAAAAGAACTATGCGAGAATACCGAGAAGTTGAACACCATCAACATCGCCGTCGAACTTGCCCACAAAGGCATTAAGTTGAGGTTCAATCCGCCCAGTGCGCCATGCCAAGTTGGCATCTGGGAGAAGTTGGTACGTAGTTTCAAGCGAATACTTTACACCACCCACGGTACTCGTCGTCTCACGGACGAAGTTTTGAACGATACTTTTGTCTCGTCGAACACGCACTTAGCTCACGCCCGTTAAAACCCGTAAGCGCCGACCCGTCCGACCTAGACGCAATAACACCTAATCATTTCCTACTCGGTAACCAAGCAACAGAAGCTCCGTTGGTCGTTGGCTTCGACAAGTGTGATCATCGAAAACGGTATTCCCACGCACAGTCGTATGCTAACACTATCTGGGCACGTTGGATCAAAGAGTACGTACCGGCGCTGAACCAACGTTCCAAATGGCAGGCGCCTGCCGAGCAACACCTAAAGACCAGTGACTTGGTCTGGGTAGTTGAAGAGACCAAACCAAGGGGTTACCACCCTACTGCTCGGATCATTGAACTTCGTTATGGTTCCGACAGCGTCGCACGCTCCGCTGTCTTGCGCACGTCCACCGGATCGCTCACCCGCCCGCTTGTAAAATTAGTACCCCTTCTCCCAGCATCTTCTTCTGGGCCGGAGGATGTTAGTAACTAAATAGATGTAAGCGAGAAATATATCAAAATGCGTCATTTTTCTTAACCAATCGGATTTTAGCATTTTAAATGCGTCTAATATAAGTAGAAAGTTCCTAAAAAGTTCGTATAACCTAATTTTAAGTAAATATAACCACGATATGAACGGATTAAGGTGGTTTTCGGCTTAATAATTTTAGGGTTTTTGGATCTATTGGTACAAAATGGTGACTGGCATTGAACTGATTCGTTATCAGACAAAATACCGGCCAAAAGAGCATCGAAAATTGCCGTCTAAAAAACCACTTGTTGATATGTTCGCCGTAATCTTAATACGTTATAATCTTAAAACGTTGATATGATTGTTAATAATGCTTACACGTTGATACATATACATACAGATAGCGAATTGAATCTTCGAAAGAGTGCTTTGCACCTTTAACATTGGTGCCGCTCCTTAACGAGCCACCTTTAAATTTCGACTTGTATTACCATTAGCCTAATTGTATGGATCTCGTGTTCCAACTGGAATCCACGATGAAGCCCAAAGTTTTATTCCCAAAGTGTCCAATGAGTTGAGCGGTGGCGCACAATTTCATTTCGGAAATCAGACAAAATCTGACCTATTAGATGAAATCGAGGGAGGAACAACAGTAGCTGAGTTGATCGAGTGGCTCAAAGCTAACAAACTGCAGGAACGCGAGGAATTGTTCGTGAAGGGAGATTCAGTGAGACCAGTACTCTCCACTGATGATGATCTCTTCAGCACTTGTTAAGTCGGTTGGATCCTGAAGAGAGAGGTCTCAGTTTCTCGTGCTGTATAGAGTCCAACATCCTGGAGGCACTACAGTTGCGGTATTTAGATACGCCCAAATTGGACTCGTCAACTACCTCGGAATCAAGTGGGAAACCAGATTCATGTGACTGTGCATCTTGCTTCGGATCAGAAAAAGAACTTCATCTTAAACAACCCCGGACCTATGTGGGTTGAATCTTCAGGAAAACAGGATCACACAACAAAACTGTAATACTGACTTGAAATTTTTAAAACAAATTTGCAAGGTATAAATTGATATTGAGTTATCTTAGACGGCAAGGAACCCAACCCCTGATATCTTTCAGAAATTTTTTTAAGGGGTTGTATAATCAAATAAAATTCGTGAAAATCATCCGTAAAAGGTCACCATTAACCCCCCACAAGAATTTTTGAGACAAAAAAAAGCGATTTTGAAAATTTTTGGTCGGAATTTGGGAAATTCAGACAAATCGGTCTACTATGGTTTTATAGCAAAAAATTAACCTCAGATATGAGAATAAATGTGTGAACAAAATGCTACATTGTTCAATTTTGAAAATTTTTGGTCAATTTTGAGGCGAAACAAAATATTTAGAAAATCAATACCGAATATTGATAAACAGTATTTTCGATCTTAAATCCGTCCAGTTTACTGGACTACCGTTCCGTAATCAAGAATTTGCAGAAAAAATTGACCAAAACTTGAAAAAAATGGACAAATGCATGAATTTTTGACCAATTTTTTAAAATTATGATTTTTTAACTAGAAGGTTCGTCGATTGAGTTAAACTCAATACACACAGAAAATTTATGAAAAAATCCACAAACTCCGGCCTAAAGAAACAAATTATCGAATTCCCAGAATTTTTCTCGTCGCTTGTTGATGTGACGTTTGGTACGCGTCCTTTGTGTCCTTTCACTCGCCAATTGTCCGTGTTCCATTTTTTTCACAATAGCGTCGCTCTCCCAAAACTTTGATTTTCGTTTTCTCCGTCTACTTTTCCGGATTTCGATGTAGTATATTGTCATTTATTCTGAAGTATGTTGTGTTTTGTTTCAGTATGTTGATTAAGCTAGTATGCTGGTTTGTTGCTTTGGTCTTGGTGCTTTCTAGGGTGTGACTTAAGTTTGTTCTAGAGTTACGGCTAGTTTGGCTCTTGGACTTTTCCAACTTACTAACTTACTAGCTCCCCTGTTGTAGTATAATGATTTTTGCTGCTGTATGTTTGCGTGCAACTGTATGATTGTTAGTTGGTTTGATCTTTTGCCTTCTAGGGTGTGACTTAAGCTTTTTCTGGAGTTAAGGCTAGATTGTTTCTCCACTTTTCCAGCTTTCATTGACTGCAAAAACGCTGCATGTTATTTAACTTTTGCTGTGGTTTGTTTAATATTGTTGCTTTGCTGATCGGTTGTTTAGGTTTGAATATTGCTAGGGTGTGACTTAAGTTTATGCTGGAGTTACGGCTAGTGGATTTCTCGCTCTTTTCATCCTTTTAGTATACTACTGTTTTGCCGTAAATTAGTTTGTTAATTGTATATTAAGCCCCACAATGACTCGTGCTAGTTTGTCTCTTGCAGTGGCATCTCTCGTCCTTCCTAGGGTGTGACTTAAGTTTGTTCTGGAGTTACGGCTAGTTTGTTTGGTTGAGTTTGTTGCTATGGTCTGCTAGCATACTACTTCCCGACCTCCCCGCTCGCTGCTTAATCGTCTTCCGCCCGTTCCTTCCAGTCTTTCCGTTTCGTTGCTTGCTACTCGCTCAACGCTTCCGTTCTAACCGTCCGTATTCCCGTCGCGTCGTGAGCTTGGCGCCCAACATTTCCGTTCTGTCCGTCTCGTTTTTCGTTTCTTCGTACGTCGCTCGTTCAACGTTTCCGTCCCATCCGTTGCGTTGCCCGTTTCCTGCCCGGGTTTTTGCCAGTTCCGTTCCGTTTCGTGTTTCGTTGCGCTCCTATCGCCCATCCTTCCCACCCCTTCCATCTCGTTTCCCGTTTCGTCGTGCTTCGTCCATCCGGTCCTCTTTCGCCGGTTGCCTGTCTTCTTGTTTAGTCTCACGTTGCTTAGAAGCACGTTGGACGCCTTCTCCCCTATGTTACTCACTTTCGCCGAGTAGTTCGTTACTCGGTAACTTCTTACCTGCTCTTCGTCGTCTTGATTATCGAGTCGTCGTTATAACCCTCATTCCACGTGCGTGTTTGGTTGAAAGTTACCTTACATTGTTGAATTAGATATTTCAATATCATGCCCGAGCAGCACGAGAAATTCAAAAAACTCTTTAATGCAAGATCTAATCTAGAATATGAGTTATGTAACATTCATAAAGACATCACAGAAGCCATAGAATGTCAAGACAGGAGGGTTAAAAATGAACGCTTGGTTTCTAAGTTGAAGGGTGTTTTCAGTAAATTGGTGCAGAAGAATGAAGAACTCTTTGACTCAGCCAGTAAAGCGGAGAACCACGATTCAATTTACCCTTGAGCAATGATTGGACGATGTAACTAAGAACAATGATAAATTTTTGCTTGCGGCTAGAAGCTATATTGACTCAATTGCTGACCGAGACACCGTATGTGAGGGCGTTAATCCTCAAGGGCAGTCTAAGAGAAGTTCACGCCAAACAGCATCATCAATGTCTAGCCAGCGTAAACATGACTTTCTCATGGCAAAACTAAAACACGAAGAAGCTGAGAAACAAGAGCAAGCTGCCATGCGCCCTGCTAAGCAAAGACACAAAATTGCCATGAAAAAAAGGAGCTTGAAATACAAATGGAGCAGATGGCAATTCAAGAATTAGTGGAAGACCACCGTCAGCAAGTTGCTGCAGCCAAATTAGATGAGGCTGAATTAATGGATAGTCTTGCATTGTTTAGTCACCACTCAAGTGAACTAAATTCGTTTAAAGATAGGGGATCAGATAGAAGTCAGAGACTTGTTCAGGATTGGGTAAATTCGTTTCCACAAGATAATTCACTGACTGCTGCAAGTGAATTAAATTTTTCTCGTCCTGGTTCAGCAACCGCTGACGCTCCTGTTCAAGATACTGCCTGCCCCTAGTAATCCTCCAAAAAACACAAGTAATGTTGCCGGTAACTTCAATCGCCTTGAAATGCTTTCTCAGTACACAGGGACAGGAGTTTCTGTTGCTCAGCAAGAAGCGCTGTATCGGGAATACCTCCAGGCTAAACTGCAGCAATCACTCAGTGAACAAAGGGTCGAGCAGGGACATAGTCCCTCAGGCAGTGGTAAGGTGAGCCCAGTGAACCAAGTATCAGTCGACGTACAAAATTTCCCACTCCCACCACTTCAGCCACCTATGCAACCTCCCCGGTCACCGACACCCGTTATAGCACCAACGAATTCCATATGTGTATCTGATTTTTCAACAAACCCACAGGTAAATCAGTTCTTAGGTCTAAAAAGCTCCAGTGTGCCTGGTCAATTACATCTGCTCATCCCTCATGTTCCACAACAACAGAATCCACCTCAAAGTAACATTCCACACCAAACACAAGTCCCTATTGCACATTCCCCGCATGATGTCCCTCCACCTCTAAACCAACTCGTGAACCCGCCACCCGTAATCCCGCCTCAACAATTATTTAATCCCAGACTCCATTGATTCTGTCGCCCATTCCATCGAGCACAGCAACATACTTTCCCGTTCCCAACATTCCACAACAAAACATTGTCCATTCACCTCAAGCCCGCCTGGTACCTTGTCCAACCGCACCGAAACGTCCCCTTAACCATAACCGGGATTTACATTTGTGGCGTTTTCATCAGTATAGTCCCCCAAACGTAAACCAGGCGAAAAATAATGCAACCGTCTTCAACAACGTTCAACCGAACCTCTACACAAGCACAGATAACCCCGCCATCAGCCATCCCATCTTGCAAATGAATGCACAACAAATTCCTAATAGCAACCATGCAACACTCTGTAGCATCCCTGTTAACCCCTTTAGTACAACTACTAGTATCGCGCCACCTTTTGTCAGGCCGGTTATACATCCAACATACGGTCATACTGCTCCGATACCATTGTGCTGGGGTGGCCCACCGCATCCCACGCCTCCAAGGCAGCATCTGAAAATGCAAGCTTGATTAAGGCATTCACTGACGCCTTATCTAGCAAGAGGAAAGAACCGCAACCCGAATGGGGATTCCCTAGAGTGGAACGAATGGTATGGTCAATTTGAAAGCGCAATTGACTCTCAGTCCCTAACTGATGACGTGAAATTGACATACTTTAAGACCCTCGTAACTGGTGAAGCTAAAACAGCTATAGCTGAGTTCGCTTACTGCGGCGCAATGTACAAAGACCCACTGAGGACATTAGAACGTAAATTTAGAACATTAGACGGCCAACCACAGGCGGTCGTAAGTGCACATTTGGACAAACTCAACAGCTTTCCACCATTGAGGATGCACAATAGCGATAACATCATTAACTATTCGGGGTGCATTTCAAGTCCTGTCGGGGTATTTAGATCGCTCCCATATGATTCAGATTTAAAGGGTGCTGCGCTTCTCAACACTGCCGCACAGAAGCTTCCACCTAATATGAAGGAGTCGTAGTCACTCTTCACTGTCAAAAGCATTGGGTGAAACCCATTCTTGTGGATTTCAACGACTGGTTAAAGGAGAAGGCCGAGGCGCACGATTTAATGAAGAATACCGCAACTAAATCAAGGATTGAGGATACCGACAACTAAGTAACAAGATCAAAATATGATTCGAAGTCATTTGCTGCAAACACGCAACACAACAGTAATGTTAAGCTACAACAGAGTTCTCCGTCAACATCAATCTCTAGATGCTTTGTATGCAAAGGCAGCCACCGGCTGTGGGAATGCCGTATTTCTACGGAAAATCCTCCCACGCAGAGAGCCAAGGTCGTGGCTGAGGCAAAGCTCTGTTTCTCTTGTTTGCGTGTTAAACATATGCTCAGGCAGTGCAAAAATCCCCGTAAATGTAGAAAAGATGGTTGCAACAGCTCCCAAAACACCTTACATCACGGAGCTGAAAGAGTTTTTCCAGCTAAACCCTCAAAAAAACAACAACATCAATACTTCAAAGTCGAATGCAGAGGTACTAGTAGGCCATCTACCGGTCAACCAAGCAATCAAGCAAAACAACCACTGTGTCGTCTGCCGACGGATGTCAAAGGCCTCCTTCAGGTCACGGAATTGAAACTGACTAATTCTTTTGGTACTAATACTACGGCGTTGGTTTTATGCGATACCGCTTGCAGTAACTCTTGGGTGTCCGATAGTTTCGCAGATAGGCTCAGTTTGCAGGGTACTAATATATTTATAATCTTTCCCAGTTAAATAATTAATACATTGATTGAAACAGTTACTAGCAGTCGGAATAAAACAGTTGTTTCCGTAATATTCCTCAATATCAAAAAGATGGTGTGTACCTTTTCCAAATTTGTTGCTTCTTTTTATTGGTTCAAAAGTTGGTTCCTCATATAGAAACATATCCCCATCAAACATTACATCTTAACCATCGTATTTTTCATCAATTTTTTGAATGTAGGACTCTAAATATTCCAAATTTCTATATCGCATATTGTTTTCTTCTCAACATCATTTGACTTCAGATACGTCAAAGTTATTAATTTTTTTTATCACTTTCAGCTAGCTCATAAAATTAATCAAGGTTGTCGTACAGAAACAAAATTGTGTTCTGTATTTCGAGAATCGAGTTAGCTTTCACTTTTAAGGAGAGATTTTGCTCGGCGCGTTTACTTAGCTAAATGAAGCTTGGATATTTGCTGAGCGAATCAACTTTCTATTTCTAGCTGTGCTTGCTGGGCCATGTGACGCAGCAGAAAGGTGTAGTTGTATACAGTTGCGAATGCTTATTACAAAAGTGGAGTCGCTATGTGAAACCAAAAATAAATTTGTTGTCAGTTTACTGCAGACTCAATATAGCGGAGTAAAGTTCGAGATAATAAAGTTAAATTGTGCGATTTATCTAGGAGAGGCAAAACAAGAGGATTGGTCATTTGATGAACACAAGCGTGAACAAATCAAAAAATAATACTTCGAACAGCGTGAGATTAATATGTACATTAATAGGAATGTATTCGCGGGGCGAGTACAAATATGAACTAGATAAAAGTTAACGACTTTCAGAATGAGGTAAAATGATATTTACAATATTCCCGTACCACAGATCGCTAAAATCAGAAAATGAAAAAAATTTATCAAAAAATTAAAATTAAAAACAATTGCAAACAAGTGCTGCTAATATTAGTGATATTTATATGCTCAAACCATTTTAGTGTCTCAAGAAGCTATCCACTGACCCAAATTCAACCCTAAAAAGTCTCACTGGCCTATAAAGATTGATAACTTCGGAAGTTTTGATTTTTAAAAAAAATGCAATTCTTGAAAAAAGCTCCTATGTTATTCGCAATATTACAATGTTAAAACAATCCATCGCCACTATATGTTATGCAGTACCCTACTATCAAAATCCGAAGTAAAATCAATGGCCCCTGTAGCCGGAAAAACTTAAGAAATGACAATATTATCTAAAACTTTAAAAAAAATTAGCAAAAATTACGATCAATTTGCGTTTTCTTTGCAGTACCAAACACATAGCTGACAAAAAAAGGTCAAAAAAGAAAAGCCTTCAGTGGACCCTTTTCCAACCCTGACAATACTAATTTAAGACCAATCACCTAAAAAACTCAAAAATTAAGAAAGACTGGAAAAATTTCACCATTTTGGCCTCATAAACTCCTGAAAGTGACCTTTTAGCCTTGAATTAAGGCTTTCCCAGTAACTGCATCTTTCTACGCACTTGAAGGACTACTGAATCAGAGATGGGTTGCAGATGCATCTTAATGCCTCTGAGATCTATCTGTTTGTCTTGTTTCAAAAGCTCAAAGTCATAGAAAATTGTGTCAAAACAACTTATAAAAAACGTCAGAGCACCAAAACAGTACAAACTTGGTGGATTGTAAAAACATAGCCGGAATACTCCGGAACCAATTCGAAGTATATATTCATTTCGTCTCAAGCCAACTACTAATCGACCAAAAAGTGCCGCTACTCATTTATGCTTGTTTGAAACGGACCAAAAACAATCATCAAGAACAACATCAGAAAAAAATTGTGGTAAAAATATGCTTCAATTTCGCCAGAAGTTGCAACTCCGTAAAAAATATTGGCTGAAAACTTGCAGAAATTATTCCTAATTCAATTAACAAAGCACAATTGGAAAAAAAATGCAAAACAGTACCGGAGAAAACTTTGAAACAACAATTTTTTTTTTACAAAACTTCCTACAAAATGCAATTGCTGCTTACCATCAAATTCTCTGTGACAGCCGTCTAACGTTGTTCTCTACCAGATCGGTGATCTACAACAGATCTATCCAAAACTGTTGTAATGTTGCTAAAAATTGTGATAATGTTATCTTCAAAACCATACCAATGTCTCAGGAAACTATCCATTAACCCAATCGCAAGAACAAAAAACTCTACAAATGGCAAACATTTTCAAAACAAGTTGATAAAAATGCAGAAAAACCCTTAAAAAATAGCAAAATTACTTTGTTATAAAGTAATTCATTGCCACTAGAAATTATTCAGAAAAAAATTTAAAAATGACAAAAATTATCAATAAATTGAAAGAAACTGCAAAAATTAGTATCATTTATCGTTTTGTTTGAAGTACCAAACGTATGGCTGACTAAAAGGACATAAAAAGATAAAAAAGAGACACTTAAAAAGATAAAACGTTGATTTAAGACTCGTAAACCAAAAAACGAAAACAACCAAATTGAAAAATTTCGCGCTCAGAAACTACTAAAATTGACCTTTTAACTTTGAACTAAGTTGTCAGTAACTGCACCCTTTGAAACATTTAAAGGACTCCTAAATCAGCTATGGGCCTCTATTGTAATTAAATTTCCCGAGCGTTAGCTGTTTTTCCTGTTTCTAAAGCTCGGTCATGGAAAAATGTGTGAAAGCATCTCATAAATAAAGACAGCACGAATATATTGCAAACTATTTGGATTGTTAAAACATAGACGGAATAATCCAGAGCCAAGTTGAAGTAGATATTCACTTAGACCCAAGCAAAGTACTGATCAATCAAAATGTGCCGCCACTTATTTTTTCGTTTTGAGACGCATAGAATAAAAACAGTTAGCACATGAGAAAAAACAAAACTCTCAAAATCTGGTAAAAAATCTGAACGAATTTTGACAAAAGTTGTGACTCCGTCTCGTAAAAACTACTGGCAGAAAACTTGCAGAAAAAACAGCTCGTATTCAGATTAAAAAAGCCAATCGGAAAAAACCTGCAAAACGGTACATATGGAGAAAACCGAGGAACAACAAAAAAAGTTTTACAAAGCTTGCTACAAAATGCAACCTGCTGCTACCAATCAATTATTCTGCGATAACCCTTATAACAATTTTCTCTGCTCATAAAACGACAAAAACGAAAAATTTTGTAGAATTTTTTATTTTATCTAAACTGCGCTATTGAACATTGCATTGTCACCTCTTTTTTTCTTAACAAACAACACTTATCTAGTATCTACCTGGCAAACAAAATCTTCCAGCAGAAAGCACAAAATGAGAAATATGTTAACTTGAGCCAACTTGACTAAACTTACAAATATTACTCGAAAAGATCACTGCAGTAGTAATAGGGTGAGCCACCCTCCCGGGGGGGGGGGGGGGGGTGACGACCCCCATGTATTAAGATTGGTTATAGCGGCTTTGACCGATTAGGGCCGTCCCTAATGTACTAAGATTGGGTATAGAATCTAGGGGCGCCTACATGAATTAAGATAGTGTATAGGCCCCATGTATGAAGATTAGTTATAGCCGTCGACATGTATTAAGATTAGCTATAGCCGCCGACATGTATTAAGATTAGTTATAGCCGCGGACATGTATTAAGATTAGTTATAGCCGCCGATATGTATTAAGATTAGTTATAGCCGCTGACATGTATTAAGATAAGGAATAGGAACTAGGGTATCTTTTGCAGATTTTTTGCAGAATTTTTTGCAAAATTTATCTGTTTTTGGGTTAAAATTACGTCATAGTAGCTGCTCGGGGTCAATAATTTGGCTAGTAATGATCCGCGCGTACTGGATTAGATCATTAGGATCCGCTCCATTAATAATAGAAGTATGTTATTTTTATAGTTTAGCAGTTTATAGTTTTTTTTCAATAATTTCTAAATACTCTCTTCTGATTGGTTAAAAATGACAATTTTTTAAAAAAATTAAATTAGAAAAGTTATAAATAACAGACAAAGTATAAATTATGCAGATCAAACTACAAAATCATTCGAACATTTACATTAAATAGTTATGAATTATAAAGCATAGTTATAAAAAATCACAAAGACAAAATAACATTATTATAAAAACTCTACAATTTGAGGGGTACGGTATGGATACCGTCAGCTAGAACTACTCGTTTGGGAAAGAAATAGGTGAGCCCTTTCTTTGTCTGTTCATATATAGCAACACAATGATTTATTGTTCTGAACCCTCTGTTTGTCGAAGTAAGGTTGATAATTTCATCCATCACTCGTTGACATTTTTCCATTGGTCCATCTCCAGTCTCCTCCAGACTTCTCTTGTTCAGGCCTTTGCTACTAAATTTTTACTTGTCAGACTGGTCATCGTAGCAGCAACAGGTTTTACTGCAGAGACAAATCATTTCGGTGCATCTGAATTTTTCTTTGAAGAGTCCTGGCTCTCTTTTATCGTGCTTCTTGTGCTTTGAGCAACATGTTCTAGGGAAAAAGTTGTGTGAGGCATCTGCTCTGAAGTAATCATCACAGTCCCTCTCTCGCAAAGTTTCCCATTCTTCCTTTTTAGCAGGTCTAATGCAATCGTACAAGTTCTCGTGCGCTAGCGCAAAATAAAGAGAATCCGCGTCCATTTCCAACTCCTCAAACTTGTCAACATCGTAAAATTTATCGAAAAAATTGTAATAGAGCTCCAACATACGTAGCTTAGCGTATTGAAGCGTAAAAAAAATTAAAAATGACAAAAATTATCAATAAATTGAAAGAAACTGCAAAAATTAGTATCATTTATCGTTTTGTTTGAAGTACCAAACGTATGGCTGACTAAAAGGACATAAAAAGATAAAAAAGAGACACTTAAAAAGATAAAACGTTGATTTAAGACTCGTAAACCAAAAAACGAAAACAACCAAATTGAAAAATTTCGCGCTCAGAAACTACTAAAATTGACCTTTTAACTTTGAACTAAGTTGTCAGTAACTGCACCCTTTGAAACATTTAAAGGACTCCTAAATCAGCTATGGGCCTCTATTGTAATTTAATTTCCCGAGCGTTAGCTGTTTTTCCTGTTTCTAAAGCTCGGTCATGGAAAAATGTGTGAAAGCATCTCATAAATAAAGACAGCACGAATATATTGCAAACTATTTGGATTGTTAAAACATAGACGGAATAATCCAGAGCCAAGTTGAAGTAGATATTCACTTAGACCCAAGCAAAGTACTGATCAATCAAAATGTGCCGCCACTTATTTTTTCGTTTTGAGACGCATAGAATAAAAACAGTTAGCACATGAGAAAAAACAAAACTCTCAAAATCTGGTAAAAAATCTGAACGAATTTTGACACAAGTTGTGACTCCGACTCGTAAAAACTACTGGCAGAAAACTTGCAGAAAAAACAGCTCGTATTCAGATTAAAAAAGCCAATCGGAAAAAACCTGCAAAACGGTACATATGGAGAAAACCGAGGAACAACAAAAAAAGTTTTACAAAGCTTGCTACAAAATGCAACCTGCTGCTACCAATCAATTATTCTGCGATAACCCTTATAACAATTTTCTCTGCTAATAAAACGACAAAAACGAAAAATTTTGTAGAATTTTTTATTTTATCTAAACTGCGCTATTGAACATTGCATTGTCACCTCTTTTTTTCTTAACAAACAACACTTATCTAGTATCTACCTGGCAAACAAAATCTTCCAGCAGAAAGCACAAAATGAGAAATATGTTAACTTGAGCCAACTTGACTAAACTTACAAATATTACTCGAAAAGATCACTGCAGTAGTAATAGGGTGAGCCACCCTCCGGGGGGGGGGGGGGGTGACGACCCCCATGTATTAAGATTGGTTATAGCGGCTTTGACCGATTAGGGCCGTCCCTAATGTACTAAGATTGGGTATAGAATCTAGGGGCGCCTACATGAATTAAGATAGTGTATAGGCCCCATGTATTAAGATTAGTTATAGCCGTCGACATGTATTAAGATTAGCTATAGCCGCCGACATGTATTAAGATTAGTTATAGCCGCGGACATGTATTAAGATTAGTTATAGCCGCCGATATGTATTAAGATTAGTTATAGCCGCTGACATGTATTAAGATAAGGAATAGGAACTAGGGTATCTTTTGCAGATTTTTTGCAGAATTTTTTGCAAAATTTATCTGTTTTTGGGTTAAAATTACGTCATAGTAGCTGCTCGGGGTCAATAATTTGGCTAGTAATGATCCGCGCGTACTGGATTAGATCATTAGGATCCGCTCCATTAATAATAGAAGTATGTTATTTTTATAGTTTAGCAGTTTATAGTTTTTTTTCAATAATTTCTAAATACTCTCTTCTGATTGGTTAAAAATGACAATTTTTTAAAAAAATTAATTTAGAAAAGTTATAAATAACAGACAAAGTATAAATTATGCAGATCAAACTACAAAATCATTCGAACATTTACATTAAATAGGTATGAATTATAAAGCATAGTTATAAAAAATCACAAAGACAAAATAACATTATTATAAAAACTCTACAATTTGAGGGGTACGGTATGGATACCGTCAGCTAGAACTACTCGTTTGGGAAAGAAATAGGTGAGCCCTTTCTTTGTCTGTTCATATATAGCAACACAATGATTTATTGTTCTGAACCCTCTGTTTGTCGAAGTAAGGTTGATAATTTCATCCATCACTCGTTGACATTTTTCCATTGGTCCATCTCCAGTCTCCTCCAGACTTCTCTTGTTCAGGCCTTTGCTACTAAATTTTTACTTGTCAGACTGGTCATCGTAGCAGCAACAGGTTTTACTGCAGAGACAAATCATTTCGGTGCATCTGAATTTTTCTTTGAAGAGTCCTGGCTCTCTTTTATCGTGCTTCTTGTGCTTTGAGCAACATGTTCTAGGGAAAAAGTTGTGTGAGGCATCTGCTCTGAAGTAATCATCACAGTCCCTCTCTCGCAAAGTTTCCCATTCTTCCTTTTTAGCAGGTCTAATGCAATCGTACAAGTTCTCGTGCGCTAGCGCAAAATAAAGAGAATCCGCGTCCATTTCCAACTCCTCAAACTTGTCAACATCGTAAAATTTATCGAAAAAATTGTAATAGAGCTCCAACATACGTAGCTTAGCGTATTGAAGTATAAAGAACCCAACTATTATAGGTTCTCGATGCTCAATTTTGGATTTTGCAAGCTCAACTTCGTAAATTTCTTTTGACACAATGTTCAGACGCTTAAACATTTTCCCATTGATTGCTTTGTGCGTCTTCTCATCATTCAGGTGTTTGGTCTCTGGGTGTCTACTTCTCTCCAGAAATTGATATCCATAAGAGCTGTTACTCAACAATTTCATTGTCTCAGTCACAACGCTAGAGTCAGCATTTTCATAACCCGCTCTTCTAGCATCTACCACTGACTGAACAAAATTGTTGAAGCATTTTTTGGAGGTGCATTGTACGAATCTATAAATTTTTGTGCATTTCAGACCAAGACTGAGACAAAAGTTGAGTAAAGGAGTAGTGATTGTCCCATTTTCCAACTTGAATCTCGAAATCAACATTCGTTGAGGTTGTTTGAGTAGGTTGTTTTCAATTGCATACTCTCTCATATAATCTCCAATATCGGCTCGACTGACATTATAGCTCTTAAAATAGGAGGAAAATTAGAGAATTGTACTTTAATCCGTCCGGAACTTCGAGATCGCACTGTACATATCCAAACATTTTCCCATCTCTTATTTTTGCTAACAGAGACTCTTGCTTCATAGGTAGTTTGAAGGGAAAGTTCGTCCTCACGTGATTTCTGACATTTTCCTCTTCTTTAACTCTTTCGTACCGTTTACACTCTCAGACTTCAACAATATTTTATCCTTTGTTTCTCAAATAATCTCTTCTCAGTTCATCTTGTTCTCTTTTTCTGATTCCTCTCTGCATTTCCTCCTCCGAGAGGCTTGCTCGAGATTCTTGGCATGGGTAAAAAAGGAAATAACAACCCATGGATTTGAATACTGTGTCGCAATGAGCCGTCCACGCTAAAACAGTCAATCTTTCTCTGTTTCCCGGTTGTATAATAGCTTTCAATTGTGCAATCTGGGCATTGTGATTGGAGATAAGACATGACCATGTTCTCAAATGTTCGAGATTTATTGGTTCAAGCTTTGAATTTTTGAGAATTTGTGTCGGGCTCCCATTGTGTGTAAAGCCCTGTTGGCATTTCTTGTTACATTGAAAAGGGATAGAGTTGACTAGCATCAATACCCACGATAGATTTACATGTTTTTTCTGACTTCCTGGTGTAGGTTTGATCAACTACTGCCTTTCTTGTGAACACAATAGAAGGTCCACCAGTCATTTCCTCGCGTATTTTATCATGTAAACCCTTGTCACTTTCAACAAATGGGAAAAATTTGTGATTTGTTGACTTGTGAAGACAAATGTTTGCTAAATTGGGGAGTGCACATCCGAGTTTTAACATGTCGATTCCTTTGTTGTGGTAAAATTCCATCATTTCTTGCATTGCTTCCAGTTTTGGAACAACATCCTTGTTGTTGTACCACTTGGCAAAATCTCTAAATGTAGAAATTTGCTCTTCCTCCCAAATCACTTTCAAGTAACTGTAGTTATCGACTCCAGATGGGGAACTTCCTTCAGTTTCAATTTTTCAGGGCTTCTTGTTGAGATAGTCCACTGTTCAGCAACTTAGTAAAATCAGTGAATTCTTTCACCAAGGGGTTGTGATCCTTCAATTTAATGAAGAAACGTTCATAGGGGGATAGAAAAGTTGCGCCAAGTTTATTTGGGGAATCCAACCATTCATATGGGAACAATCCTTTAGTCTTGCTGGTCTTGAAAGCTTTGAGGAATGAATCGAGAGATGGAGCTCCTCCTAGGAAATTTAAAATATCACGAAACTGGACGTCGCCGAATTTAAACGAAACAAAATGGTTCGCCTTTTTGATAACTGTTGGTTGAATATCCCGCTCATGAATGAGATAAGGTAGAAGGTAGGATTTGATGAGATTTAAATCGTACTTTCCACTGTTGAATCCATATACAGGTAATGTGTTGATATAACGCTCAAAGTGTTGTTGCAAGTCCAAAAGTTGATTTTTCTGCGTTTGTAGGAACTGAATAGACATATCAGCTTCCTCTTCCTCCTCAATACCCTCATCTTCGAAATCAAATGCAGGAGTTGTGTGACCTTTCCTTTCGTTCAGTTTTTCAAAGATGGCTTTAACTCGGCTATTGATTATCTCCTGAATTGATGCAAATTTTGTTTGCATGTCGGTTTTACGCTTGCTAGCTAACTCCTCAAGAGCTTCGGCAAAAGAAACAATCAGGGTCTTAGGGTCTTTGTCGCATAGAAACACAGGATCTTTAATCAAATTTGGGGAAATGGAGACAGATATTGGCTCATGTTTTCCAATCCAAGTAGTTGTATTTGTATCTTTAAGCCCTTCAGTGGGAGCGCAGATAGATTCAAAGTCAAAAATAGCCAAGTTTTTGAATAATTTTTGATCATCGTTGTAGGAAATTCCAAACCTATCGAGTTTATCAAACAAAGTTTCTCGCAGAGTATTCACACTCTTTGGGTAAATATGCTGTACTCTGTCTTTGCAAGATTTAACATGACGGTTGAAATTTCCCACTTTCTGAATGAAGGTATCGCAACTGGGACAACGGAATCGTTTAAAGAATGTGTTAATATCATCCACGTAGCATATATGGTTGTTGTATCGCAGTAAATTAATGTTCTTTTCGTGCATTTCAACACTTCTTCTCGCAAGTTCTCCAACAAATTCTCCTTCCTCTACATCAATATCATAAATAAAGATGTTATGCTTTATCGCATTTTCAACAAACACGAGATGATCGATTGATACTCCCCTGAAGTTGATTGCGTCATGTCCAGATTCATGAAGAAAAGCACTAAACAAATTTGCTGCATTCGTTTCCAGCTCAGATGATCCATACAAGTGTACAGCTATAGCTCTGTACAGGCAAAGATAATCTTTGTAAGTCTCGCCGTAACCATTCGATACAAGACAATTCACATCTGATCGTCTAAGTAACTGTTCAGGAAGAGCATCGATACATCCCATTGGAATGTTTTTTAGGAGAGCGCAAAATATTGTTAAGTTAGTAGTTAAAGCAAATCGCCACTTTGTATTTTCGCGCTCCTGTGTACACGTCTCCACTAGATCCATCCTTTCAACTCTGTCTTGAAGTGAAACCAAGTCTCCTTTTAAGCACAGTAAATGAGATTTTTCAAAAAAAGTGTTGTTCTCATGTGCATAAAAGTATCGATACTCATCTGTGTCCACATTACGCAAGATAAATCCAAGAGCTACATTCACTTTGGCAGCGCAATTTAATTTTTCAAAATTTTCTATTAATTTATCGTTGATCTCATTGGGATCGAGTTTGGACAACTTGAAGTTGAACACTCGATGTCTCCCATTCCCATAGAAGGTCCACCGGTCATTTCCTCGCGTATTTTATCATGTAAATCCTTGTCACTTTCAACAAATGGGAAAAATTTGTGATTTGTTGACTTGTGAAGACAAATGGTTGCTAAATTGGGGAGTGCACATCCGAGTTTTAACATGTCGATTCCTTTGTTGTGGTAAAATTCCATCATTTTTTGCATTGCTTCCAGTTTTGGAACAACATCCTTGTTGTTGTACCACTTGGCAAAATTTCTAAATGTAGAAATTTGCTCTTCCTCCCAAATCACTTTCAAGTAACTGTAGTTATCGACTCCAGATGGGGAACTTCCTTCAGTTTCAATTTTTCAGGGCTTCTTGTTGAGATAGTCCACTGTTCAGCAACTTAGTAAAATCAGTGAATTCTTTCACCAAGGGGTTGTGATCCTTCAATTTAATGAAGAAACATTCATAGGGGGATAGAAAAGTTGCGCCAAGTTTATTTGGGGAATCCAACCATTCATATGGGAACAATCCTTTAGTCTTGCTGGTCTTGAAAGCTTTGAGGAATGAATCGAGAGATGGAGCTCCTCCTAGGAAATTTGAAATATCACGAAACTGGACGTCGCCGAATTTAAACGAAACAAAATGGTTCGCCTTTTTGATAACTGTTGGTTGAATATCCCGCTCATGAATGAGATAAGGTAGAAGGTAGGATTTGATGAGATTCAAATCGTACTTTCCACTGTTGAATCCATATACAGGTAATGTGTTGATATAACGCTCAAAGTGTTGTTGCAAGTCCAAAAGTTGATTTTTCTGCGTTTGTAGGAACTGAATAGACATATCAGCTTCCTCTTCCTCCTCAATACCCTCATCTTCGAAATCAAATGCAGGAGTTGTGTGACCTTTCCTTTCGTTCAGTTTTTCAAAGATGGCTTTAACTCGGCTATTGATTATCTCCTGAATTGATGCAAATTTTGTTTGCATGTCGGTTTTACGCTTGCTAGCTAACTCCTCAAGAGCTTCGGCAAAAGAAACAATCAGGGTCTTAGGGTCTTTGTCGCATAGAAACACAGGATCTTTAATCAAATTTGGGGAAATGGAGACAGATATTGGCTCATGTTTTCCAATCCAAGTAGTTGTATTTGTATCTTTAAGCCCTTCAGTGGGAGCGCAGATAGATTCAAAGTCAAAAATAGCCAAGTTTTTGAATAATTTTTGATCATCGTTGTAGGAAATTCCAAACCTATCGAGTTTATCAAACAAAGTTTCTCGCAGAGTATTCACACTCTTTGGGTAAATATGCTGTACTCTGTCTTTGCAAGATTTAACATGACGGTTGAAATTTCCCACTTTCTGAATGAAGGTATCGCAACTGGGACAACGGAATCGTTTAAAGAATGTGTTAATATCATCCACGTAGCATATATGGTTGTTGTATCGCAGTAAATTAATGTTCTTTTCGTGCATTTCAACACTTCTTCTCGCAAGTTCTCCAACAAATTCTCCTTCCTCTACATCAATATCATAAATAAAGATGTTATGCTTTATCGCATTTTCAACAAACACGAGATGATCGATTGATACTCCCCTGAAGTTGATTGCGTCATGTCCAGATTCATGAAGAAAAGCACTAAACAAATTTGCTGCATTCGTTTCCAGCTCAGATGATCCATACAAGTGTACAGCTATAGCTCTGTACAGGCAAAGATAATCTTTGTAAGTCTCGCCGTAACCATTCGATACAAGACAATTCACATCTGATCGTCTAAGTAACTGTTCAGGAAGAGCATCGATACATCCCATTGGAATGTTTTTTAGGAGAGCGCAAAATATTGTTACGTTAGTAGTTAAAGCAAATCGCCACTTTGTATTTTCCAGCTCCTGTGTACACGTCTCCACTAGATCCATCCTTTCAACTCTGTCTTGAAGTGAAACCAAGTCTCCTTTTGAGCACAGTAAATGAGATTTTTCAAAAAAAGTGTTGTTCTCATGTGCATAAAAGTATCGATGCTCATCTGTGTCCACATTACGCAAGATAAATCCAAGAGCTACATTCACTTTGGCAGCGCAATTTAATTTTTCAAAATTTTCTTTTAATTTGTCGTTGATCTCATTGGGATCGAGTTTGGACAACTTGAAGTTGAACACTCGATGTCTCCAATTCTCCATTTCCGTATCGCCAAAAAAGTGCTGGCAAGCACTTAGTTCCTGCTGCAATTGCTCGTTGTTCTGGTCTAGCTCCTCTGATTCTAGGACTTCTTTGAGCTTTTCACTCGATTTGATCCCAACTTTTGTAGAAGTTCCATGTTTTCTCCTCTTGTGTTGTTGAAGAGAATAGAAGCTTGGGAACTCTTCCAAGCACACAGTAAACACAATAATAAGCTTAATATCTTTCGGGAGATGATGCTCGGCAAGGTGATATTTCAATTCTTCTTTCTTCTTTGTATAAAAATTGGGACATTTGCGACATGATAAAGTCCTACTATGACAAGATTTTTTGTGCCTGGCCATGCTATATTTTGCAACTATTTTTTCGCACTTTGGGCATTTCACTGGGAGATTTCTATCAAGAGCAGGCATTGCACTGTTTTGATCCAAAATAAATTGAAAAAAATTCAGGTAAATTGCGGAGCAACTGAATCTGAAAAAACAAAGTATAATGATTAAAAGCTGCTATGTAACTTTGAGCTACTCAACGATGACTCATCACTTCCATATATGGAAATGACGTCATTTCTTTTTTAGAATCGAGCATCATGTCAGAACATTCTAGAAGATTGATATGATCAAAGTGCGACAGTTCTGCATATAATTAACTAACTTTCAGTTTCAATGTACAAATTCATTCAGTGGCGAAAAATTCGAACTTTACATTTTTTTTTATTTTTCTCTCACTCTTATTTGTTAACTTTTACCTGAATTTTTCTTTTCCCATACAGATTATCTCACCAAAAAATACAACAAGAAAATTACTCTTTATAATTTTCCGATTGTTACAGTATTTTGAGTAGATGTAGTCCAAAATTTTGTATCCCAAATATTGATAAATTTTACAGTCTGAGATCAAATTTTGTTTTATTGAAAATAGAAACTAGTGCATAAATGTGCTTTCAACATAACCAGACAGAGATCCAGAAAAAATTTCCATCTTTTATTGAAGAACAAGTTTACGTTGTACAACTTAATGTTGTTGTAATAGAACCTCTCATCCAATCAGACTTCAGCTTTAGAAATCTAATTCTCAAAATAAACGATATCATTTTATGCATGACCTTTTCTATTTTATTTTCTTTTATATTAACAGAGTTTTACCTGATACTGTATTCATTTGTGAAAAAAGTTGATCAAGAATCACTTACAACTTTTGGAAAAGATTTAAAAAAGAAAGGAAAGAATCGCTGATGCTTACAGAGTAGATGAAATTGATATTGATTCTTGTTTCTTTTACAATTTCCAGTACGTTTTTACTCAAAACAACAGAATCGTCCGATTTAGTAAAGGATTTGAATATGAAACCTTCTCTATCAAAAAATTCGAGTATGATGACTACATAACAAAAAAATCTTTCGATTTATCGTCAGAACTACACATCAACAAGTATGAAATGCTTTTCATATTGAATTTTGTCCCAGAAATTATGGAACAGTACAGAAATCTGACTCAAGCTAATTATATCCCAATTCCTGAACCAGTAACAATTACTTCATCTCTGCAGAGTGCGTTTTTGTTTCATTATTACAAGGACTACAATGCAGAGGGGATAATAATACGACTTGGAATACGACTTCCCAACATTTATATACTAAAATTTAGTACCAAATTTGAAGAATTTTCCGAGATCGATTTGAGATTTAACAAGATGGAGAGAATGTATCAAAGCTTGACTTTTGGTCAATTACGTCAACTCATTTCCTCTAACATATCCATCTTTGGCTGTTAATTAGGATAACACGTGTGAAAATTACCTTTTTTGGTCACTATTCAGAACTGAGCTTACGCGTTTCGTATAGTATTGTTAGATTTTCTATGAGTTGATTCCTTCTTTGGTAACTTTACAACTGATAAATATCCTTTTCTGGATAATAACGTCACTTTTTTTGCTAAACAATACCCTTTTTGGAAACTCTGTTCTCATTGGTTGGAATTTAGTCTAAATAGAGCTGAGGAATTCATCCAACATCACTTGCTTTCTCTTCTCTTAAAACGACATCACCTCTGTCTCAACTACCTTTAACTCTAATCCTTCTTCTCATCTCACCACACTGAGAAATGGAATTTACAGTGCAAAACAACAGTGTTCTCTACTCAGTTTCTTTCACAGAGGAGACTGCTCGGATAAGCATCAGAGACGTATCGAATGGGCTCTACGAGTCAATTCTAACCCTGCCTATTACAGTGTGGCACATTATTGAGCACCAGCGACAACAGTTTGACACATAACATCAGGGACAGGTTCCAATCACGGAGAATCAGCTCGGAACTCACGCAATGGGTCACGAAGTTGCTGTGATCAGTGGACATCACTATCCTCACGTAACTGGAACAGCTTTTCCCGACAACTACGTTGCTGGAAGCATTCAGTACACATTTCCGTGGGAGGAAGGACAGATTCCCAACAGCTGGTTCAATACACCAGAGACAAGTCAAGTATCCAGTCCAGAGCCGCAAAGCAGCCTTCTCCAGATAGTGAGCAATGCTGGCAGCAGTGAACAAAGCGAATTGAGTGTCGATACTTGCACCACGTGGTCATTTAACGATCTGGAAAACTTCGATCCAGCTCAATATTATGTTTCGACTGATATGTCCACTACACCGTCAATGACAACCCCCTCCATAGAGGCCGGAACAGCTCACAACCCCATTGTGCTGACTGATGAGGTTCCGATAACTCCCATCAGTGTTCGACCTACAGAACCGCCAGCAATCGTTGAAAGAGTCCGTCCATTTGGCAAAGAAATTCAAAACTTGTCAGAATACGTTGTGAGAACCCGTTTTGAATAACTTTGATATTTTAAATTTTATACTTGAATTCTTTTAAAGTACTTTCTGATTTATTTATACTTTTGTTTTAATTCATTTCTTTTGAAGTTGAACTATTTCTTTACTCCAAACACTATGCAGGCTATGTTCTAGCGAACAAAGCGAAATTCAGTTATTTCCTTTTTAGAAAATAACTGAATTTTTTTCGATTTTTAATAGAAATCTTTGTTTTGAAAATTGATATTTAGTAAAACAAAACAAGTTCGAAAGTTGTCATTTTAAAATGTGAAGAAAATTTCTTTTTTGCGCTATATCATACCGTAAAATAAAGAAAAATGAATATTTTTTGCGTTTTTAAATGACACATTTTGAAATTTTTTTTGACATATAGGAAATTTTTTATAACTCAAAATTTGATATTCAAGAGAAAATGTTGTAAAAATTTTTGATTTTTAAGAAAACGTTGAAAATTTTTTCGATTTTTAACAAAAAAGTTGTTTGAATTTTCGATTTTTCAGAAAAGTTTGTTTGTAAAATTGATTTTTAACAACAAATTAATTCAAATTATAAAGACAAATAAAAATCACAAAACACAAACAAGAATTTAATAACGTTATTTTCTAATTTCAAGATACAGAAGAGGATTATCAATTATGTCATGGCCATCTAACAAACAATCAACAATCTTTATAAGTTCACTCTCATACTTTGAGTTTCTAAGGGAATGAATTCTATCTAGAAAAGATGATCCAAGGGTTTGAGTACTCGCATTTCTTTGCTCAGCGCGTAGTAGGTGACGCTTGAACTTCTTTCTGCTCAATCGTTTTTTGGAGATACTGGGTACTTTTTCCACGTACTTATTCTCCAAGTTGTGCTCCACCGCTCTGGTTAACTGAGCAAAGACAACTCCTGACTCTTCTAAAATGGAACCAAAGAACTGATGTTTATAGAGTGTGTACAAGCAATCGACTGTTTGATAAATATAAGACAAGTTTTCTATTGTCTCTAATATCTCTTTCACTGAGGATGAAATGAGAATAATGTGGTATCGACAAGTCTTTAATGCACAAAAATTGTCATTATGAGTAGCAACGGAGTATTTTTTAGTGAGTAGATAAGATTTATACTCCTTAACTGATACAGAAAGGAATAATGTCTTGTCATTATAATCTCTTTAAAATTGAGGTAAAACCTGACACATTATTGCTGCCATTTCTCTATCGGGGTAACAGAATAGAACCTATGTATATGGAAACAAAAAGTAACGTAATTTTCCATTTTTAGCTGTAACAATTTTTGTTTCCATAAAAAGCTGAAAAATCATTTTCATAATGATACAGTTCAAGAAACAGAAGACTTAAAGAATTCGTTGTTATACTTGTTCAAACTATTTCAAGCACTATTTTTCTTTAATGCAACACAGACGAGCTAAACACCAAGATCCTTTTGAAAATCTGGTTAAAAAATTCGCGAACCTCAAGATTTCCGAATAGATTACCCTATAAGGAAATAACGTCATTTAGCATACCTTTTATGGGTATCAGCAACTGCGAATTGGAGACTATGAGTTTCAAAAATTCTGCTTCCTCAAGGAGGATCTTCTCAATGGAGAACTAGAGATGAGAGAAAGACAGCCTCAATTCGACAAAAACATAGGCATGGAACACGTGTTGGAACAGTGTCACAAAGTGAGAGAGATTAGCATTGGACGAAACCGGAGACTCTATGTTACTTTCCTATAATACATCAAGGACAACCCAGTTTCAACTTATGTACAAATTCGAATCTTTAGTCGAAAGGAGAACAACGAGTTCAAACAAGTGACTTATGTCAGCTACACTCTGGATGAATTCAACGAGTTGATACAAAATTTGAAGGACTTTTCTAATATTCAACAATGTTTAGTTCAATAAATGTGTAATTTTGTAATGTATTTGTCTTTTTAATTGATATCTTCTGATCATTTTTTCTTTTTTCAACCTGAAAATGAGTTGGAATATTGGTTCCTCCAGACATTTTTTTCTGAGTCTAAGAAATAAATCAAAATTATTCCACGTTAGACTTCACTACGAACTAAAAAAGTCTTCTTATACAGTTCTTGAAGCTCTAAATTTTCCCAGAAATGATAAACTTGACAGTGAGTCCAATTTTTCAGAACTAAAGTGGGTTAATCATAACGGATTACGACGCACAACTTTAAAATATCAATCTGAAAAACAAAAAAATTCCATTTCACAACATCGTTGGAACGGAGTTCAATGGAGTTTTTTGACAAAAATTGAACTAAAAAAAGAGGAATACAAAAAATTATTGGAACATCTTCCTGACCTTATTTTTTATGTAGAGACTTTCAAAAAGACCAGTATCACTTTAGATAAATAAAGAAAAAAAATGATGGAAGTTGTCACACTTTTAAACATTTTTTATTGTTACAGTAGTATTTTTCCAATGTTTCCCGACAAGGAAAAACGAAAAGATTGTTTCCTGGCTGCATGTAAAATTTGGGATCAAAACATTAATTTGGAAGAAATTGACCAAAATTTCCCCCACGGAGGACTTATTGGTTACGGTAATTCAATTCTGGACTTTTTCCTAGCAAGATCGAAAGTGTTTCGTTTACATGCAATTTTACACGATTCTGCTGGAGCGGTTAAAGCAACCACAAACCATGGATGGTGTGATTTTTACATGTTACCTCAAATTCCAAGTCTCTTGGGTCACATTACTGGTCTGTTCTTTTGTATCTTTATAAAAATTTGTCATCCACGTATTTTCAAAATGCTAGACTATTGATCATCTTTTGAAAAATCATCCCAGAAGAAAGAATGCCTCTCGTTGTACTAGATATTGAATGCTTAGAAGGAAAAATTGTCAAAGAGTTGGAAATCTTTAAGGACGGAATTGTACTTGGATACAGTTTTCTCCCACCTAAAGACTACAAACCGACTTTTCAAGCAAAATGGAATACAAAAAATATGCACGGTATAAATTGGAACCATGGAAAGCTTGATTATTCTGAGCTGGCTTTTATTATACATCAACATTGCTCACCAATAACAGAGTACTTTATTAGAGGACTTGAAAAATGCAAAAATTTTATCAGCCTATTTATGTAACGATGTGGAAAATCTTGATGATCTTGGTTGTCCGAAGGCTTCCAAACTATTACAAAAAACGATGATGCTGAATGGAATTGCAGCAACCACCCGTATCGACACAAGAAGACTCTTCACTGTGCAGAAAAGAAAGCATTCGTTTATGAGAAATGGACTTGATATTTTTTAGATAATATTTAATGTTTGTTTTCGTGATTGTAATTTATCATTTTCATTCGTAATTTTTTTCTCTGAAATTAGTATTAGAGAATGAGTTGGTAAAAAACTATCTACAGATACTGTATTCTCATACTTTATTATTCTTTCCTAGTCTTGCTCCTAACTTTGGTACTTTTTTCAATTTTGATGCTTTTTCTCACTGATTCCTCTGACGGAACAAGTTTTTTGTCATGTTTAATTCACTTTTTGATTTTGTGTCATGTTTAGTTCACTCTATCTTTTTGTTAGTTTTTGGCATTTTTTTGTTGTTTACGTTTCAATTCAGTTGCACAGTTCCTTAATCCTTAGGGAAGAAGATTTATGTCTTTGAAGAAGAAGGTAATTTTGTCTTTGATGACAATAATCAAGAATGTCAATCTTGGAAATGTTTTGGACAGACATGTAACTGGTCATTAGTAGTTTTTCTGTCCCAGTTTTTTGTCATACTATTGATTTTAGCTTGCTGTATCGTAAGAATTACATTAGCTGAGACTTGTGAGGAGACAACAGTTTAGATCGCCATTTTGTCGAGTACAGTTGGATATATTTTACCTTTCCAAAATTACGAACAAAATATTTTCCACAAAAGAACGAGTTTGTCTTTCATTCGTTTGACCAAGTGGATATGGTAAATCTTATCTCATCCATGATTGGTTAGTTTTTGGAACTTTTCAACCATAATTTGACAAAATTTACTATTTTTATCAACACTATCAATCTCTTTACGGACTAATGTCAAAAAATATAAAAAACATTGAGTTCGTTCAAGGTGTTGATTTCGAGATGATACAGAATTTAGCTAATAATGGAACAAAGTATTTACTTATTTTTGATGACTCTTGTGAAAAAATTTCTAGTTCTAAAGAATTTGTAAAAATAGTTACTGCTGGTAGACATAAAGCGTACATAACAGTGTACATAAAGCACAATCTCTTTCATCAAAGCCGACTAGGAAGGGATATTGAGCTACAGAACACCCATATTGTTACATTCAAATCACCCAGAGACGTCTTACAAATAAACATGCTCAGTCAACAGTTGCGATTGGGATCTTAACTAAAAGAATGGTATACCACAGCAACTTCAGTAGCCTATGGTCATTTACTTATTGACTTGACTCCAAAAACAGTCGACTCTCTAAGATACTACTAACAGTGGTTCAACGCCATCTTTATTTTTTCTACCTCAAAGCAGGCAACAGATTACATTTTTGAACGATGACCACACAACATCTCTCTACTCTGATCGCGTTCCAGAAATATTCCCAGAGCTTCAAAACAACTTTCCTCAAATATTGCCCCAAAGACTTCATCCAGTTTCTAAACGAGTGCATAGTAAACTTTCTAAAAGGAGAGCTAAGAGAAATTCAAAAACAAGAAGTTTTAAAGTTCAGAGAAGAAATTCAACTGCTTATTTTAAAAAGAACTAGTCTCAGTAAAAGAAGACAGATCCTGAGCTCCAAAAAAGGGATCAGTCTTATATCAATTTTAACTCTTTCAATCATTAATCGTCTCTCTTGAAATGGATCAGTTTGTTTTAATTCCTCAACAACTTTATGATCAAAAAATCTGGTTATCACCTCAAAGATTGGACAAATATATCGAAAAACAGGATTCGGTTCCAAAACACTTAGAAACTGTTTATGAGAAAGTTAACGCTAAAACAAAGTCTTCCAGCAACGAATCACTTATCAATGAAATTTTGAGTTCTCCTCGCATTAAGCTATCCCTTTCAGACTCCATTTTATTAGACGGAAGATATGCAAACGTCGCATTTATCGATTTTGTATGCACTTTGAAGAAGAAAAACGTTGAATGTCCTGATATTTGTTACACAATTCTTGGGGCAATTGGCTTAAATCCACATAAAATTATTAACAAAGATGCCAAAAGCAAAGAACGTGGAAGCTGGATCCCTTTCCAAATCTGAAAGAGCCAAGCTACAGAAGTTGTACAGGGAAGGAAAAGCCAAATATGGTTCAGTTCGAAACCTTCAGAAAGCTAGCGGGTTGTCAAAGAAGAAGGTTACTGATTTTTTATACAGAAAGAATCCTTACACTAAAATTCGACAAGCGATTCGACATTTCAAAAGATTACCTGCTTTTGCAAAACGTATCAATGAGATTTGGTGTCTTGATTTGTCTTTTATGGATAAATTGTCTGAATTTAATAACGGTGTGAAATATTTATTGATATGTGTTGACATCTTTTCTCGGTTGGTCCGTGTTCAATCATTGAAGTCAAAATATGCCTCTGATGCTGTAGCTGCCTTTGAAAAAATGTTAAGCAAGAACAGTAAACCAGATAGAGTGTGGGTTGATCAAGGTACTGAGTTCGGGGGAGAATTCAAAAAATTTTGCAAGAGTAAAGACATCAAAATCTACTCTACAAGAAGTGAAACAAAAGCTGCTGTAGCAGAAAGAGCAATTAGATCTTGAAAAAACATTATTTATCGCTACATGGAGAAATGGAGAAAAACGGCGATAAATATGTTCACAAAATGGATAGTTTTGTTTACTCTATGAACACAAGAGTTAACAGATCTATAGGTAAACCCCCCAAAAACGTTAAAAATTTGGATTTTTGGTCAGTTTTTTACAAAAACCCTATTATTGAGTACAAAAAGCCACGCTTTAAAATTGGAGACAGAGTTCGAATCTCCAAGTACGATATCCCATTCAGAAAAGGTTACAAGTCTCAATCCACAAGTGACATTTTTCAAATTGTTAATATTGCGACTTTAAAACCACCAACGTATAACCATCACGGAGAACAAGGTGACGAAATTCTAGGTAAATTTTGTGAACAAGAACTTGCAAAGTGTATCATTTAGAGACGAATTCTTTTATTGTAGAGTTGGTTTCGAATGCTTCCTTTGATTGTTATAATACATTAAGTTCTTTTACAAAATTTCTTCCGGAACAAATTATTCTCGAGGAAGAATGGGAGGTTGCAATTACAGAACTATTTTATCCTTCCTTGTACCAAAACATCACGGAAGGCAAATTCTTCTATCTAGATGAAGCAACACCGAATACAAAACCATCAGACTGTTACACACTTGATCCAGCTCTATATCCTTCGATCTCTGATATTGTAAACGAAATGAACAAAAAAATTCAGGCACTTGAAAAGTATGAAAAAACACCGATCAGATTACACGTTAACAAAATTACACAGCAAATTCCTTTGAGTCTTCCCAATGAGAATTCTTTACTTGTTATATTTAGTGCTGATCTTGGTCATGTTTTTGGATGTGAAGAAGCTGTTTATTGGATGGGTGTTTTCATGAGTGGTGCTGGTCCGCATTTTCCCAAGTTCCCTTATGACATTGTACGAATACATACCTTGATGATATATAGTGATATTGTTGAATACAACCTTGTGGTTGATACAAAAGCTGCTCTTCTACGATGCATTCCTTTTATATCAAAGTTCAAAAATGGAGACATCATCACAACTGGGCAATACATGAATTATCAAATTTTTCCAAACCTACAGTTTAAAAAAATTCTGAAAAATTCATTCCCCAGCATAAAACTAGAGCTCAGAGACTCTTATGGTGAAAAAGTACCTTTCAACTCTGTTGGAGTAATTAGAGCAGTACTAATGTTTAGAAAAACTTCTGAAAATCATTTCTAGATTAAAGACTGTAAAAATGGTTGCTGATAGTGATTTACCGTATTTTCGCGGATATGCCAGACGAAGGGGTAGGGAATTTGGAGCTCTAGCGCAAACAATTGGAAGGACAGCAATTCCATTTTTGAGACGATATGTTGTCCCAGCAGCAAAAAGAGTGGGAGCTGATTTAATTGAAATGGCTGCTCCTGAAATTGGAATTGTTTTGACTGGGAAGAAAAAATTCAAATCTGTTGCGGCTGATGTTGGAAAGAAAACTTTACGTAAACAGCTAGGTGCAGAAAGAACAAGAAAGCGTTATTCGTAGACTTGATATTTTTTAGATAAAATTTAATGTTTGTTTTCGTGATTGTAATTTATCATTTTCAATCGTAATTTTTTTCTCTGAAATTAGTATTAGAGAATGAGTTGGTTAAAAAATGTCTACAAATACTGTATTCTCATACTTTATTATTCTTTCATAGTCTTGCTCCTAACTTTGGTACTTTTTTCAATTTTGATGCTTTTTCTCACTGATTCCTCTGACGGAACAAGTTTTTGATTTTGTGTCATGTTTAGTTCACTTATCTTTTTGTTAGTTTTTGGCATTTTTTTGTTGTTTACGTTTCAATTCAGTTGCACAGTTCCTTAATCCCTAGGGAAGAAGATTTATGTCTTTGAAGAAGAAGGTAATTTTGTCTTTGATGACAATAATCAAGAATGTCAATCTTGGAAATGTTTTGGACAGACATGTAACTGGTCATTAGTAGTTTTTCTGTCCCAGTTTTTTGTCATACTATTGATTTTAGCTTGCTGTATCGTAAGAATTACATTAGCTGAGACTTGTGAGGAGACAACAGTTTAGATCGCCATTTTGTCGAGTACAGTTGGATATATTTTACCTTTCCAAAATTATGAACAAAAAATTTTCCAAAAAAGAACGAGTTTTTCTTTCATTGGTTTGACCAAGTGGATATTGGAAATCTTATCTCATCCATGATTGGTTAGTTTTTGGAACTTTTCAACCAGAATTTGACAAAATTTACTATTTTTATCGACACTATCAATCTCTTTACGGACTAATGTCAAAAAATATAAAAAACATTGAGTTCGTTCAAGGTGTTGATTTCGAGTTGATACAGAATTTAGCTAATAATGGAACAAAGTATTTACTTATTTTTGATGACTCTTGTGAAGAAGTTTCTAGTTCTAAAGAATTTGTAAAAATAGCTACTGCTGGTAGAAATAAAGGTTTAAGTACAGTGTACATAAAGCACAATCTCTTTCATCAAAGCCGACTAGGAAGGGATATTGAGCTACAGAACACCCATATTGTTACATTCAAATCACCCAGAGACGTCTTACAAATAAACACGCTCAGTCAACAGTTGCGATTGCGATCTCAACTAAAAGACTGGTATACCACAGCAGTTCCCTATGGTCATTTACTTATTGACTTGACTCCAAAAACAGTCGACTCTCTAAGATACTGTACTAACAGTGGTTCAACGCCATCTTTATTTTTTCTACCTCAAAGCAGGCAACAGATTACATTTTTGAACGATGACCACACAACATCTCTCTACTCTGATCGCGTTCCAGAAATATTCCCAGAGCTTCAAAACAACTTTCCTCAAATATTGCCCCAAAGACTTCATCCAGTTTCTAAACGAGTGCATAGTAAACTTTCTAAAAGGAGAGCTAAGAGAAATTCAAAAACAAGAAGTTTTAAAGTTCAGAGAAGAAATTCAACTGCTTATTTTAAAAAGAACTAGTCTCAGTAAAAGAAGACAGATCCTGAGCTCCAAAAAAGGGATCAGTCTTATATCAATTTTAACTCTTTCAAACATTAATCGTCTCTCTTGAAATGGATCAGTTTGTTTTAATTCCTCAACAACTTTATGATAAAAAATCTGGTTATCACCTCAAAGATTGGACAAACATAACGAAAAACAGGATTCGGTTCCAAAACACTTAGAAACTGTTTATGAGAAAGTTAACGCTAAAACAAAGTCTTCCAGCAACGAATCAGTTATCAATGAAATTTTGAGTTCTCTTTGCATTAAGCTATCCCTTTCAGACTCCATTTTATTAGACGGAAGAGATACAAACGTCGCATTTATTGATTTTGTATACGCTTTGAAGAAGAAAAACGTTGAATGTCCTGATATTTGTTACGCAATTCTAGGGGCAATTGGCTTAAATCCACATAAAATTATTAACAAAGATGCCAAAAGCAAAGAACGGGGAAGCTGGATCCCTTTCCAAATCTGAAAGAGCCAAGCTACAGAAGTTGTACAGGGAAGGAAAAGCCAAATATGGTTCAGTTCAAAACCTTCAGAAAGCTAGCGGTCTGTCAAAGAAGAAGGTTACTGATTTTTTATACAGAAAGAATCCTTACACTAAAATTCGACAAGCGATTCGACATTTCAAAAGATTACCTGCTTTTGCAAAACGTATCAATGAGATTTGGTGTCTTGATTTGTCTTTTATGGATAAATTGTCTGAATTTAATAACGGTGTGAAATATTTATTGATATGTGTTGACATCTTTTCTCGGTTTGTCCGTGTTCAATCAATGAAGTCAAAATATGCATCTGATGCTGTAGCTGCCTTTAATAAAATGTTAAGGAAGAACACTAAACCAGATAGAGTGTGGGTTGATCAAGGTACTGAGTTCGGGGGAGAATTCAAAAAATTTTGCAAGAGTAAAGACATCAAAATCTACTCTACAAGAAATGAAACAAAAGCTGCTGTAGCAGAAAGAGCAATTAGATCTTGAAAAAACATTATTTATCGCTACATGGAGAAAAACGGCGATAAATATGTTCACAAAATGGATAGTTTTGTTTACTCTATGAAAACAAGAGTTTACAGATCTATAGGTAAACCCCCCAAAAACGTTAAGAATTCGCATTTTTGGTCAGTTTTTTACAAAAACCCTATTATTGAGTACAAAAAGCCACGCTTTAAAATTGGAGACAGAGTTCGAATCTCCAAGTACGATATCCCATTCAGAAAAGGTTACAAGTCTCAATTCACAAGTGAAATTTTTCAAATCGTTAATATTGCGACTTTAAAACCACCAACGTATAACCATCACGGAGAACAAGGTGACGAAATTCTAGGTAAATTTTGTGAACAAGAACTTGCAAAGTGTATCATTTAGAGACGAATTCTTTTACTGTAGAGTTGGTTTCGAATGCTTCCTTTGATTGTTATAATACATTAAGTTCTTTTACAAAATTTCTTCCGGAACAAATTATTCTCGAAGGAGAATGGGAGGTTGCAATTACAGAACTATTTTATCCTTCCTTGTACCAAAACATCACGGAAGGCAAATTCTTCTATCTAGATGAAGCAACACCGAATACAAAACCATCAGACTGTTACACACTTGATCCAGGTCTATATCCTTCGATCTCTGATATTGTAAACGAAATGAACAAAAAAATTCAGGCACTTGAAAAGTATGAAAAAACACCGATCAGATTACACGTTAACAAAATTACACAGCAAATTCCTTTGAGTCTTCCCAATGAGAATTCTTTACTTGTTGTATTTAGTGCTGATCTTTGTCATGTCTTTGGATGTGGAGAAGCTGTTTATTGGATGGGTGTTTTCATGAGTGGTGCTGGTCCGCATTTTCACAATTTCCCTTATGACATTGTACGAATACATACCTTAATGATATATAGTGATATTGTTGAATACAACATTGTGGTCGATACAAAAGCTGCTCTTTTACGATGCAATCCTTTTATATCAAAGGTCAAAAATGGAGGCATCATCACAACGGGGCAATACATGAATTATCAAATTTTTCCAAACCTACAGTTTAAAAAAATCTGAAAAATTCATTCCCCAGCATAAAACTAGAGCTCAGAGACTCTTATGGTGAAAAAGTACCTTTCAACTCTGTTGGAGTAATTAGAGCAGTACTAATGTTTAGAAAAACTTCTGAAAATCATTTCTAGATTAAAGACTGTAAAAATGGTTGCTGATAGTGATTTACCGTATTTTCGCGGATATGCCAGACGAAGGGGTAGGGAATTTGGAGCTCTAGCGCAAACAATTGGGAGGACAGCAATTCCATTTTTGAGACGATATGTTGTCCCAGCAGCAAAAAGAGTGGGAGCTGATTTAATTGAAATGGCTGCTCCTGAAATTGGAATTGTTTTGACTGGGAAGAAAAAATTCAAATCTGTTGCGGCTGATGTTGGAAAGAAAACTCTACGTAAACAGCTAGGTGCAGAAAGAACAAGAAAGCGTTATTCGTAGATCATGAAAGCGTTATTCGTAGATCACCTCCAAGAGTCAGTCGACGTCGTCGAACAAAAAAAGCTATATTTGCTAATCTAAAATGAATTCTAGATCAACAAACGATTCTAATTTTCGATATGGACACTTTACAAACTCTTGCTTGAAGATTTTTGACAAAATTCCTGTTTTGGAACCAATTGAGTCTTCTCATGTTCAAAAAGTTTATCCTAGTACTTCACTGGATGAAAACAGCCTTGAATTTGAATTTGAAACTGATAGAAGCATCTATATTGATATGAGAGATATCCGCCTTCAAATCAAAGTTGGACTACAAAAAGGAAGATTGTTTGACGACTTTATGAATAAGGATGAGCATGGAAAACCAGATATGGGTATGTCTTTCACAGATGACAATTTACATTATCTAACTCACGTCAACAATATATTACATTCACTCTTCTCCAACTGTGAAGTGTAGTTGAACAATCAACAAGTGTACAACTCGAATGGTCTCTATGGACACAAGGCTTTAATTTCCAATGAGTTTAATGCTTCAACGAGAAATAATGAAGGTATTTTGGCTTGTCATGGATACGAATTTGAAAGAGAACCTAGTGATTATGAGAAGAGCCAGTTTATAGACCGAGAGGAAGAACTTCTGCCGAAATATGGAAGCACTTACTACGTTAAATTAGCTAATGATTTATTCTAATGTGAAAAGTTACTGCTTCCAAATACAAAAGTTAGACTGAAATTGATTCGTGCCAGACCTAATTTTTACATGATTTCCTACAATCCTCACGTTTCCCTTAAGGTTCTCGACTGTTCCTTATTTACACGTCGCGTGGTTGTCAACGAAGTGTATCACCAGACTATAAAATATCATTTAACTCATCAACCTGCCTGTTACAACTTTATGGAAACAATTGCACGTACATTTATTATTCCCTCAGGACAGAACCAGTTTATTCAGGAAAACGTTTTTAACAATACTCCAATCAGAAAAGTAGCTATTGGGATGAACACCAATTCAGCATTCACATGACATTTTCAAGAAAATCCTTTCCATTATCAGAAATTCGGTTTGCGAGAACTTAGAATTGTTCGCGGAGGTAGAGCCATAATATCACTTGATACAACTAATGACTGTAGAGCATACGTAACAACAATGAAAGCAATGAATTTTAACGAGGAAATTCCTGCGCTACCGAATCATCAAATTGAGAACCCCTACATACTGGTATTCGATCTCACTTCACTTCAAGATGCTGGAGAAGTTGTCGCTATGGACCATTTCTCCAGCATCTTTCTCCTGCTGGAGACATGGTCTCTGTGAACTCAGCGGTGAAAGTATTCGATTGGAAATGTTTTTCGATCGTTCACTAAGAAACGTGACAGAAATAATTGTTCTGGGAGAAAGGATGTCTACTGTTAAAATTGAATAGTTTGGGACTGTTGCTAAAAATGTCTGAGAATTTTCACCATTTTTACGATTTTATATACTTTGTTGGAACATTTGTAGTTTTAACCTCTTTATGTAGCTGTTGTTCTCTACATCAAAATAACTAACTAATTGATGTCAACTGGGGTAGATTAAATTCAAATATTTATATATTTATCTTCTTTTGCTAATTTTCCTTGGACTTTTTATAATTATTGTTTTGTTTTATCCCAGTACCCAGGAAGAAACGGTCGACAAAATCACAAAATCCAAGTATTGTTGCTTCTCACAACAGAACGAAAGTTTTCAATTTGATTGCTCTGTCAGGAATCCTTGTACAAACGGTGCTTGTGAGATAAAGAAAAGAAAACTTATTTGTCATGGATAACACCTCACTTCGCGACATTATTGAACGTATTCCAGAGCTCAAATTCCGGTATGTTGGATCCTTTCCAGCAGATTTTGTCCCAAATTTACCCAAATTCACTTTTGCGATCATCAACACTTCCCTAAGCAGTGAGGTTGGTGAACATTGGATAATGATAGGTCGCCTCAATAGGAACTATCACCATGCGGATTCTCTAGCACGATACATTACAAATTTTTGAATCAAAAGTATGAAATATATATCAAATGATACACAGACCACTCCAGAAAATGCAAAACTTGTGTGGGTTCTACACTATTTATGCTGCATTTCATCTATTTAAATTTTTACAAACAAACTTGAACAATGTTCATGATGTGCATGTACTAAACTTTATTAGTAATTATATGTGAATTTGATTACTGGGGTATACACTAAGCTGGTGGTCATTAAAGTCGAATTAGTTTTTAAAAATTGTACCTTTTACTCACTTAGCTACGCAAGTTTTTCATTTTTGTCGACTTTTTTTAACGCACTCGGCTAAATGTACCTCGATTATCACTTATTTTGATAAAAATTTATACCTATTTAATGTAAATGTTCGAGTGATTTTGTAGTTTGATGTGCATAATTTATACTGTGTCTGTTATTTATAACTTTTCCAATTCAATTTTTTAAAAAAACTGTCATTTTTAACCAATCAGAAGAGAGTATTTAGAAATTATTGAAAAAAACTATAAACTGCTAAAAAACAACATACTTCTATTATTAATGGAGCGGATCCTAATTATCTAATACAGTACGCGCGGATCATTACTAGCCAAATTATTGACCCCGAGCAGCTAGTATGACGTAATTTTAACCCAAAAACAGATAAATTTTGCAAAAAATTCTGCAAAAAATCTGCAAAAAATACCTTAGATCCTATTTCAAATCTTAATACATGTCAACGGCTATAACTAATCTTAATACATGTTGACGGCTATAACTAATCTTAATACATGTTCGCGGCTATAACTAATCTCAATACATGTCGGCGGCTATAACTAATCTTAATACATGTCGGCGGCTATAACTAATCTTAACACATGTCGACGGCTATAACTAATCTCAATACATGGAGCCTACACCCTATCTTAATACATGTAGGCGCCCCTAGATTCTATACCCAATCTTAATACATTAGGGACGACCCGTATCGGTCAAAGTCGCTATAACCAATCTTAATACATGGGGTCGTCAACCCCCCCCCCCCCCCCCCGGAGGGTGGCTCACCCTGTTACTACTCACTGCATACGCTAAAACCTAAACCTGAACCATAAAAGACTCCAGTTGCTGTAAAAAATGGATAACGCCGTAAAGTGCTTTCAATGCGCTCCACATGGTAAAATATCAGAATTAGCTCAAAATATCTAAAACTACATTACTTGCCTGATGCTAAAAAATTACTTCAAAACATAACCGACTAACGTCGGGCGAATTGCTCTCAAACGATCGCGGAGCGGTTGGCTTCGTCAATAGCTAGCCACGGATTATTGAACCGAGCGCTAGCTTGATTCGACTCTTCAACTATTAGTTTTCTAGCTTTGTTAGTAAACAAATCAAATAGAAAACATATTTTAAAAATTTGGAAAATTTTGCAAAATTTGAAAAAGGTTCCAGATTTCGCAGTGAAAATGTTCACAAATTGCTAAAGCCGGAATCATTAAAATACTGATAATAATTCAATAAATCTAGAAACTATGCGACAGCTTTTCAGTAAGCCTTGGAGGAGGTCGCTAGGACACTGATGCCGGAAAAAATGATAAAAAAAGTCAAAGATTCAAAAAAAACTTGACAAAAATTGCAAATAATTTTAATAATTGCTGATCTTAAAATCTTGAAAAACCCTCCGTTACATCTAGAAGCTATGCAAAAACCTCAGCTTAAACTCTAGAGGAGGTTATGTAGCTATTGAGTTTGGAGAAACCAAGAAAATGCCAAAAAAAATCAAAAAACTTGAAAAAAATTAGAAATTGCAAAAAAAACTGCTAAAATTTGTCATAAAAGTTGTAACTAATCCATGGCCAACAAACATTTTTCAGTAACTCATTATCAAAGCCTAACGGAGATTTTATGTAAGGCTGAAAAACCTGAAAATATGACAATAATGACAAATAAATTGATAATAGCGATAAAAAACTGACAATGTTAAAAAAATTTTAAAATTGGAAGTTTTATCAAAAAAATGCTAAAATTTGTGCTGTTGAAATCTGGAAAAACAATTCATTACATTTAGAAATTATACACTATCTACTTTTGAACCCTAGAGGAGGTTTCTCGAGTCTTGAGGCTAGAGAAACCTAAAAACCAACAAAATCTTGAAAAAATGCAAATTTTATCAAAATAAATTGATAATATTTGTCATATTAAAAAATTGAAAGCTATTCCATGGCAAACAAAATTGTTTCAGTAACTTATTATCAAACACTTAAGGACGTTTTCTGGCCCATGCGTCCGGAAAGAAGTGGATAAAAAAATGTCAAAAATTGTAAAAATTTGCACGTTTTGTCAGAAAAAGGCTGAAATTCGTGATGTTAAAATGTTCAAACCATTCCACTACCACTAGAAACTATGCAGTAACTTAATATAAAACACTAGAGGAGCACCTAGGGCTGAAAAAACAAAAAATCGCAAAAATTTCCAAAAAATTTGTGAAAATTAGTATAAAATTGCGTGTTTTTAGCGATTGGTTGTTGGTCAGTAGCACGGGAGGCGCGGGGGGGGGGGGGGGGGGGGTACACCGGGGGTCTGATGGGGAGGGGGTGGATAAAGTAGGGGTGGGGGGCAACAGCGCGGTGGGGTGGGGGGCGGGTGGGGGCAATAGGGGGGTCAACAGTGGGGGTGTCGTCAACCTCTAAGAACCGCCCTTCACAACCTTAGTATAAGCCTCCAACACAGTTTGAGCTGAAAGGCTCTAAGAGCAGTTAATCTCCGCTGGGTGCTACCTGTTTATCCCGTTTTTGAGGACAAAAAGTCAAAAGCGTCAGACGAAAAATGGGTCAAGCGAAAAATCGCAAAAGACCGACAGGACTAATATAACTGCTACAAACTTCGTTCGAGAGCAATTAAACATAGTGGGGGAAGCAACGGTGGGAGGGGATCTTTGGCTGCACGGGGCCCTTACGGCCTATACGAAGTGCAACAGGAGTACGGATTAGGGGGGGGGGTGAGGGTGACTGATGGGGGGCTTCAGCCTCTACGAGCTGCACTTCAAATCATAATTTCAAGTCTCCAAAACAGTTTGTGAATCGCATACTCGAAGACTAGTGAGCTGAAAGGCTCCAAGAGAACTAAATGTCCTCTGGGCGCTACCTGTTTATGCCGTTTTTGAGGACGATAGTCAACTGGGTCAGATAAAAAATCGTTTAAGCGAAAAAGCGCATAAAAAAGACCCATATGATTAATATAATTGCTAAACTTCGGTTGAGAGCAAATGAACACCTTTGCCTGAAAAAGTTAGTTTAAACTAACAAACATAACCGACTAAACGTCGGAAGAATTGCTCTTGAACGACTAGTGGGAGCTCTAATCAATTGCAGCCTGCTGCAGTCGGGGGGGGGGGCTAAATGGGACTAAGAAGTTCTATAGTGCGCTTCAAATAACCACATTAGCGGTAAACATATACCACTATTCAGTAAAAAATGACACCAGTTTCGGCGGACTTTTCATTTGACTTTTAGTATTAAATTGCCGCCAATTGAGTTCAGCTGCTTGAAATTGTAATTGATAGGGAATTTTAGATCACGCGAAATGCAAAAAGTCAAGGGCGTAAAAGTCACTCGAAAAGTCAAAATTGTCAAGCGAAAATTTTGCATAAAAAAGACACAAACGTTTACAATAATTGCTATGAACTACGTTCAAGAGCAATTAAACAGCTTTGAAAAATCTGCACGTGGTAATAAAATCTCTCGCGTAGCGAATTTTTCTCATTCCTCTCTCCACCAGAGATGCGACAAGAGCAGAAAAGCACTTCACGTACATCCTGATTTAAATACACTCCCAAAAAATACTGATAAAAAAGCTCCACCAATAATTCTCTTGGAGTCGTGAAGAGTGCTCCAATACGGATTCAATGTTTCAATTAAAAAACCAAGGAACACCGCTATATAGCTACTCAGCTTAGATTCGAAGTTTTATAAAAACACGTCTGAACCAACGCATTTCCAGACCTACTTTTCTCGCTCTTGAGAATTTGGCATGCACCGAAAACGAATCGCTTCTCTCTGCTTGTCAATTCGACCTGTTTTCACGCGTGGCATTTTGCTCGAAATTATTTCATAAAATACGCTCCACGCACTATTCAACAATGCCCAACTAGCGCTATCGGAGCTAATAAATAGATTGGGTACCGGAAGAAATATTAATCAAAAAATTTTAATTAGATTCATTTGTAAAGTATCAATTTAATCATGAGCTAAATTATTACAGTAAAACACCTACTATTGGATTAATTTATAGTTAGAAATCAATTATTTATCCACAAGTTAATTCGTCTCGATTCTGCAACTGATAAAAACGTAGTACATCTGAAACAGTGCACAAGCTCGACACAAAATAAGACATTAATTTGACGGCTAAAACATGCAAGGCAAGCTTCAGCCAATCAAACAACCTGACTTGGGGGAAGGGACAGAGGGAACACGGAAGCATTGAAACTAAATCGCATGCATTGATCAACTTTTCTTACGTTTCAGACTACAAACAATAACATGGAATAGCTAATTAACTGCACTTTCACCAACTCCATTTTGGGCGATGATAATGTTCGTTCAATACAAATTTTGCTAAAAAGTGATTTTCATCACATTATCATCTTTGTCATAGTTACTCAACAAAATGTGATATAAAACTGAGATTAACATGTTAAGTAAACTTTGATAATCTTTTCTGACATGAAGGTGTGCAGGTAGGTTAACTATTTGCATTGCAGCATCCAAATGCTCAATTTCAATACTAATTAACCATACTGGCAAGCAAACCACTCGTTTATAATTGCTATTCAAAAAGTTATAAAGAAGTGCGGACTTCCCGTCAGGGTCAATGTTTATCTGCGTATGATGATAACATTCGGAGTTACCCTACTAATGAGGCCAAATGGTTAACCACTGCATAACCTTCATACTGCTAATTAATTCTCGTTGGCGCATAATCAACAGATATACAAGCAGGTGACAAACAGAAATATCATTTGATATCAAACATACATTGCGTATTATAGACATGTATATCATTTACCACTGAGCAACAAGAGCAGCATATCAAACCGATGTACAATTGCAAACAAGGAGCATCAAAGTCCAAAGCAACTCAAAATCTGAACACGAACATTTGATAGATTTTAAGTTGCACTAGAACATCACCTAACCACTATAGGTGTTCTGTAACAAAAATAACAGTAATGGAATTTTCGTAGTGAAGATAGCGAGCAGAGAGTTTGTATGTCTTTAAAAATGACATCAAATATAAAACAGTGTCTTTCAGGAGTCAGTTCGTAATAAGTTGCATATTTCATCTCCGGTTCGTGCGACTTTGTTTCACGGCTATCGTCAGTTAGTTTTTGTAAATAGATACAATTATACATGGTTCTCTTCTATAAGTTTTAAAATCAATATCATTGTTAGAATAGTTGTGTCAAAATTAAGTCGTTACGCGTGGTGCGGAGGTTGTAGTTGAGGGACTCCTCCATCAGAAATCTAGGAACTCTTTGGCCATTTTCTCGTTGATGGAGGCTCGCAGGGGTTCTTCGTCATACTCATCGAAGTTGCTGGCATCGCCTGGACCCTTGGATTTTGGAACGTAGGGAGCCTCGACCTAACAACAGAACAGCAATTGCAAACCCAGTTCTTGGATTATGTTTGCCATTGATCTGAGTTTGTAATAAAAAAAATTTGTTGGCGATCAGAACGCACAGCTACTGATAATTTGCTTCGGAAAAAAGTGTACAGATTGTCCTCTCAGGTGTCTTTACCTCGCAAATGAGGATTCTCGTCAATCTCTGGGAATTTCAAAAAAATAAACGTAGCCGACAGACTGCCAGCAAATATCAGAGATAGCTTGCAGAACTGTAGCCTCAAAATTCCAATGAAAAGAATTAACGTCTATGAACATAGCCGGCAGATGGCCGGCACAGCTGCGAAAGAATAGACATGCGTGCCATATAATAGAGATAGAAACATACAGATCTAAATTGAGAAATCGACGCCGCTTAAAAAACTAGATAAAGAATATTCAGCGATAAATTAATAAAGCATGTTAAAATTCATTCCGCAGAAGCCTCTTATTAGGGACCTTCACTGCACATAGGAGTTCCTTTGACCTTAAACAAATTCAAATTAAACTTAAGTTTTAAAGTGCAAAAGTTATTTTATTTAGTGAGGTAAGTCACGTATGATCAAAATCTAATCACGCAAATAACCTAAAAACTTTTGCTACAGTGAGTGAGAAATGACCGTCATGCACGCAAATGCCGTTAGTGAGAGGAAGAAGTCATTCAGAAAATATGACTTTTTCAGCTTTGCTGTGTGAACAAATGTAAAACGAAAAAAGAGCGTCAGACGACGGAACAAAAAAAACAAGAGCACCTAAATATAGCTTCGCTCAGCTTACAGCTATAATAAAAAAAGACCATTCTAAAATAGCCGGCAAATTGCTGGAAAATAGCCGCGTTTACCCGCTTGATAAACATTGGGATTGAAACCGAGAAAGAAAAAAATAAGACGGAAATTGAAGTGTCAAATTTTTTTGGAGTGCAAATTCGGTTAGATTCTAAAATTACACTTAATTCAACTTCTAAACTGAATGCTATTAAGCATAATACTAATGCCAGCTAGCAATCGCTTTAATGAACCTTGATAACCTAATGCACTATGACTTAGTGACCAGGCTTTATCCGTTTTATCCCATTTCTTTTGATTTTGTCTTTTGACATTGACCGTATTCACTACATTGCGTAATTCAATGCGTGAAACAATTTAGAAACCATTCAGTTGAAACAGTGAGCGAGGTAAGTCAGAAGTCAAACGTGAAAATCTTGACTTATGTAAAACGAAAAAACGTGATCTAAAGGTAAAGCGAATTAAAAAGCAGAGCGCCTAAATAATAGCCGTTGCGAGGCTGATGGCTTTTAATAAAAGCAAAAATCGACACCTTGAAAATTGTGCAACAAACGAACCAAAGCTGCTTTGAAGTATTTGACGTCAAACAATTGACAAAAACAGAAGGATAAGACCTGTATTAAAACTTAAACATACGCTCATTTGTACCAATTTTGCTCATATTTTGCTCCTTTGTAAGTATTTGGGAGTTCTGCGAGAATAATTTAAAAAAAAACAAATATTAAAAACATACCCGACTAACGTCGGGTGAACTACTCTCAAACAACGGGCGAGCGGTTGGCTTTGGTAGTAGCCAGCTGGGGCTTCGGGATGCTAGTAATGAAAGGGGGATGAGCGGAGTGGTAAGGGAGTGGGGGTAGGGTTGCGCGAGAGCTAGTCCGAATCGCCAGGAGGGTGGACGGGGGGTTGTGTGACTAAGGGGGGGGGGGGGGGTCAAACTTTTAGAAAACATTTTCTGTGAATCGGATACTATTAAGGCGAAAGGCTCAAAGAGCTGCTCGGCTACTTAATGCCCTCCGAACGGTACCTGTTTATCCAGTTTTTCAGGACGAAAAGTCAAGTGGGCCGGACGAAAAATCGGTCAAGCGATAAATTTTGTTTGAGAGCAATTAAAAACATTACATACGAAGTTAAAATTTACTGACTCCAACAAATTCAACAGAAATCACCGTTTCTGATCTAATAACTTTAACACTCCACAGTAAGATATCAAAAGAAACTAGAATCGAAAAACAAACGAAAACTTTCCTTGAAAAAGGGACGATGCAATTTACGCACATTTTTCGCAAGCAAAAAAACCTGAAAATCTATCTCAATTTTAACAATTCTGCTCTGTCAAGTAATTCTTCACTGTCTGTAAAATATCTGAACCAGATGCTAAGAAAACAACAAAAATATTTGTAGGTCCATATCTCAAAACTCGATTGAATTTGTAAGCAGCTTTTCCGCACTTTACAATAACAGCAACAAACGCAACAGTCTTAAGGAAATTAGAACAGCTTATTTTACCTAAATTTTGTCGTTCAGCAAATAAGTAGTCAACAGCTAAACAAATTGAAACGGGTTTTGTGATACCAGTCGAAAACGAAGATGACTAGTCGATTTTCTCAATAACTTCTAGAAAACACCTCGCAAACCTATGCTGTAGCCGATTTCAATCATTTCGGCGTAAGGAGTAGCTTAAACAAGAAAAACTGCTTTGAAAAGGTCGCACGTCAAAAATATTTACACAGCTGACCTAATTTGCTCGCTCTTGAAAAACAGCTTGCAGAAACCTTTTGCCTTGCTTTTCACTTATGATCAACTGCTTGAACATATCACTTAGAGGGTTGAACATATCACTATGATCAACTCGATAAGGCGAACCGAATCTCCGAAGTCATTAGGCGAAAAGTTTAACATTATGTAAAAATTAGGCGAAAACCACTTCAGACACATTAAAATTAACTCGACGCTATAGAATTCAAGTGTTCTTAACGATGGTCTTTACATGAACATAGCCGGCAGATTGCCTGAAAATAGTCGCGATAGACGCTTGTGGCCTTCCATGGAATTGAAACAACTAAAGAAATAAGATAGAGATTGACCACCAATCCTTTAATAGCCAACTACTTTGTGGGTTAGATTCAGACCATCATTTTTGAGACACATACGCTCTTTAATGAAAAAGCTTTTAGTAGAGCTTTTTCAAAATTAATATTCGAAATCAAAAACTCAAGACTCAGGAATTAGGGCATATACGTTTGGCACTACTTAGATGCACACTATTGATCTTTAACTAGCAAATGTTCATAACATTTAAAGTTCATGCATTAAGTCACGCATTTGACCTAACTTAACAGAGTTAAGTCACACATTTGACCTAAAAGCAGAACAAATGACGTCAAACAAATTTTAACAGCAAAGCAGTAGAAGTCACTGAAATGGAAAAGTCAATGGTCGCAAGAATCGTCGATGGAGACGAATTAAAAAACAACACGATGTTCCCAATAATACTCACTATCGCTTCGCGGCTATTAAAAGTGAGTTAATAAAGGGCTCGCCAAATTTACTACTTTTTCAACTATTAAATTTGTACAACTTCTTTGAACTTATTCTGGAAAAATAATTACAAATATTCTGAAAATTAGAAGGGAAAGAGTGAGGAGCATTACAAAACAAAAAGGGACAAACGTCGGATGACCTGCTCCTGAGCAACAGGCGGGGCAATTTAATTCACAGGGAAAAGGCTTACAAATTATGGGCGCAAAAATCCCAACCCCACAGGGGGTTTGAACGCCGGACCTCAAGAACAACATCTTCCCATCGTGACATCTTAGCCATTGAGCTACAATGGCTTTAATTCTCATTCGCTCGCAATCGCTTTTATTTTAGCAACAACTTTTATTTGAGAACGAGAGCAACTTAGATCACTAAAAAAGAATTCAAGCGCAAAAGTCACTCAAAAAGTCAACTAATGTTCTAGAATAAAAGCGCACAAACAATCAAGATAAAATTAAGCAAAGGCAAGTTTAGTATAATAGCCATAAATTTCTTCGAGAGCAATTGAAAATATTAACACAACCAACTAACGTAGGGCGAATTGCTCTCAAAGGACCGGTTGGCTTCGTCAGTAGCTAGCGACTGTTTAGATTAACTGAAGGGGTGTTAGGTGAGCGCAGCGGGGGGGGGGGGTTGAACCGCGGGGGCCGATTGGGGGGGGGGGGGGCGGTGGGAGGGCGGTTTTTGTCTATACGGGGCTCTTGCGGCCTGAACGATGTGCAGGGGTGGGGATTGAAGTGGGGAGGGGGTGAAGGTGAAGTGACAGGGGGCCGTGGGGGGGGGGTGTCAACCTCTTTACACACAATAACTATAAGTCTCCAAAACAGTTTCTGTAAATCGCATACATGGAAACTAGTGAGCTGCTAACATCACGTAATGCCCGCTGGGCGCTGCCTGTTTATCCCGTTTTTGAGGACGAAAAGTCAAATGGGTCAGACGAAAAATCGGTCGAGCGAAAAATCGCACTAAAAAGAGCGACACGACTAATATGATTGCTACGAACTTCGTTTGAGAGCAAGTAATTAACAGAAACTGGCAAATTGCCGGAAAATAGCCGGCGTTGACGCGTTAGACGCACATCGGGATTGAAACAGAAACATAACCGACTAACGTCGGTCGAATTGCTCTCAAACAACCGGCGAGCTGTTGACTTCATCAGCAGCTAGCCACGGTTTAGTGAGGCCAGTTTTAGCTTGATTTGAATCAAAAACTTTTAGTTTTCTAGCCTTTTTAGTAAAAAAAAAATCAAATAAAAGACTGATTTTGAAAATTTGCAATATCGCAAAAATTTAAAAAAAATGCTTCCAGATTTTGCATCTGGAATTCATCTGAAAGACTTGAAAAGCTTCGTTGGCCAGTAATGATCGCTAAACTCAGAAAAGGACAAATATTCAAAAAAATTGAAAACAATAGCAAATTTTATCAAAATTCAAGATATTTAAATATTCAAAAACATTCCACTGTCTCAAGAGACTATCCATTATCCCTACCTTAAGCTTTAAAAAGTTTCAATGGGTCATCGAGATCTATAAACTTGGAACATGATAAAAATTTCCGAAAATTTGCAAAGTAAATTTTATCAAAAAATTGCTAAAGCTGAGTCATTGAATTATTGACAACCATTCCATTAACACTAGAAACTATGCAATAGCTTATCATCAAGCCTTGGATGAGGTCCCTAGGACCCTGGTGCCGGAAAAATAATTTAAAAATTCAAAAATATTTAAAAAAAAATTGCTAATATTTTTTAAAAATTGCCGACATTAAAATCCTGAAAAAAAACTACGTTACATCTAGAAGCTATGCAGCAACCTATAATCAAACCCTAGAGGAGTTTGTGTGGCTCTTGAGGCTGGAGAAAACTATTAAATGACAAAATTTTTAAAAACTTGAAAAAAATGCAAGATTTATTTAAAAAAAATCGTTAAAATCTGTCATATTAAAAAAAATGAAAGCTATCCCACGGAAAACAAAATTATTTTCAGTAACTTAATATCAAATCCCGAAGGACGTTTTCTTGCCCCTGCGTCTGCAAAGACGTGAATAATGAAAAAAATGTCAAAAATTGAAAAAATTTGCACGTTTTGTCAAAAAAAATGCTAAAAATCGTAATTTTAAAATGTTAAAACCATGCCACTACCACTAGAAACTATGCAGTAACCTATTATAAAACCCTAGACAAGGCTCCTTGACACCTAGGGCTGAAAAACTCAAAAAATGAAAAAAAATCAAGAAGCTTGAAAAAATTGAAAATTAGTATAAAATTGCGTGTTTATAGCGATCGGTTGTTCGAACGTAGCGGGGGGGGGGGGGGGGGGGGGGGGGAGATGGCTTACTAGGAGCGAGGGAGTGGGTTGGGCATCAGTGGGGTGGGGGGGCAACAGCGCGGTGGGGTGGGCAATAGTAGTGGGGGGGGGGGGTCAACAGCGGGGGTGTCTTTAACCTCTAAAAACTGCCCTTCACACCATTAGTATAAGTCTCCAAAACAGTCTCAGCTGAAACAGAGCTGACAGGCTCTAAGAGCACTTAATGCCCGCTGGGCGCTACCTGTTTTTCCCCGTTTTTGAGGACGAAAAGTCGAAAGCGTCAGACGAAAATCGCATAAAAAGAAAAAGACCGACAGGACTAATATAATTGCTACAAACTTCGTTTGAGAGCAATTATGAAATAAGGGAAATTGACAAAACTTTTTCCTAAACTTCAAAAATTGCTCTAATTCAGTGTGCAGTTTCAGTTAGATCTTAAGCCTATACTTACTTCAGCTTCTAAACTGCGGGTTATTAAGCTTGACACTAATATCAGCTAGCAATAGCTTTAATAAACTGTGAAAACCTAATGCACTGACTTAATGACCGGGCTTTATCAGTTTATCCAATTTCTTTTGATTTTATCTTTTGCCATTGACCGTATTCACTACAGTACGTAATTCAATCCGTGAAACAATTTAGAAACGATTCACTTGAAACAGTGAGTGAGGTATGCCAAAGTCAAACGTGAAAATCGTGACTTATGTAAAACGAAAAACGTGATCAAAAGGTAAAGCGAATTCAAAAAGGAGAGCGCCAAAAAGACGGCGGCTATTACTTACATTCTATATTGTTCAGAGTTGTTGTTTGGGGAAAACTTGGGGAGGCAAATGTTTGAACAACTGGGGGGATGTTTTTGATAAGTTATTATCATGTCAAGACAGTGGATAGGGACAACTATGTACTTTATGGCGTGTTAGTTAGTTGAAAATTTTTAATGGCTGCAAAAATTGGTTTCGCCTAATTGAGGTTTCGCCTAATATCCTACGACTCCTGTTAGCGTTAACAATTTTTACGCACGGTTTTTTCCGGTTTCAGATACACTCCAAAAAATCGTCGTTCAAAAAAAGACCCTCCACCAATACTCTTCTCCTAGTCGCAAAAAATAGGAGCGCAATATTAGCCGAATAAGATGACACATCATTTATTATCCTACAGTTTGAAAATGATAGTGTAATTCAGCTGTTAAGCACTTTTAAAAGCTACTGCAGTCAATGTGACCGAAATCAGGTCACTCAGCAGCAAATATTCCTCAGTAACACGCAAATTAAATACAAGTGAACAAAACTTTTCCGGAATTTGAATCCCGTTACTTTACTTTTTATAATATTCGATAATATTAGAATAATTCACCAAATTGTACTACTTCTCTCAGTTGCCAGCCACTAGAAAAGTCAAAAAATGCTATTCTGGTGACTGGATTAAGCATAACCGGCAGATTTCCACAAAAAGTCGCGATTTAACTATTGTGATCGAAGTCAAGGATGTTATAATTTGGTTCGCATGAGAAAATTTTTTGAAATTCACACCATAAAAAGATCGCTTAAACGTTTAATACGATTACAAATCAGCATTTTGCCTTAAGAACATTACTAAATTACATACATTCCTCTTTCAGAAAGTTTTTTCTAATTTTCGCACAAAAATGCAAACGATGAAATGTTAAAACTGACCTTCTTCTGGTAGAGGGCAATCCAGTCGGTTGAACTGAACCATTTGTGACCCTTAATATCCATAACACCTGCCTTCAAATTTCCAAATCTCTTGGTTAAATCTACTTGCAACAAATTTCTCAGTAGCTCCTTCAAGTCGCTGCTGAAGTGAGAGGGGAATCTGACTTTTCCGGATACAATCTTCTCGTAAATTTGAATCGGCTGGTCTGCGAAGAATGGAGGATATCCAGCTGCCATTTCATAAATCAGAACTCCTAGAGCCCACCAATCTACTGCTTTGTTATATCCCTAAAATTAACTTGCTTCACTTGATGTACTACGTGATCGATATCAGCAATTAGCTCAAATCGAGAGAATTCGCGCCCAAGGCTAGGATAGAATTTTCGATGGTTACTTTTATCGCAAAGACCTTGACCTATTTCGATTCGGCTCTATAAACTATCGTACATAATCATTATGCTGTTGGTTTCACCAGTTATGTCACCATAAATACCGTTAACTTGAAAACATTTCTAACTGATATCGGACAAATTGCTCTAAAAAACAGGCCGGAGGAGAAGGGGGGAAGGAGACAATCGTTGCCTGTTGAAGCCGGGGCGCTCACTTAGGGTCTTATAATGGTGCTTCTGAAACTACCTTTAGACCACAATAAGATTTGATGCAAAAAAAGTAACCATTTCTGTTGCACATTTGGTTTGACTTTTAGCAGTAAACTCCAATCAGTTAACTTCAGCTGCTTACAGTTCTCATTGAAAGCAATTTATATAAGCAAAATCAGAGGTGAAAAGGTCACTCGAAAGTCACACCGATCACACGAAATAATAAGCAAAAATTTCTGGCATCGAAAAGACCAACACGACTTAATTGCTAGCAACTTTGTTTTTGAGCAAAAGTTCTGCCGCTAAAATTAATATTGCGAGACTGGTATCATGACAGAATAACTTTTTAAAACTAAAATTCTTGTCTTTATCATCTCTTGAGCAAAAGTTCTGCCGCTAAAATTAATATTGCGAGACTGGTATCATGACAAAAACTAAAATTCTTGTTTTTATCATCTCAATATCATTAAAAGGTTTGTATTTGCTAACTTAGTAAATTTAGATCCCCATTTTCCTGCTTATAAAAACCGCGGTAAAGCCGAGGTGGAAAAAAAATTTCAATTACTCCTCTTTCAGGAAGACTTGATGCATGTTTTCAAATGTTCAAAAACTGGAAGCTACTGTGTGGTATCAATGAAGCAAACTTATTCTGAGGCTTGTTTAAGAGAACAAAATTTCGTAAGTTTTAACAAACTCTAAAGCAGTTAAAGGTTATTGAGGTGGCGCACGGAAAAGATCCAATATAATTTATTGGAATTTTTAAACTAGAATACCTTAAGAGGCAGCTGAAAAGCGGCTATTAAAAATAAAGTAGTCAATGTTAAACAAATGTTACTTTGCTGAGGATGATTTCGGGAGCGAGGTACTCGGGGGTTCCACAGAGAGTCCAGGTTCGTCCTTTCACTCGTTTAGCGAACCCAAAGTCCGTGATTTTGAGGTACCCCTGCGAGTCAATTAGCAAGTTCTCGGGTTTCAAATCTCGGTAGATCAGATCCAGGTGATGAAGATACTCAAAAGCTAAGACAATTTGTGATGCGTAGAAGCGGCTGTGGGGCTCACTAAAGCATTACCGAATTTACATTACGCAATGCTCATGCCGCTGTAAAGGATCAAATAGCTTAAGAAAAGGATAGATAACAAGTACTTACAATTTTTTCTAAAGAAAAAAAAATATTTTCAGCAGAGAAACAGGCCACAGTATTGAAGCTCATACAAGCTATTTCTATAGGACATTTTTATTTACTGATTTGCTGTATAGTGAATTCAATTTACGGACGAACAGGATTCATATTGCAGCACTCTTGCAGGTCCTCTATGTTCTTTCCCTTTACCATTATAGTCCTAATCTCAAGGACCATCAAGATCAGCTTGACTGGTGAATTAAAAGAACCATTCATGGCTTGCTAACGTCCGCCCTTGGCGCAAAATGTGAGACTTAAAAGACATTGAAGCGTGAATACACAACTTTGAAGGATAAAAATTGATAAAATAGCAATGTCTTCACAATTTAGCTAACTTCCCAATTGATGATTTCGCAAGAACGCAAGAAACATAGATACGATCACTGAATAATTTTAATTTCCTGTCACGACACATACGACCAATTCAGCATTTGTTGCATAGTTCTTAAGCGCATAATTCTCAGTCGCTAAGATTTCTAATTAATTGTCCAGAAAACGCGGAACTCGAATAGTGCTTGATACCTGAATCTGCCAATTCGACGTAAGTGTGAGAACATTTCTCCGCCGTTGATGAATTCGAGAACCATGTACAAATTGGTGTTATCCTAAACATCACGTTACAATTTCATCATTGCATCAAGTTACATATCAACAATCGTTCTTTCAAATCATCTACTCACCTTGAAATGGTAATCCATCCGGACTAAAAATGGAAAATCAATTGAAGCCAAAATTTTCTTTTCATTTAGAGTGTGCTCGACCTGCTTCAGCTTAACCACCTAAACATGATTGTTATAACACTTTTGATGAAAAAACTAGTTCGAAATGATAATTACACAATGTTACACAAATCAACGCGCCTTTTGCTTATCGAGGATTTTCATGGCGTAGTATTTACTATCCCCTGTTTTATGTTGTACCAGAATTACTCTTCCGAAGGACCCAGTCCCCAGAGTTTTCATGATTTCGAAGTCGTTCAACTGGGCATTGCTCTGAAAAAACAACAGATCGACGAGTTAAAATAAATAGCTCAACAGCAAGTATCAAACTCACTAATTCATATTAACTCACAGTGCTTGATTTCTCCCATTTGCCGGTAAATTCTTCCTTTGCTTTGGCGAGAAACTCCCTCACTGAAACACAAAACCCGTTACATCTCCCGAAAATACAATTGCTTCAACTAAATTTCTCGTCTAACCATTCTCAGTAGTATCTGTTTTCTTAGCTTGGGCGTTTCCCATTTTTATGGATTAACAGGCCTTGTAAGGAATGGGAAGGACGGAAAATCATGGAATAATTCTCAATTGAAAGACACGTTACGGAATTAATTTCGCCTTCCTATCGTTCGAATTTTATACGTACACACAAACGGGAACAAGGACTGTCACTATTGTTTTATTTTCGACCTCTAACGGCGGAATGTGTTTATCCGCTATCCTTAACCAATAGGAAGACGATGTTTTCCGAAAATAAATGCTGTATAGAAAAATATACAAAGTACTCTAGAAGCCGAAGCTTCAACTGGACGAACATTAATTTATTGTTATGAACTGGGTGGATTGGAAAATAACGTCACGTTTTACTAAAAGAAATTCATTACAAAATTTTAGATCTATTTGGCTTGTAAGATCAACTAAAACGCAGTTAGTGTTTCCTGTTTTTGCAAAGCTTAAATTGTTGTCTTAATAGGACATGAATACGGCAAAAAAGATAGTTAAAAGAAATCTTTGACGTTGATTATGAAAGACAAAAAAACCATGAACCAGAGAATTTGAGATACAGTCAGTTTCAGTTAAATTTAGATGACGGCATAGAAATAAAAAAAATTGAGGGAGGATTATTAAGTTGAAGGAACAAGATGATTTCAAGGAGCTTGCAAGGCGTATGTAACTAATTTTAACATAGTAATAAATCGGCCGCTCAGCTCTGCAAAAATTTGCAGGCATTGTTTCAAAAGCTCCCCTTAAATCACACGCCTTCTAAACTCATTGCTATAAATACATACCAGGAAACATTCCACCTGAAATTCACATTGACATGTGACGGAAATTTTATAATACAAAGCGTGATGCTTTGTATTTCATTGAGGCTAATTGGAAATGCTAAATTATTGGAAATGCTAAATTATTGAGTAAAACAAGCTCTTTAAAGCTCTTCAATCGGGGTGTAAAGAAGTAGGAAGTAGAATCCTCTATCAACAAGATTGTTGTTTCAGTTTCCATTGCACTGCAACCATGCTAGGCTAGCTGCAATTTTACTTTATAACCACTAAATTTAAATATTTTTCCCGTTGCGCACCGAAAAAAAACAACAGCTAAATCCTGGATTTTGTATACCAAACTAGAGAAGTGGGAAAGTGTGATTGATTTTTCCGTTTCTGTGGCAAAATTCGACATCAATTTTGCCACAGAAACGGAAAAATCAATCACACTTTTTTCTCCGTCTCACCCATAGTTCGGGAGTTGAACATAAACAGTAAGCTTCAGAGCAAGCAAAAACTGCATTGAACTAACGAAGAACACGATTTTGCGTTAATTTAATTTCAAATACCGGAGCCTCAAGTTGGTTGGCTTTCACGAACTTCATCAGAACGAATCGTCTCGAGGTCTGAACCCGGTTCGAAATGGGATGGTTATCTTACAATGGATGGTTAACTTGCAAGAACTTACAAGTTGAAGGTTAAATTTTTAAGAACATCAAAGTTGACGGTTTAGCTTGTAAGAATGCAAGACTTAGCAAGTCGGACAATTAACTTGCAAGATTCTCACAAGTTCTTTCCGGTCGAGCTGTGGTCCCATTGGCTCCTTCTAGAGCATGTTCATTTTAATAGCAAATGTGGACAAGAAACAGTTGAGGGCAAATACAATTTTTTTAAGGGAAAACCGAAGTTCTGAATTACGTTTTTCATTTTCAGCTAAGCTTACTGTGTTCACTGTTTCTTATCACGGATCTTTTCAACAATTGCCCCCCTCCCTTTGGTACCTAGTAAAGAATCGCCCCCTTCTGTGCTATGCTTTACCAGAATATTACTTGGCCTACAGTTTAGATAGCCGAAAATTTATTTTGAGCGCAATTGCGGACCGCTGTTAATGGCCATGCCTCTCAAGCACTGTCGGATGTAATCCAGAAATCGCGGGTCGGTTATTGCGGCGAAGTTGAACACACCGACCCGCCAGTTGGAAATTCTTTTTGCTTTGTATTACAATTCGGCTAATTAACAAAGCATGGCGTATTTGATTCTATTCAGTTGAACACATTAAACGCATACCTGGAAAGTTATTAGTCGTCTCTGATTGGTTAACAAAGCCCTCGCTTAAATTCTTTTCAAGAATAGCCACCCCTTTTGCAAAGTAGATCAACTATTGAAAAGATCCCTTATCACCATAAGGTCAACTTAGTAACAATTTTGAGTTTAGTAATAATTTCTCATTTAATTTAATTGTTAACTTTTTTTCAGAAGTTGCCGATTTTTACCTTTAATTGTTGGTTTTTTAGCGCAATCAGCAGATATATTTTTTGATTTCGGTTTTCAACTTGATGGATTCCTGTTTCACTTTAAAATACAGCATTACTTTACTAACATTGAATTTCAACTTCGCAGAACATCTTGTCGAAACTTGCTATTTCAATGAGACACAAATTCAATTTGAAGGCCTTCAAAAAATAATGGCTTTTGGGCTGATGGGATATCTCATATAAATTTCTTGCAAGCCAAACGATAAAATTATACGAAATTGTAATTCGGATGGTTAACCTAAAAGCACTCGTAAGCAGTAAGAATTAAAGTAAATTTATAAGAATGTAATATTTTGGGATAAATTGGATAAATCTGGATAAATTGGAACGCGATGTATCGCCTTTTAAGAAGTTGTAATAAACTTGCAAGTGCTCACCCATCCGTACTCAAACCGTGTATGTGTTTGTGTGTGTGTGTGTGTGTGCGTGCGTGCGTGCTTGCGTGGGTGTGTGCTTGCGATTTTGGTTATTAGCTCTTTTATAAGCCATAAAATTAATTTCATAAGATCCTAAATTCAGTGCTATGATGTTAGGATCTATAGGAAAAGTGAGTATTATTAGATAAAATAGCCAAAAGTGAATTTTTGCCATTATTTTTGCAAATTCTATCAAATTTTATGGCTAATAGTTTTTAGTAGTCACATCAATTTATTTTTGTTCACAGCTTCAAAGTTATTATTCACATCGAGAACTTTTTATCACGTTAAATGAATAAATAAACCACTGGAGTGTATAGAGAACGGTTGGCCAAGTTGTCCCAAAGTAAGTTAAAATAACGCAAAAAATTCCAAATAAAAACAGAAAAACAAGTTAAGACTTTAAGCCAATCAAATCAAGTCGTGTGCCACGGTGCAAAAACAATTTTACCAAAAAACATTGTTATAGCTACTCAGAAGCTTTGTCATAGAAACAATCTACCGCCCGAAACCTATCAAAAAAGCATGCGTCTTGGTTATAAGTGCTGGCTAAGAAAACGTTAATGTTGAACAGCAATTTTAGCCTCTGGTCAGACTATTATGTGCTCAAGTCAAATTTTGACAAGACCATGTCAAATTAAAATAAACTGTGATTAGACCTTTCCATACCAGTATCAATGTTCGGATCACGTTCAGACCATTTTGCGGGCTTGCTTTTACTCAAATTTTCCCCCGGTTTATGTAATGCAAGCTTACATTGCGCAGGTGTGCGCGCAAAGTTGGCTTTGTCAGAGGTCGCTTCGGTCTGGGACTTCAACTTGAGGTACTGTTTTTTTATCAACTGTGAAAATCACAAACTGCGAATCAATTGTTTTTCGAATATATACAAACAGATAAGCGATATGTCAGAATTTTACTAAATTACCTTAACAATATTTGCTTAAAAATCACTGTTCGATAATTAAAAGCAAAAAACCAAATCATTTCACAATTTGGCTGCAAATATTTTCCCCTTTTTCTAAAGGTGGAATATAGGATATATAAATATAACAAGAAATTGTTTAATAGTAATGATAATATTAGGCCACAGCGGCCTTTTGTGAACTGCCTTTTTTCTTATTATTCCCCACACTTCAAACTGTTCTTTTCATGGACAGCATTGCTCTTTTATGGTTATTGTGGCCACTTTTTTTGCGTCTGAAACTTTCAAAGAGTACCATCATTGCAGCCTAGATCAGGTTATGATAAACCTGAATTTAAGGTGAAGTGAGTCTTATCCTCATTCAGAGAGGTTCACCGATTCAGCTCTCAATCAGTCCCGTGTTAATCATACACCTTACCTCTCACAAAATTAGCTGGGAAAACTAAAAATTAAAAAAAAAACTGATAAAAACTGTTACAATAAACTAAAACAGACTTACTTTTGTCGTGGTAATTTTTGGAAGAAGCGCTGTCTCCCGAGGACCCACTGTCCGATGTTGTTGATCCCTTGAGTTTGGGAAACGGCATTTCTAAACTGTCCACCAGAATAAAAACAAACGACCGCTAATCAAGGGCAGGTAAAAACAAAGATAAACAAATGTCAACTAGTCACAGTCTATCGCTGTTACGACGTGTTGGTACGAATTAGTTATAAATAGATATAACGAAGTGCAGTTTAACCGAGTTTATATAAATGAAGTCAACCTGTAAATGGACAGATAATGCAATTTATTTATAATTTATTATTACGAATTTAGTCGCGTGCAGTTCCAATGGGTTCTTCTGACGAATGTCGTTTTGTCGATTGTTAGTTCACGATCAAAAAGTCTAAAACAGATTAATAAAAATTAATTAACTAGCAAAACACGTAGTTTTTCTTCTTTGATGACTTACTTTAAGCCGTAAACCTTTCATACACAAATGTTTTCGCATTTATTTATTTATTTATACCCGTGAGATAAAGCGCAGAAACGTAAAACTGCAAAAAAACAACCAACGAAAAAGTGAAAATAAATAAAAACTGTAGTCCTTTATTGTTAGTATATGGTAGCAACAAAAAATTAATGCATACAAAAAATTTAATACGTGTTTAACAACTTAAATTTTTATTAACGTTTTAGCTATACAGTATATTAAGCACCTCAGGTATGCAAAAATATTAACTAAACTAACGTTGTTCTAGTTGCTTTGTTTGCTGCTTCTGTAATACGCTTAGTTATGAAGTTATAAACGAGCATAAACTTCTGCAAGAATGTGGTTAAGTCTTCGCTATCTCTATCTTGGTATTAAATAGAATGAGAGAGCGTAGATTTGAAACTTAGAGAACATGTAAGTGTGTATTTGAACAAACAATTCGAGTTTTCGACAAATAAACTCAAAATCTCTTCAATTTATAGTTATGCTGAAACGTAATAATAACGAAACCTTCAAAATTGCTCTAAATGTGACGTATAAACTTTCGTTAAAGAGATGCTATAGCTTAATATGGGATTAATATTGCTTTTGTAAATGTGAAAACATCAAATATTTCACGAGTTTCGTCGACTGGTAAACTAACTTGAGCTATCTTGAGATTTTATAATACTTAGCAATGGTAGCTAATTAATTTATTATTTTATTATTCTAGCAAGCCATATTTTTCTACTACCCCGCTATGGCTTCGGGCGTTTAATGAGGTTACTTGATAAATAATAAAAAGCTATACAGGGAATTTGTTTTTCCAATTTTCACTACCTGTAAGGGCAAAGAATGCCATTTGTAGCATATGGATTACGTTGATTTATTCATGAACTGAAAATCAAAATATAATTAAAACCAAAAGGCTGAACAACTTGAGAACACGTGATATACTTCAGGAACTTAAATATTTCCACTTCGCGGTTTTCTCCGTGTTGGGGAAGAAATAAAATCTTTTAGTAGTATAGTAGGATATGATTTCTTCACAGGAAGCTATAATAATTATGGTAATCAATCTCGGATTCCGAAAACTGAATGGGTTCGGTTACCCTAATGTTTGAGATGTTTGTCGCTTAACATTTGAGATTAATTTAAAGAAGAAAAATTAAGTGATTAAAAATTTATTTATGCGTAATTGTTCATAAGAACTAATTATTCAATCATACGTTTTTTTGTTTTCTAATAAAAGTTGAGTTAATATCCGGATCGAGGTGGTAGCAGTAGTAGAGGCTATAAAACAGTTTAAAATAAGCTGAATATGACATACTTCTGTAAAAAAAATCAATTGTATCAAATGACGTAAAAAACAAACTTTTGTTGCTGAACTTTTGAAATTCTTCCAAAATTTACTCTACTCAGCGCAAATATCACAAAATTTCCGTTAAAACTCGATACAGAACGCTGAAAAATAGCATAAAATTAGTTTCACTCGGTCTTTTCTAAGACAAGCGGCAGTTTTAGACTTATGTTTATGCTGTTATTAGACATCTTGTCAAATGAACCGGTATTAAGAGAACATTTACAGGATGCATTTAGGAAGGTTTATTTTCAAGAACTGCAAATAATTGCCGATTGCTAGGTTTTACTTGACGTTATTTTCAATTATATTTCAAGGATGTATGTTGAAATTGAGTCCAAAGTTTTAGAATATCTTGGAAAACTCAGATATACAATAGTAAATTGTCGTGAAGTTGCGAGCCTGAAATTTAGCAAGCAATTATGGGAATAATCAATCCTTCGTTTATTTTTGACGAGTGACTCATATTGAGAATAAGACTAGAATGTTAGCAAAACCATATATTTGGAAACAGTAATAAAACGAAGAACAGAACTAAAGAAAGTAATGTTAATTTTAGAATTGTTTTTTTGATTGTATCAAATAAGATTATTCTTTTTGGAGATATCATGTAACGAAAGTAGTAATTGAATGCAACTGCCGTATAGTTCAGATCAACCACTTAAAATATAGATTCTGCTGAAAAATTTTTGTTGAAACGCTGTAACAACCTTAGCCGTTACCAAATCGTTGTCTTGTAAGAATCTGATTTTTTTTGTTATATGGAAGCAGTCAATCCATGTTCAACGCGATTTCAATCCAAACTTAACCGAGAAAGCAGAAACCCAACAAAAACAAAAAAGAAATACACATAAAACAAGAAGAAATAGAAAATTAGCAAAAATTCGGATCAATACTCTGCCAATGTTTTGTTCTAATTTTATGTTTCTCATTTTTGTCCACAGTTTGGATCAATGTAAATATGTTTTCACGACAAAATACCTAATGACAATACCCAATGTGACAAAATGGCCAATATTTTATCCTAATGTTGAAACTATCAGAACGGTTGTATGTCAAAATTTTTAGCTAGTGCATTTGGCCCGTGGGATTTGATAGAAACTATTTTAACCAAACATGTGAAAAAATTATTCGCTTAATTTTGAAAAATCATGCCAGTAACACCAAACGCTAATTTATAATCGGATTAATGAGCAAAAGACTCAAGGGGAATAAATTGAGTATAACGGCTTTGGGTATTTTGGCATTAGGTATTTTGTCATGCAACCGTAAAACATAGATGAAAAAAGAGCTTGAAAAACTTATTGTCGATAAGAGTGTTTAACAGAGAAGTCGTGTTCCAATTATTTCATCAATGATTTGGATTGCTTTACAATCAGCATTTTGTTTTTTGAAAAAAAATCTGTAAATGTACCAGAAGCTTAATTCTGACGCTTTTGTAGTCATTTTCTGAGCATGTGTTTATGCTGCAGAGAAATCATAATCAAAACTCCAGATAATAAAAGTTGTAAAATACATTTTAACGAAGAAGTTTGAGGAATCCCTTTTTTGTGACTCAATTTCAAGATCAATTTTTTGTTCTTATATTTTTCGTTCTACTCTTAATTTTACCTCTTAATTTTTTTTGTTATATGGAAGCAGTCAATCCATGTTCAACGCGATTTCAATCCAAACTTAACCGAGAAAGCAGAAACCCAACAAAAACAAAAAAGAAATACACATAAAACAAGAAGAAATAGAAAATTAGCAAAAATTCGGATCAATACTCTGCCAATGTTTTGTTCTAATTTTATGTTTCTCATTTTTGTCCACAATTTGGATCAATATAAATATGTTTTCACGACAAAATACCTAATGACAATACCCAATGTGACAAAATGGCCAATATTTTATCCTAATGTTGAAACTATCAGAACGGTTGTATGTCAAAATTTTTAGCTAGTGCATTTGGCCCGTGGGATTTGATAGAAACTATTTTAACCAAACATGTGAAAAAATTATTCGCTTAATTTTGAAAAATCATGCCAGTAACACCAAACGCTAATTTATAATCGGATTAATGAGCAAAAGACTCAAGGGGAATAAATTGAGTATAACGGCTTTGGGTATTTTGGCATTAGGTATTTTGTCATGCAACCGTAAAACATAGATGAAAAAAGAGCTTGAAAAACTTATTGTCGATAAAAGTGTTTAACAGAGGGGTCGTGTTCCAATTATTTCATCAATGATTTGGATTGCTTTACAATCAGCATTTTGTTTTTTGAAAAAAAATCTGTAAATGTACCAGAAGCTTAATTCTGACGCTTTTGTAGTCATTTTCTGAGCATGTGTTTATGCTGCAGAGAAATCATAATCAAAACTCCAGATAATAAAAGTTGTAAAATACATTTTAACGAAGAAGTTTGAGGAATCCCTTTTTTGTGACTCAATTTCAAGATCAATTTTTTTTTCTTATATTTTTCGTTCTACTCTTAATTTTACCTACCTTCGTTTCTTACCTACCTTTGTTTTGGAATGTTAATTTTTCTGCACTTAAAAAACAAGAAATCTTTAGCTTCATTTAAATTATACATTAAAAGTTATACTTTAATTTGGAGTTATACTTCAAAAGTTGACTAATTTGTCTAAAGAACAGGAAAGATTTATCTTAAAGAATTTTTCCGTGATTTTATTTTGAGCAAAAAAGAGCGGTATATTAAGGTGCTTACCAGCTAGAACTTACAATATATAAGGAGAGTTATAAGCTTTTTTATGGTTTTGCAAGTTAATTGCTTTCAAGTTTCGCTTTCAATGTTGGACAACCCTGGTTTCGTAATTTACAACATATTTACAAAATCTACTTCAAAACCGGCGCAGACATAATCTGAAATTGACCTGGGAATATTATCGCTTTCAAATATTACTTACAATTGTTTATGAATTTTCTGTTTTAACCTCTTAACGTATTCAGCCGTGAGCAATTGCCCTAATCGCCTTCATAGGGCTACCACACTTTAAACTAGCCCGCAGCAACACAAGATTAATTTCATTCGCTGTTTACAAAGCCAAAAGTCTTATCGTTCAAGTCAGTTGATTTCACCTGCGAATAAGACTTAAAGGTAAAAAGCAAACTTTTGCAACTTGAAATTGTGAAGTTCATTGATCTGCCGAATTCTTGAATTCAGTTCATGTTCTTGTTCACATGTACCGCGCATGTTTATGACGTACAAAAGTCTGAATAAATGAATAAACATCTGTTCATAATTTGCAGAATTATTTCTAAACAATCGAATGATAAAACCTTCTGTCGCTCTATTGTATTCATTAACTTCTTTAATGACGTGTAAAATGGTAACAGCGTGACATTTTAAAACAAAATTGTTCCGGTATTTTAAAAGTTAGGGTTTTACAAAGCCAAGTTCGATCGAGATATAAATATTAAGTTCGCCGTCCAGCCAAATTTTGAACACGGCGCGGGCGAAATTGGCGACTTCAAAGAAGTTCTTCGAAATTTATGAAATGTGTTTTTATAAGAACTGAATAAGCACATAAAACCCGCTCTCTGAGCTGGGTCTCTATTTGTTCAAAATAATGTCGTTTGTTCAAATTACAAGAAAAGAGAAAAATAAGTTCTGTTCAGATAGCTTTTATCGCGTCATGAAATTTGGGCTCTGTTTCAGGGGAATTAAACAGATATAAAAGGAGATATAAAAATAGGGAAAAACTAAAAGAGAAGAAAATTAAACGCTTGAACTAATTTTCTACCAGAAAAAAATTAAATATAAAAATTCAATGGGTTTTTGAGCAAAAACAAAGAAGCATCAGTTTTTTGTTCGATTGTCATAACTACTAAGTATAACAAATACTATATGAAACATTTTTATCTAGTATGAGTTATAAAGGATTGTTTTGAAGAATTATGGCCTCCATTATCCTTCTAAAAAACGATAGAAAATTGAATTTATGATTAACTTACTTCATTTAAAGCTGTTTGAATTAAATTTTAGTAGTTAGAATTGCAAAATGAAAGAATAAGCTGAAAAACACCATACAGTCAAATACAAAGCACAGAATGAAACATATGCAAAACAAGTTTGATTATTCAAAGTTTTGTGCAATAATCGCACAGCGAATATTCTGATGTGAACCACACCACACGGAAAAGTATGCAAACGAAAAAAATCTGGGTTCATTTTGTCAGCACACAAATGAAAAGCAGGGAAAGAGAAAAGAATAGCAGTGTTTTTATACCAATTGCAGTGAGAAATTATTTTGATAACACGGACAAACTTTTATGCGACAAATCGTCGTATTCTTTTCTAAGTTCTTGAGTTGATTTGCAAACAATTCTTCTCATTTAATCATACCTAACTATTTGGGCGTTTTCAAAACCTTGGATACGTAAAAAAACCATTATCATGAAACCAACATCAAATCAACCGAATTCATTATTGAAAGAAAAAGGAAAATTTTTCTTATCTTTTGTTTTGTATTCTGTGTAATGTCAGAGCGGACAATTTGAAAACTAATCATCTCTTGTGTCAAAAAGGAGACAAATTTGAAAGAATTTGAGAGTTCATGGATTGTCAGATTGAAAATATTAGAACATGTTTAAAATTTCTTGAAAACGAGAAAATTATTTAACAAATATCTATTTTGAAATTGCTCATGGAACTGATCTTTTTCATTCTTTGGCGTTTCCGTAAACTGAAAAACTAAAATTTTCAGTTCTGAAAAACTTTTTTCAGTTCTCAAAAAAATTGCTTTCAAATTTCTTTAGAAACACAAAACACTCAAAATTGGGTTCCAATTTCTTTAGAAACACTCAAAAATAATTAAAAGAGGGAAGAGTCCACAAACATTAAATTCCCTACTGACAACCAATGTTCCTCAAAGCTACAAAATAATAGGCTTTTTAAGAACGTTCAATTGAATGATGAAAACAACTAGACGCAGAATGCAAATTATTAAAAAATGAGATAATTACTGAAGCTAGAAAGTTTTGCTAAACATTGTTGTTTTAGAATATTCAGAAAAAGTGTGTTTCTTATATCTAACTCCCAACACATCTGCCTATTTTTGTTTAAAAAAACGATTGGGTTGATTATGCTAATGAAACATCAAAAAAGACAGAATTTCAAATTAATTAAGAAAGTTCATTTCCAATTTTAATGTCAATTTTCTTATTAACGATACACAGTCTACTCCTCGTTTTTAAGAATAAAAGCAAAAGACACAACAATCAAATACAAATGAACGGTGACGAACATTGCGTGAAAATCAGATATCAAAATTGAAATTTTAAATTTTTTGTGTTTGTGTGCGCGCCTGTTTGGGTGTATGTGTGGTTGATCGTATTTTCAATTTGTGGTAAGAGGTAGAGAGAGAGAGAGAAAGAGAGTTAGTATGAGAGAAAAGTTTCCTTCAAATATATAAGACACAAATAGAGGCAGAGCTTGGAAACAGGCAGAAATTTGAACAAAGACGGCAAAATTTTTTTGGTTCAAACAGTACAAATAATTTTCTGCAATGCATATAAGTTGTTTTCGGATACTTTCAAGGGTTTCTCTAGCGAAGTTTAGAAGTTGTTTTTGCAAACTTGAGAGGTATATTGGAACAATCTGTGCTACGCACAGACTCGCGCGAGCCGTCTTGTTCTGCTTTTCAAATCACTCCAAATTTTTATACAATTGTTTTCTAACTAAACATGAGGATTCATGTTTGAAAAATAGCGTTTTTCATATAAATCGTTTTAACAGTCATTTTTCCTGTACCGTAGTAGTAATGGCGGTAACTTAAAGTTTTGCTATTTTAGATTTTTGCCAAAGGAAATGTTTGAGACAAAGTTTTATTGGGTTAGTTGTAATATCTCCTATAAATTTGACTTGAAGTCACGTTTATCAGATGATCCAATAAAAAGTCTTGTATTGCTGGTTACAACGCTGATTAATGATTCTCCCAAAAACAGCTAATGCAATTAACTTATAAACCTTACTAAGTTATAAAACAAAATTATCGAAATTCGCTTTATTTGGCTCAGTAAAGTTACTGTTCTTCAATATTAGCACAGATTTTTAACAAAATTTTATCTAGCATGGTTTAATATTTCTTAAAGTTTTTTTCCATGAGCCAAATTTTTTAACACACTTGCTAAGTTCTTAAATTATATAACGCGTGAAATAACAAACAATTTGTGGAAAGATCTAGCCTAGGATCCGGGAATTCAATTTATGCTTCAAAAATGAATCCTTTTCTTTTTTTGATGTAATCAACGTTCTCGACTATTGTAAAGACTTTATATGAGATCGAGAATTTCTTTTCAAGATATTTGTAGTCTTGAGTTCTTTCGCGGTGGTGTAATAAATATATTAAATAAGTAATGCGAAAGTTTTTTGTTAATTTTCGGCAGCTGTAGTTGGGAAAGCACTTTTTTTATATCCACCTGTTTTTCTGTTTCTCAATAGTAGACTGATTAAAAAAGGAAGAAAAAACTGCCTCCAATAACAATCTCCATAATGATGCCAATTCAAATTTTACGAGAAATCGCTGGATGCTGAGAAATTGCAGAAACCGGTGAAAAGCTGCGACAACGATTCTGAAATTCCGTGATTCAAAAGATTCAGAAAATTTGTTTTAAGAACAGAAATAAAATATTGTTAGTTGTTACAAATTTCGTATTTGAGATAATTTTTATTACTTAGAATTTCAAAACAAATCATGAAATCATCGCAAATGTACACCTCGAAATCACCTTATAGTTGTTTAATCGCCAGTAAAATATTTGCTGCATTTAAGCACGATTTAGACCAATTGTTAATTTTAGAAGGTGTTGTATAATTAGAAGAGATTTAATGAGAAAAAATGACAAAAACAAATCTTAATCTGTAAAACTGATGCTCGGCTTTTTGGCGAGCCTACTCAATAAATTGAAAAATAGCGTTTTTCATATAGACCGTTTTAACAGTCGTTTTTCCTGTACCGTAGTAGTATGGGCGGTAACATAAATTTTTGCTATTTTAGATTTTTGACAAAGGAGATGTTTGAGACTAAATTTTATTGGGTTAGTTGTAATCTCTCCTACAAATTTGACTTCAAGTCACGTTTATCAGATGATCCAATAAAAAGTCTTGTATTGCTGGTTACAACGCTGATTATTGATTCTCCCAAAAACAGCTAATGCAATTAACTTATAAACCTTACTAAGTTATAAAACCAAATTATCGAAATTCGCTTTAATTGGCTCAGTAAAGTTACTGTTCTTCAATATTGGCACAGATTTTTAGCATAATTCTAGTTTGATGAAATTACTTACCTAACAAACACTCTCCGATTCCTCCGCAAAATTGAACACCAACTCAAATTTAATTCTACCGAAAAGCAGTTGCTTAAACTTTAGCAGAAGTTGGTCCCTGCGGGTTCGCAAAACACAAAATAAATCCTGGCCAAAGCAGAACGGACTAATTTATGACGCTTCGAATCAAAACAAAACTTAAGAGTCTTGAACAAGATTTTGATTTCATGTACTGGAGGGGCGAGAAATAGTTTATTGGTTAGTCAAAACAACGAATTTATTCGCAATCGCGAAGCAACTATGTGAGAAGTAATTGTACATGAATGAAGTCACGTGAATTTTGTCAAACGCAGACAAAAGTTGGATTAAATTTATTCAAGAAGATCTGCAAATATTTATTTGGGCTTTTTCACTTTAGAGTCGTCTAATTCTGGGTGAAATAATTTGTGGGTGTTGTGTGGTATTAATTCAATTGGAAGATTATTCAAGATTAAGAAAACCCGAAAGAGATATTGTAACCTTAAAACGTGCCCTAACTGACCAGTAACTGATGATCATGAGTAAATTGTGTGTATTCTTGTAGCTAAATTTTATCTAGCATGGTTTAACGTTTCTAAATATTTTTTCTCCAAAAGCCAAATTTTTTAAGACACTGCTAAATTCTTAAATTATATCACGCGTGAAATAACAAACGATTTTACAATTTGTGGAAAGATCTAGTCCTAGGATCAGAGAGTTAATTTTATGCTTAAATAAAGAATCTTTTTGACTTTTTTGAAGTAATCAATGTTCTCGTCGACAACTCGCAATTGTAAAGACATTTTATGAGATCGAGAATTTCCTTTCAAGATATTTGTAGTCTTGACTACTTTCGCGGTGGTGTAATAAATATATTAAATAAGTAATTCGAAAGTGATTGCTTAGCTTTTTATTAATTTTCGGCAGCTGTAGTTGGGAAAGAAATTCCCGTTCTTTATATCCACCTGTTTTTCTGTTTCTCAATAGTAGACTGATAAAAAAATAAAGCAAAAACTGCCTCTAATAACAATCTCCGTAATGATACCAATTTTTCTAATGGCAGAACAATAGTTGCCCAAATTTTTCCCTATATACTAAAATTTCAAGTTTTTCGAGAAACCGCTGAATGCCAGCAGATATTATCAATTATACTTACTTGACATAATTGTTCCTTCCTTCTTTGTAACCAGTTGTCTTTCTGTTTCTAAAAATGAAAAATTTATCAAAAGCAAAAGAGTTGCAATAAATTGCCGCGAAATAAAATTTTTACAAAAATTTTTTCTTTTCAACATGAATTTGCGGTGAAAAGCTTCGACAACGATTTTGGAATTCCGTGATTAAGAAGATTCAGAAAATTTGTTTTAAAAACACAAATAAAAAATGGTTAGCTGTTACAAATTTTGTATTTGAGATCAGTTTTATTGTTCCGACCCCACTTATGGGGGGAGGAACTATATACTCAAATGGGTTTTTTGTTCAGTCAATTTTGGCCGATCGATATATTCATCGTAGAAAAAATGTGAGTGGTATCATTAAAAAGCTCGTCCAGCGTAGAATTCAAAATTAAAAAGATTTTTTTGAATTTCGTATTGTTCGAGGAGTTATCGAGGTTTAAAGATTTGTGTGAACAAGTGATAATTACATGATTTTGTTCACTTTTATCGTAATTTTTGTTCAAATTAAGGCTTTTCTATAAAAATCTTATTTCACAATTACATTTCACGCTCCAAAATGAAAGAATTTTGTGTTACCAATAGCTCGATAAAAACGTTAGTTCTGGTCTCGTGAGGAAGTTTACTACGAAAAAAAACTCGAATTCATTTTGAGAGCTGTTTTTTTAGAAAACATTTTTTTTATTTATTATTGTTTTTTAGTGACTAGTTGTTTTCATATCGAGGTTCCGTTAATGACAAACCTCGTCTGCAATCTATTGATACTCAATGAACAAAAAATTCGTTTTCAATCAATCTCTCATTTTTTTTTGTCTTCGGCTCATGAGTTTTCGAGATTTTCAAGGAAATTTTGAATTTCTTTTTGACATTTTAAATTTTGTGAGTCCTATGGCATAAAATCACTAATTAAAAGTGCAATCAGCTTTCTAATGTGCAATAGGTGAAACAATTTAATGCTTTGAGTGGACAGCTAATGGCTGTCAAGACTTAAAAAAAAAATTCGAAAATTTTTTTATTTCAAACGATATTAAATTTATTTTGCTGAAAATTAAGTCAATCTCAGTAAAGACAGGAGCTCTTTCTTTTAATTTCAATCAGAACTAATTTGGTAAGCGGTTTTTTTTCTAACCAATGGGTTTATGACTTCCATGCTACGAGTTTTGATAATTTTTAAAAAAGATTTTCGGATTTCTTTTTTAATTTTGGTTCCTTTGAAATCTTATATCTTTATCCAAATATTGATAGTTCTGGTTGACTAACAGAAGACGTTAATTGACACATAGATAAAGTTTTCAGAGAAACGCTTAGGGTTTAAATGGCTCCGACACTTTCTTCATGCACTTTTCTACTGAATTTTTTGGCTTTTGCATGTATTTGTCATTGTTTTCATAATCATATGTTTTATTGTGATGTCTTATTGGTGGTATTTTGACAAGAAACATCCTTTTTTTCATCGAGGCACAACGTAGTGTTTTTTTTTGATTTCCGTTGAAAGATCGAGAATTTAATGGCAGTTAATACTTTGAAAATAGTTTTTTAGAGTTTTTTTGGACATTAACCAATCTTAAAGTTGTTTTCTTGAACTGTAAGTCAGTCTCAAAAATGACAGGACCCTCTCCTCTTCTACTGCAAATAAAATGAATCTGGCTAGCAGTTTTATCATCTAGCTATTGGTTTCATGACTTCGATTCCACGAGTTTTCGTAATTTTTTTTCAATTTTCGAATTTTTTTAAAACTTGATTTCCCTTTGAAATTTTGTCACATTATCTTCATATTGATAGTTTTTAGTGGCTTAGAGAATTAGAAAAGGCGCTCAAAGGATCATAGATAAAGTATTCAATGAAGAGTTTGTGGTTTAAATGTCTTCGACAATTTATTGCACATCTCAACTAAAATTTTTGGTTTTTGTCTGCTTTTGTTGTTGTTTTCATAATCATAAGATTTATTGTGATGCCTTATTAATAACGGTAAGATGACAAACATTTTTAGCTTCATATCTAGGCATAAGTTACTGTATTTAAAGACTTCCATTGAGAGCTATTGAATTTAGCGGCTGCTAAGACTTTAAAAAAAAAACTTTTTTGGACACTAAGCATTAATAAACTTTTTTTATGAGTTGTAAGTCAGTCTCATTAATGACAGGATCCTCTTCTTTTTCAATTTTTTGTAAACAAATTAATCTGGCAAGCAATTTTATCGGCTAACTATTGGTTTTATGACTTCGATGCCACGAGTTTTCAAAATTTTTAAAATAAAATCATTGTATTTTTTTCATATCTTTTGGTTCTTTTTGAAATCTTGTCTCATTCTCTTAATTTTGATAGTTCCAATTGGATTATAGAAGACGTTCAAGGGATAACAGATAAAGTTTTCAGAGAAATGCTTTTGGTTTAAATGGCTCCGACACGTTCTTCTCGCACTTTTCTGGCGAATTTTTGGTTTTTGCATGTCTTTGTTGCTGTTTTCATAATCATAAGACTTATTGTTTTGTCCGGCTGGTGACTTATGATTGACAAGCATTCTTGCCCTCTCATTGAGTCATAGCTTGGCGTATTTTTTGTCTTCCGTTGAACGCTATTGAATTTAACGGTGTTGATATAACGGGTTTCCTCAAAAAATTTCGTAGTTTAATTATATTTGTTCATACTCGTTGATTTTCTGAAGTCATATTGTTAGAAAAACAAGAACTCCATTGCTGTTAAAAGATTATTTGAGATTAGAGAAATTTTTACCAAAAATTTATTTTATTGGCTGCGACACTTTTCTCCCTAAATTTTTTTTTGTATTTGCTGTTTTTGCCCTTTTTTTTAAAAAAATTTTCTTGTAGTCGTAAAATGCTGACTTGTCTCATAAGCTTCTTAATGAAAATTGATTGATTTGTGTTGTTCAATGCACTCTTTTTATTGCGAATAGTAATAAAGTTTGCGATATTGTTAGTTCTCAAAGATTTTATTTTTACTTTTCAGTTTTTGTTCTTTTATACTTGTATTTTATTCTCATCATTGAGAGGTTCTATCCAATTCTTTGTAGTTCAAAAACTTTTTTTCCATTGTTTTAATGTGGTAACTGATGTTTTGTTTGTTGGACAAAATGCATTGTCATAAAAGTTTTTGGAGAGGTCAATATTGTGTTTCTTTTTCAATTCTTTTACCACCTTCGCTGAAAAATTTTTGTTTTTGCTTATTTTGCTGTTTGTTTTTTCTCGTAGTCTTTCTGATGGCAGATCGTTTGAACGCTGTAATGAGGCAAGGCATCGTGCAATTCAATATGTAATTCGGTTTTGTAACGATTTTTTTAAACTCAAACATCTATTTTTATTTATCTCATCATTAGGTTGTCAATTGAGTCAAAAATGTAGATGAAGTCGGGTCGGAACATCATGGGCGAACGCACATTAACTGGGATCCTTGTTACTTAGAAAATCAATACAAATCATGAAATCATCTCAAAAGTACACCTCGAAATCACCTTTAAGTTGTTTAATCGCCAGTAAAATATTAGCTGCATTTAAGCACAATTTACTGCAAATGTTAATAACCTTGGAATTTTAGAAATTGTTGTGTAAATAGAAGAGATTTAATGAGAAAAAATGACAAAAACAAATCTGAATGTGTAAAACTGATGCTGGACTTTTTGGCGAGCCTACTCAAAAAATTGACAAAAGTACGAAACTAGAGAAACAAAAATTTTGTGTACCCAGTTTACTTGCCTTCAATACTACTCTTTAATAACCTGCTAAAAAATTTAATGGGCCAATAGAGATATTTTTATTGTACATTTTAATGCAACACACGCATTATGCAAAAACTATCAAGTTAAAAGGTTTAATTTTGCAAAATAACGAACTCATAATGTTCGTTGAAGTGCTGGAACATTGGAGTAACATTTGAATTGTTGGAAGCGAACAATTTTTGTTTTGATAAATAGAAATATACTTTGTAGAGCTTTTGACATTTCTATATAAACAAAATATATTGTTATTTCACTTATGTTGCAAACACTGAAATTTTTTTTGCTTTTCAGCCTTTAAAACGCCTTATTTGCCAGCATTTAACTAAGGAAGCGCAAAATTCTCATTATTTCATTAAATTCAAATTTTTATTTATGTTAGTAGAGCGGAAGAATTAGATAAAAAACAACTGAACAAACTAGACAACATACCTTGAGTAAACGTTAAATTCTGCTGTTTTGTTTGTCAAAATAAGGATTTTTTCTTGTTTTCTTGAATAATTGCTCCACATGTAAGAAATTAAGTTTTGTCGATCTGATCAAATTGTTTTTTGATTTTCTAAAAAATGTCTGGCTTCAAACAAATACCTCATTTCATTACACTAGTTGCTTCGTTCATGAATAAAATACCGAAAACTATAGTTTGAAATAGAGTCAAAACGAAAATGAACTTGAAAGGTTAGTTAAAACGACTATCGAGACACAAAATTTTATGACGACTGTTGCGTTGAACCCACAAAACATCTGAAAAACCAAGTAAAATTTTGACTTTAATTGTTATGCAAATAAATTATTCTCTATGTTTTAAAACAATAATCACCTAAAAAATCGGTAGTTCTTTTTCTACCGAGTTATTTAACAATTCGTTTTTGGAAAGAAACTACAAAGCAAACAATGGTTCGTTGTTTGCTTTGTATTCCTTCCTTAGGTTTCGTTTCCGAGAAATCAAAATTGCTGAAAAAATAATTGCACAATTTTATTTTTCAAATTTTTTTCAGTAATTCCTCAACGTATTTTGAATATAGAGATGAAAATATTGCTTAATATGCGACACAAATAGTTCATAAGCTCAACTAGTGCAATTTATCCTGCATGATCCAATATTTGCTTTGCAGTAAATTTGCGTACTCTTATATTGCTTTTATAGGCATATTGAAAAATAAATGGAAACTTTAACATTTTTCAAAAACATTTTAGCTTCAAGGAAATGATTTAACAAGATAATTTGTTTAACAAAAAGCTGTTGATCAAAATGGTTACAAAGCTTATTACAACAATTTGTTAACAATTTTTGTTGGATGAGGACTAAATAAGTAAATAAGGACGAAAAGTAAAGCAACGTAAATTTACAGGGACACAAAAAACAAATGAAATCAGATCGTCTCAAGTGCCTCTGTTTTCAAAACTTTTTAAATATTTTTCTCCGAAAATTGATGTTCTTTAGAAAATGAAGAAAAAATCTGGTTCATGTAGGTTGTGATCTGGTTGGCCTTTTCATGGTTAGATTAATTAATTTTCACTGAAATTTTACTTAATCTGCTGAAAACCTGATTGAATATTCAAATCTTTTTATCTGGCTAGAGACCACCTGAACCCTTACTCTAATTAACAAATTCCTACTGAAGACAAAAAGTGAATCGAAGACGTTTAAACGCAATATATTTATTTCAGTTATTCAAATCATGCAAATTTTCAGTCAAGTTTATTGTTCCGACCCACTTTAGTGAGGGGAGCAACAATTTACTCAATTGGCAATAGCTATTGTACAGAGTTTTGGGTAGTAGCATTAGACATCTTGTAAAGTGTAGAATTTCAAATTATAAAGAGTTTTTAAAATTTCATTCTTTCAGAAGGGTTACTGAAATTCAAATATTCGTGAACGTTAGCCTAACTTCCGTTGTTTCGTTCCAACTTTTTGTAACTTTTGCTTAAATTTTGATAACTTTTTACTAAATTATGACAAAATTGTGCAACGATAGTCTAATTGATGTCACGTTTAAAGATATAAAAGAGTTGGTGAACTGTTTGAAACAACTGCTTTGTAAAAATGTTTAGCTAAACTTTTCAAAAAAATCACCATTGTTCCTTTTTTCTTAAAAATGGAATCAAATATGCCTATTTGCCCCACTTTATCCAGTTTGACCGGTGGCGCAGGCATAAAAATTGCTTACACAATCTTCTTATACTCAGACAGGGGATAAATGTACTTCCGGTTCCCAAGAAAGCTTTCTGGAAATAAGCTTTTTGTGGTATTTCGCTAATTTAAACCGACATTTATATAAAAAAGCTTAGTATATATTTGATACATTAAAATATCTGATCACAAAAAAATTAAATTTTTTACGCACAAATTTTTACAACGGCGTTTTTAACAGCCGCAGAGAGATATCACGGACAATTTTGATCTCATCGTTGAGTTTTGCAAAGAAGAAGGGTCGGATTGTGTTTTGGGTTAGCCCTAATGGTTTTTTTGTTTTGCATTTTTTCATGGAGTTTCAATTTTTAGGAGGTTCACTTTTGTTCCAATAAGGTCCAATTGTGTTTTAAGAGTAAAGCTCAAAGTTTTTTGCTCCGACAATTTGTTTTCGTCAGTTTTTAAATTTGAGTGTTTGAGATTTGCCAGCATTTGATATTCTTTTTGTGGTCTTAAGACTTAGTCTAATTAATCAAATGTCTAATTCGGTATCTAGGACCTAGGGAGCTTTCAGCGAAAATAACTAATATTTTCCGTTGATACATAAAGCTCATTTTGGTAATATATCTCCATAATTGTCCAAAATCCATTAATTGTTTTCAATATTTTGGTCAAATTAGATTTAAATTGAGAATCAGCAAGAGCAAGACCAGTTTTGATCTAATTTGTAAAACTTATAAATGAAAAACTATTCGGATTGTAATGGCGCGCTTAAAACGTTTTTTTGAAATTCGTCTGACGTTTTGGATTTTTTAAAGTTAATTCAAGACCAAAATGATTTCTGATCTAACCTCAATCATTATCATGACAAATTTAGGTGTAGAGTGAGGCCAGGGAACATCAATAACAATATCGGCGAAAATTTTTTTGTCTTCAACGCCGTTTGTATAAAATTGTTCGTGAAATTTTGAATTCTGTCTGTATTCAGTGTTAATGTGTATAATGAATGTACAGTTGGCTACCCGGGCTTCTACATGTTAAGTTTTTTTAATCATATTTCAGTTGAAATATGACGACTGTTATGTTGAAATGTTCAAAAAAATTTTCTTCAAAAAATTAATGGTTTTTCGAGATTTGCCACTTTCAATAAATTTCTTCAACCTTTTAGCGTAGTCTCATCGAAAAAAGAGGTTTTACTTTTTGTCAATTGCGCTATAGTGTAGTTTTCTTTGCGGTTTTTTATTTAAATAATGATGTTTTTAGCGCTGGACTTTTCATAACATTTTTCATTTTTTTTTTACATTTTCCGATTTTTGAGGTTCTGTTTTGCTGTCTTTTCAAATCTCATATCGCATTATTGGAGTTGAAGTGAGGCGCAATTGTTTATAGTAAACTTATAGGCTTCGACTCCGTTTCCTCGCAAAATTTATATTTTGATTTTTGCCTGTTTTTTTTTCTTTCTGTAGTCGTAGTCGATTGTTTCTGTATATCGACAGGCCTCAATGGTTTTGTTTGAACATATAAATGAAGCAATTGAGTGATATCAGTTGATAGCTAATTGCATTATTTAAAATTTATTTGTTTTCAAAAAAAGTGTAAACGTTTTTTGTTCCGACCCCTCTTGAGGGGGGGAGGAACTATATACTCAAATGGGTTTTTTTTTCTTGTTCACTCAATTTTCGCCGATCGATATATTCATCGTAGCGAGTTGAGACTGGTATCATTAGAAAGCTCGTCCAGCATAGAATATGGAATTAAAAAGATTTTTTTAATTTTTGTTTTCTACTGGGAGTTATCGAGGTTTAAACTTCTGAAAAAAGTAGAGTGAACTCACGTTGTTTTATTCACATTTTCTGAAATTTTTGCCTAATTTTTCGTCAATTTTGCAAAAATTTGTTAAAATTTTTAAGAATAGTGTCGTTGATTTTCTTTTTAAGGACAAAAAAGCCTTGTTGATTATTCTGATTTAATTTTTTGGTCAAAAACTGTGCATATATATTTCAAAATTCAGACTTTTTCATCAAAAACATCACGAAATAAGCTACTTTAGTCTACTTTGATAAAATTTGCCGGCACTACACCTCCAAACAACAATAATACAATCTTTGTAGTCTCAGAAGAGGGCTATTCCTACTCCAACTTCCGCTGAGAGTGCTTTGTAGTTGAAACTTTGCCGTTTTTTGCTAGCTTTACTCATTTATTATCAAAAATGCAGATCTTTTGAGTTTTCAACTAACAAATTATCTATATCTACAATATTCGAAAAATCAATAGCTCCTAACGGACAATAAGCATTAGCAGGATTAGTTTTGGGCCAATCTTGGACTGTTACAATTCAAAAAGAATTCGGATTGCAATCAGTCGCTCCTTTTTTTTTGAAAAAAGACATTTTTTTAATAATAAAGAACAGAACATATCAAATGAAAGCTGAGGATTGATAGGTCCCATTGGCTTCCTAATCAGCTCCAAGCTAATGCATTTAGTTTTACAACTGAAAGTTTATGATCGTTTCGACTTTTAAAAATAATTGATTTTTAAATAAATAATGGCTTAATGAACTTTTCCTCTTCTTTTCTTAATTTGTTCAACTTGCACCTTAGTGTCAGCAAAGAAAGAATGCTTTATCCTTCTACTGATTTGAAATTTAGTCTCGATTGCGTTTTTAAGCCGGATGTTATTGTTTTCTGGCTTTGATACTACTAGATTTCAGATTCTTTTTTGTTTTTAGAAAATTGCCAATTTTTCACATTTTCTAGTCACATTATCACATTACTGACAGTTCTCATATCACATTATTAGCGTTCAAAATTAAACATAATTGAACATATTAAAATCCTTAAAAATATAGATTATCAGTTTAACGAGCTCGACACTTCTTTCTTCAAGAAATTAACTGAATTTTTTAATTTTGTCTTTAACTGTCATTTATACTTTGTCATTTCAGTTGTATGAAATTTCCGGTATTGTGATAGGTTTCTCTGGCTTTTTATGGAAAAATAGAAGAGCCGATATTCTGATATTAGTAGATAGCTGATGGCTTTCATGACTTTGAAAACAATCGTTTTCCAAAACTAGAAATAAAAAACTTTTTAACTTCGCAAGTTTGTTCTTTTTAGTTTTCTTTTGGTGCCTAATCTCGTTAATTACCAGGCAAATATGACATTATGGTTGTCAAAGGAAGGCGCCAAAGGGATTAATGTCCCAAAATCTGTTTTTCTAAAGAATGCGTTTTAAAGAATGCGTTCGACAATGGTTTTTCACAAAAAAGTGAATTAATTTGATTTTTGTCATGTTTGACGTTCTGGAAAATAGCAAGTCTCAAAAAATTCTTTTGGATGAATAAATGACCCTATTATTTCAATTTGAATATTTCAATTTGTAATTAATGTTTTTCATGACTTTGGATATAATTTTGTTTCAAAAAAAAATCAAAATTATTACATACTTTTGCCCTTTTTTCTTTTTTGTCTACTTGTTTCCTAGTCTCACTAATAATTGGCCAAATACTACATTATTGGTGTCTGAAGAAGGCGCAACCGAGTATATTTTGAGGGCCAAAAAATGGCTTCACGATTTTGACAGCGTTTTCTGGCAAGTTTCAATTGAATTTTTGTTTGTTGATTTTGTTGTTCTTTTTAGTCGCTTAAAGAAATGAATAAGGACAGGTCCTATTGCTCTTCTATAGAAGCACTGGTAATCGTAAACCTTCGGGATATTTTACTTGATTTCTAATGGTTTTAATTACTTTGATGTTATTTGTTTCAAAAAAAAATAAGCGAATTTTTTTAACTTTACTGTTTTTGTTCTTTTTTGTCTGATTGTTTCCAAACATTTTTATGGACTGGTCCAATTTTTTTCTGGTGATTTATAAGTTATTTTCTATAGTTTTAGGTTCATCTGACAGTTATGTTGACTTTGTTATTAAATTTTGTTTTTTTTTAAAACGGACAAAAAGATTTTGATTTAGTTAATGTTTGTTGTTGTTGTTGTTGTTTGATTTTGCTGTTCGTCTTGACTCGCTTTCTTAATATTGGCATTTCACAGCAATTTAATGCTTCAATTTTTACTCCATTGAGTTATTTGCTTTGGAGGCTATCTTCGTTCATACACAATTTTTTTGAAAAATACTTGGGCTTTTTTTTTTGGTTTTTTGGGATTCCCAAAAAATAATTTTTGGGTTTTCTATCTGTTCCTCATTTGGTAGACAATTATGCCAAAATTGTGGATGGGCGGGGTCGGAACCTTATGTGCCATCGCACATTGCTGAGCCGCCTTGTTCTAATTTTGCCCATTTTTGTTTTCTGTCTACTTCTTGATTGTTCTCAATAGAGACAGGTCACATATTCCTTGTGGTGAAATGCAAGTAATTTGTTTTAGTTTACTCTTTATCTGCTGCTATTTTGACTTTTTCATAAAGTTTTTTCAAAAAAATGGGTAGACATTGCGTTTTGATCATAAGAAAGGCTTGTTGTATTATTTGATTTTGTTGTTTGTCATGTCTTACGCTCCTTAATGGCAGTTATAATCGGCCGGCCTTCTAATAAGTTATCTGTATAGTGGTTAGAGCTAAATCGACTTTCAAATGGATAAACCAATTATTTTCGAAAAATAAATGATGTTTTGAAAGTTTTCTATCTCTTCCTCCTTTGGTGGACAATTAAGTCAAAGCGTTGTTGAGCGGTGTCGGAACACTATGCGTGGACGCACATTACCGTGCCTCATTGTTAAAATTTTCAATTAAAAAGTTTTTCCACGCATGATAGAATATTTGCCCAATTAAACGTTTTCATGACTGATAACAAAAAGGGGCGACCGTTTGTGTATGTGTATCGATTTCTAATAAGTTTTAAATTAAACTTTTGACATTTTGCATTGTGAAAAGAGGAATTTACCGAGATAAATTGCGCTGTGTGGAATTGAAGTAAAAATCTTCTTACCTGAGAAATTATAGAGTACAATCAATAGCTGCAAAATAAAACTATCAATTGAAGAAGACAGGTATTTTAACGCCTTTTAGCACAAATTGTTGGTTTCATCTACACAAATTTTCCTAATTTCCAGTCAAAGTAAATAAAGTTTTGAATTGCAGAACCAAAACGATGCCTAATTAACCATATTTATGAATGATAATAAAACTGACGTTGTTTTTGCGCGTCTATCGAATTCAAAAGAATTTTAACTGAAAGGCGAATTCATTTCACGTGATAGACGGAAAAATTGTGATTGAAGTCGAACGGGAGGACTATTGAAGGGAAAATGACAATTTTAAGAGCGTTTTTGTAATATTTTTAAATCTGTTCACGCGGTGAACAATATACAGAGATTCGTTGATGCGGTACAACCTGAGAAGCACTTGAAATAGCCCTGGGAAGGGTTTAATTTGGTTAGTGAAATAATATAATAACTATTTATGACGGGGGTAATAATTTTGTAAGGACATCACGGAGGTACAATGATAACTCGCCTTGCCTGTAACAATGGTTATTATACGCACAGTGTTGTACTAACAAAAACAATATTGTTACTGGGGATATTTATCTATTCATTAAAGAGGCTTTCCCCAAGCGTGTTGGGGGAATTTTATGGATTTTCCACGGCGTACTTTTTCCTTACTCGGAGTTGATAAATCGGCGGCGTGTTGGAAAAATAGATTTTGCAGCACAGCTTTCAAGCGCACGGACTTGCAAACACACTGTCATTAAAACCAATTTCTACTTGAAAGAAAATGTATCTTTTGAGAGGTAACTTGATTGAAATTTACAGCCGAGACCAAATTTGGTACGGTAGAAAAATGCAACAAACACTTACAGACACAAAGAGGTCGATATAAAAGCAACATTCCCAATATTTTCAATAATTTCTCCCACTTAAAAGCAAAAAACGGCGACAAGAATATTTAATGCTTAAATAAATTTTTGTAAAATTATCTGAAACGTACAGTAAAGCGGAGACAAAAGATTTTTTTCTAAAAGATTTCATTTAAGAGCACACACTTCATTTAAAGCTGAGAACGCAAGCCTTACAAAAGAGCAGTGCGGCCTGTACATTTTGCAGTTTAAAAACGATGAGTAGATATGAGAAATGGAATACTATTAGGCCTCCAAATGGCGCAATTCCGATATTTATAATGCCTCTCAATTATTAATAATTCCCCATTTGGTCCCAAATTTTGTCACTGAAAAACAGTCAATGAAAACGTGCATAAGATTATGAGCATTTTGCCGAGCCAGCATTTTTTTTGGGGGGGAGGGGGGGGGGTAGTGACCCTACTGCTACTGTAAATGTAACTCCAAAACAATACTAAAAAATATAGTGATCAATTTATTATTAAGATCTGCATTAAAATGTAAAATTTTGTACATTTCGCATATGAAAAGAAGCAAATTAAATAGAAAAAAAAAGAAAACATTGTTTGAAAGCGTGCATTGATTTTTTCTTGATAACTTCAAGGACAGAACAATCAATTAAATAAAAGGAAATAACAATCGCGTTCGGCCATTTGAAATGAGGAAAGATTTTGGACGCGATTTGATAAAACTAACTAAAAGAAGCCATTGATTAAAATGACATGAAGCATTCTTCATACCATTAAAGAAGAGAGGAGATAAATTATTAAAGACCATCACTTCAGTCGCAGGGGTTACACGAGGTTAGAAACCAGAGGATAAAAAAAGGTGAAGCAGGTTTTAAAAATATTTATGAAAAGTATTTTCCGATTTTACTAACCTTAAAGCTATTGCAGTCAAAGACTGGCTGTAGTTTTCAAATGAGCAGTTGATCTTTTCCATAATGAGCAAAAATCTTGAAGGAAAATGAAAAGTATAGAATTTAAAAATCAACTCTCAAATGCGCGTCGAAATTTGCAGAATTAAAGTAATATAAAAATCATGTCTTAGGATTTTATTCATAGGAAATTGTTTTTGCGATCAATTTTTGTGGGGGATGGACAATATGCAAAACTGAATAATTTTGTTTAGCATATAATGACAGTATGTACACTTACGAAGATACGAGCGTTATTAGAAGACCTTCAATCTTAGGTAAAAATCTCTATTTAGAGAACTTTTTGATTTTTTTCCCGAAAAGTCATGGAGGTGTAAAACTATGAGAACATTGCTCGATTTCAACCTTTCTGTTCACTTTTCGACCGAGTTTGCAACAAATTTGTTGAAAATTTGAAAATTTAACAATATATAAATTGGTTTTCTTTTCAGAATGATAAAAAATTTTTGTTGTGCTATTTGGCTGTACGCTTTGTTGCATAATTGTTGCTGATTTTATTGTTCCGACCCACCTTACAAGGGGGAGGAACTCTATACTCATATGGATTTTTCGTTTTTTGTTCAATCAGTTTTGACCGATCGATATACTGATCGCAGACGGTTGTGACTGGCATCATTAGAAAGCCCGTTTAGAATAGAATATACAACTAAATTTTTTTCGATTCCACTCGATTTATCAAGGTCTAAAATTTTGTGAACTTTTAACTAGTTTTCGTTGTTTTTGTTCACTTTTTCCGTTTTTTACGCAATTTTTTGCCAATTTTGCTCAAAAATTTATTTATATTGTTAACAATAGTGTTTTATTTCTAAACATAAAAGAGTGATGTTAAACTGTTGAATCTAATTTTTCGGCAAAAAAATTTGTTAAATTTTTCAAAACCGAGGCATTGCCGAATCGACCCAACCCAAACTGCCGAAATAATCTTTATTTACTCTCAAGAGGGCTAGTTTTACTTTGCTTCATTTCAGAGTGTCCTTGAATTAAAATGTTGCAGGTTTTTGGTAGTTTAACTCGATAACTATCCAAACTACATCACTTAATTTTGATTTTTTCAAACATTGACATTTTTTGTCAACTTTTCCATATCCATTTTATTCGGAAAAATTAAATGTGCTTAACGGAGGCACAGTAAAAGTAATGCTAGCTTCATTCTGACTGTAGTTTTTTACAGTCCAAAAATTTTTCGGTCAGTAATCAGTCGCGGTTTTTTAAAACATCTTTGCACTTTCTTCTTTTTTTTATGTTATTTAGAGAACAGAACAATTCTGATGGAGGCCAACCAATGACAGGTCAAATTGACGGCTTTGTTAATTGTTATCTTGTCTCATTAGTTGCAAGTCCTAAATTTCGTTATTGAGGTTGAAAAAGCGTCATCGAACATATCTAATTCTTTAAACGGCTTCCACACCGAATCTTCGCAAAGATTTATTTTTTTGACTTTTAATATTTGTCAAAAAAAACTAATTTTTTGACTTCATCAATGTTTGTTGTCGTTTTTGTAGACATTTGATATATTCTGAGTAACGACCATTCTTGTTGGTTTTTCTGTCGGCATTAGTGAACCCACTTGAATTGTTCAATTAAAAGTTAATGTTTTCATGGATTTGAAGAAAATGATTTTTGGAGGAAAGAAACAAATGTATATTTTAACGTTGCTTTTTATTTTTTTCCTACTTATTTCATAGTCTCATTTGTCAGAGGTCATATATGACATTTTTCGCAATCTATGAAAACTCAACAGAATATATATCTTATTTCTTTTGGAATAGATTATGTTTGTAACGACATCAATACTATTCTCTCGCATAATTTTGATTCATTTTTTTTCGTCTGTTTTTTTTGTCGTTTGTTTTCATGGAGGAACAACATAAACTGGATAATGACAGTTTTCAATGTCTTCATTTGTGGTGGCTTGAATAATTATATATATTGTAATATATAATATGTGTTATAATTGTAATACATAGCTTTTAATTGCAATATATAATATATAATAGATAATGTATCGTAATTTTTTTTATAGTACTCTAAAGATTGTAGCTGATATCTAAGGGTTTCCATCATTTGAATCTATTTGTTTTGAAAAATATATTTGTTTTTGTTTTAACTTCGCACTTTTTTGTCTACTTGCTACTGAGTCTCATTAGGGACTTGTCCCATGTTTTATCTAATGAAGTGCGAATTACTTTGTTTAGTTTAGGCTTAGTTTACTTGTCGCTAATTTGACTTTGCTTTTCAGTACTTCTTTTGAAAAGATAGATATTGTGTTTTGGATGTAATCAATGTTTGCCGTTGCCAATTGGTTTTGTTGTTTGTTTTGTATCGTAGTCATAATAATGACAGGTCTCATTGGTCCTCTAATTTGGCGTCAATTACAAGTTATTTGAGTTGGAAACATTTTTTTATTCATACGTCATTCACGGTGGAAAGAGTTTGAATTTTTGAAATTTTTCTATCTCTTCCTCATTTGTTAGACAATTAAGCCATAACTGTGGATGGGCGGGACGAAACATCATCAGAAAACGCACATTACAGAGCCTTTTTTTTGCATCATATCTTCATGGAAAAAAGGTAGCGCAAAATCCACCAAATTGAATCAACCTATCATATTTTGTTTGAACATGAAAACAACTTGTTTAAAAATCCAATTGTCACAATATAAACTTTTCAATATTTTCAAAGTTATTGCTTTTTGGTTACTTTATTTTTGAATTTTTCATTACGTTTATCTTCACTTTTTCTTTATATCGGTTAATTGAGTTTTGAAAACGATTGCCGTAGCATACTTGTTTTTGCTTCAAGTTCTTGTTAATCAAATTTTTCTCTTTAATATGGTGAAGTATCTGAGCGTTTGTCGAAGATGGAGGAAATTGGGATACATTGTCTCTGGTGAGTTCCTTTCAGACAATGATTTTTTGTGGTACAAAAGAAGCCTTTAGAAGAATTCACAAATTTAGATTCCAATTATCAATAAAATGTCGCCTCTTGTTTTGCTATTGATCCGCTATATTTGAATTTTTTTGAGAAGGTTGTTTTTTTGCTGAATGAAATTTCCTGATGTTGACTTTGTAAATTTGTACGAACAATATCGTTAGTTTGAAAACTTTTTTCGAGTTAATATTCAAAGATGGAAGAGATTTTTTGTCGTTTCATATGTCTGTCGATGAAAGCGGGGAACATAAACTAAAAATCATTTTTTTCAAAACAATTTGAAAAGAATGTCAAAAGGTTGATTTTATTTATTTAAACAAAAAATCTATACATAAAAGTTATATGCGATAAATCAAAATGGGAACAATTTAAAAATTGTATCAGAGTTGCAATAGAATTTAATATTTAAATATCTATAGTGTCCACAAATGACAAGAGAAAATTGGTCTGGAACAGAGTTGATTTTATAATTTTGCATTACCTAAAAATATCAACTTCAAGTCAAATTTCATCTTGCTTCGGAAATTTATATCATATTTTCCCAAACTTGAAACAGTACGTGCTGACATATGAAACAAATTTGTTACTAATAATTGATGAAAAAATCGTCAAAAACAACTTCACTTGAATTCCATAACGGTAAGCAATGCCCTTAAATTTTTTTAACAAGGACCAGTATGAAACATTCAATTACTATTATTTAGTTTGTAAGATTAAAGGATTGCTTGAAGGTTTTTAAAGCAACGACATTGAAACCACGGAAGGAAAATCTAAATTCCGTAAAAGATTGCAAGCAGCTTAAAAATGTCCTACAACTACCCTTCTTTAAATTGTTCAAAACTTTTTATTGGGCTGCTTTTATTTGAAAACAAAACTTCTAAATTTATTGCATCTTTTGTTTTTTGTTAAATAATTTTGATTTTTTTTGGTTTTATGATCTTGTTTCTGTCTACAATGTTGATAAATGACATTTATGATGCTAAGTGATACAAAATTTAGATCACATGCGTACAGGGCAAACTGGCCAAAAATGTTGGGAAAACATTTCGGTAGACAATTTTATAGAATTTTCAATTGATTATTAAAGTCTATAAACTACAAAAATAGGTTAAGAATTGTTCCTGTCAAACCATTCTGGGAGATGCTAATAAAACTCTCCTGCGTAATAATTAATGCAGCAAACAGCTTGATGAGGTACGTTTTAACTAGATGGTTAAGTTGGTCACAAATTAGTCAAAATTGGCCGATTTAGAGTTTATTTATCAGAAATATTGCTAAAAACGCGCAAAATTTGCCAAGAAATTTTCATGGGTATATAAAAATATAAATACTTATATTAACCACTTTTGATTAAATAATATTAGTAATGAGAATAATGCGGACGTAATCTGACATTTGGGTAAAAAATTTCATTAGAACTGCGTGGTGTGGGGGTCCGAAGGTTCATCGTTTCCAGTTTTTTCCAAAAAAAAACTTTGAGATCTGAAATCTGCACTGAAACGTACTCGTCGTGAACTTGATGTGGCGTTTTTTTCATCTTTCAAAAATCCCTAAAAAGTCATGAACTTTAGTGAAAAAAGTTAGCGTAGCATATATATTTTTCTCACAATCTTTTTTGATGTGCTGAATCAGAAATTGAAACTCAATTACAAACTAGGTAATTGGAGCTGTTATTCTTGTGACATACGCAACTTAACGTTCAGCTTTTATCCTTGACTATTAATACAAAAAATTTATTGAGCGCAATTTACAATTTTATATCTGTTTTGTTGAATCAATCGGGTTCAATTTGTGTTTTTTCCACAGTTGAGCAGATATTGACAAGGACGACGTTGAGTGTCGTGGTCTCGAGCACGAGTAACAAGAATTTTACTATTTTAATAATTGAATTCAAAATGGCCTAAATGTACAAAATGTCACAGGTATTTATAGTCCGTATCAGTAAGAAAATTTACAGATCCGTCTAGATATAGATTAACTGATATGGGATAATTTACACCTTAGTTGTGAACAAATTTTTCCCCTGGCCGTATATGGCAAGTACTAGTACAGTGTTTTGCACTTAACACATTGTTCTCCCTACCTGAGAACATGTCATTTCTATCTAGTAGGAGGATCGGAGAGTTGGTTTCTGATCATATCTGGTGGTGGGAAGGTCGAATCTATCACACAAATTTATGGTTTATGTATACTGATAAACTTGTGGTATGAACAATTTTGAATCGACGATTCGGTTCAAACTAGAAGCCGTTATTCAATTTTACTCCACCAAACATTAGGTAAGAAAGTTTTCTTTTTATATCGAAGTTTTAACTTAAGTTGCTAAGTTCTCCACTTCTCGATATATCACAATCTTTTTTGATGTGTTGAATCAGAAATTGAAACTCAATTACAAACTAGGTAATTGGAGCTATTATTCTTGTGACCTTACGCAACTTAACGTTCAGCTTTTATCCTTGACTATTATTACAAAAAAAAATCTATTGAGCGCAATTTACAATTTTCAATCAGTTTTGTTGAATCAATCGAGTTCAATTTGTGTTTTTTCCACAGTTGAGCAGATATTGAGAAGGACGACGTTGAGTTTGTGTTTTTGTTTATCTTACCTGATTTAAAACTGAGCTGTATATTTTTCCGCTTGGATAAGGATGCTTATTTTGTAGCAACTTGAGGGGAAGTATCTCACCAAATAATTGCCAACCGATGATGGCGATTATAATATACTTTTTCCTGATTATCTCTGCACCCAAGTAGACGATAATAAAAACTATGTACTTACGTATGATAAACAGGAGTAGTAATAACAAACACTAGTTAATAACCAACAGTATATTTGTGTAAGTGTGTTGTTATACAAGATACGACTAGTTAATAAAAGCAGAGTGGGATAGAGAGGAGTACTAACTAGACTAGTTATCGATTGCGGGGGTTTTTAGGTAGTAATGACAAAATTGGCGTTTCCTGAATATGCAAAAATGCACGCGAAGGCGCTTTAGGGATGCTTCAACTCAACGTAGGTTAGCGTTGAGGAGGCTTTTGAGAGCTTTTTGAGAACGTTTTTAGCACCCAATTTTTTTTTGCTTCCCCAATTTTTAAACCCCAATTTTAACTAATTTGCCTTGGCGTATATATGTGTGTATACGTGTATACAGCTAAGCATCCCCGCAGATTAGGAAGGATAAAACAGTAACTGAATACGTTAGGAAAGGCTGTAAGGCAGAAAGAGAGCGAATTTATTCAAAACAGCGAGAAAAATGCGAAAAAGTAGAATATAAAAAAGATAAACTAAGCCAGAGAGCGTGCAAAATAGGTTATTGGAGCCTAAATTCTATTATCAACAAAAACGTTGCATTAACACAAAGACCAATTTCAAAATAGTGAAAATTGAGAGTTAATAGCGAAAAGCGTGAAAAAAAACAGAGAGGAAAGAGAAAATTAATAGCCTTTCTAACCATATATGCTGCTGCTCAAATACGGTAATAAAAATTGACATCAACATTTACACTATCAACCCCCCATCCCTCCTCCTCCCCCTCCCCCGCTCCCCCCTCCTCCTCCCCCCACCCCCTCCCCCGCCCCAATCCCTTCCTCTACCCATCCCCGTATCCATTAAATACATAGTATTGTCTTTGTAGTACACTTTCCAATGTCATCGTGTTAAGCTGCAAAAATGTGAACAAAGCCATAAAATGAGGAAATATTTCAATACTTAGTTTTCCTTCATTTTGCAAAATGCATACTTCAATTACAAAAATTTATGCATGCAACAGCATCAATGCGGATAAAATACGGCAGAGATAATGGTATTTAATTTCTTTGTTTTGAGGACAATATGAAACTAACAAATTTGTTGTAGGCAACTAGAAGTGAACTTAATTAAGTGTGTCAGAGTTCCATTTGCCTTTGAAAATTTGGTGAATAAAATTCAAAAGAAATTGATTTTAAACAACACGAAGCCTTCAAAGAGAAAAAGAAATACGAAAAAATAAAATTGCAGTTAAATGATTCAACGCAAGGTTTGCATGTTTTGCGTTTGTTCACATTGAGTGAAACATTCTACCGAAAGTCTAGCTATGAATTTTCGTTTCTTCGAGAGCGGAGTTTTCATCTAGGCGAGAC
>NC_134471.1:18299873-18432133 GCF_964194025.1 Convolutriloba macropyga | reverse complement strand
TATTGCAGTAATTTGACATTTACAATGTAAACAATGACCTAAATCATTTTCTTGATTAACCAATCAGAAACCAGTAGTGATGATGTTAAAAATGATAAATATTTGATTAATTACTTTAACCCAATTGTTTGAATAGTGAAACCGAATTGTATTTAGAACCATTAGAAGATGTTATACAGAGCAGTTGGCTCTCAGATTGACTAAAATTTGATTCTTTAACAACTTTTTGCTAAGTCTTTTTGCTAAGTTTTAGTAGATCTTAAGATCTTGCGAGTTCTAAGTTAGTTGAGCTTACTTGACGAGAAATTAGCAACAATACTAGCTACTGGTTGAAGCCTTACAAAATTCAGCACGAGATAGAACATAGACTATCACTAAGGATTTTCTTAACTTCAATCAACAAAATTAAAGTTACAGTCCTTTAATACGTCCTAGCGACTAATTTTTTCTGCGAGATTGTTAGTCAACCGAAAACTGTGAAGAACCAGGCAGGCGTAAAATTCGAGAACCAGGCTGTGATATATCGGTTCCGCTGAGATTCTTGAGCAGCCGCAACATTTGGTCTGCTGACCCGGACATCAACAACAACACGAACAGCAACAAATCTTCGATTCAATTTGGTGGACCAGAACGAAATCTTTACTATGAATGGAAAGAGCCCCGATAGACATTGGAAAACGGCTGACTAAAAGATGACAGGCCAACTCAAGGAGCTAGAAAGTGAGCACGCTGAATTGCTCAAAACATTTGACGGACACCTTGCTGATGTGAAAAGTCAATTGGCTCAGACGAAAACAATATCTGCAGAAAGAGCATATCGATGTTTCTTCGAAACTTACGATGAACTGAAGGAAACCAGACAACAGCAGAGTATAATTTTAAAATCAAAGTACTTTGAAAATTTCGACAGTGACACCAAGCGTTTGTTAGAAGAAAAGAGTAAAGTTTTGCGATGGGTAGTTGAATAGGTACCCTTTGTCCGAGGCCTTGAAGGTTTCCGCACAGAAATCATCGACTGTCAGAAAGACCCAGTACGTGCATACAAGTTAGTGGAAGCTGCTAAACCAATTTTTAATGATTTGCCAAAGATGGAAAAGAAATTGAAGGCAGAAAACTTAAGCGACTCCGAAAAACAGACATTGTGTAATCAACTGGAAGAGCTAGTAAAAGTTATAGATGAGAGGTACACAGAATGGATGCGAATAAGAGGGGTTGGCACCCAAGAGTTTGTGGATATCAGCAATATTAGTAGTCACTATCAAGTCCTGATTAAGCTGTACAGGCACAGCAAGGATTGTGGAAACCAAACGTCGTTAGTTTCATCCGCATCAGTTGGTGATAAAAGCCCAAACGAGACTGTAATTGATACAAAAAATGGATCGATAGAAATCGCCGAAGGGAAAGTGGAGGTCTCTTCCAGGCATTCTGCTACACAAGGAAGCAGAAAACAACCAAGCATCGCCAACTCGCGGTCATCGAGAAGGCGACAGAGCAAAGAAATGGAGCTCGAAAAATTAAGAGCTAAGAAAGAAACAGAGCAACGACTACAAGAGCGGCAGTTGGAATTGGAGCAGGAGCGTGAGGAAATAGAACTTCGTCGTCAGCAAGAAGAATTACGTTTACAACAGCAACAACTAACAACAGCAGCGAGAACAAGAGTTACGTTTACAACAACAACAACAACAACAACAACAACAACAACAAGAGGAGTTACGTCTATAGATGCAACAACAAGAAGACAAACTGCGTCTTCGACAGCATGAGCGAGCATGAAAACGAATGAAAGAAAGCAGAGGCCGAAGAGGAACAAAGACGTCTGAAACTTGAGCTGACCAAAAGAAGCTCAAGAGCATCTGGATCATTAGCAGGTGAGATCGAAAGTGTTGGATCAAGACGCAATCATGAATTAACAGCCATTTAGGCAGAATCAGTGGCTCAACAGTCTGTCCCTAGAAGGCCACTATCTCCAAACGTTGTTATCGACCCTCCAACGAATGTCACACATGACAGAGTTGACAAACGTTTCAGCACCTACCCGAAAACTACCCCGCTGTTCCAACCGGGTGAAGGACTTTTCTCAACAAGACTGCCAGAACCGAGCATTCGCAGGAAACCATAAATCCGTAAACCAATTAGAGTAACGGACCCACAAGCGCCATTGATAAGGACGACGTTTCAGCAGCAGGGAACGTCAGCAGTTCAAGACAGAAACAGGAGTCAGAGTCCCATTAACAACCCTCAAAACAGGTCTACTGAGAGCTAAAACAGGAGCACAATGAATCAAACAACACCCCAAGTCTTTTGCCAACCATTAACAAGCAGTGGTGCCAGTGGCTTGCCAAAACTAAAACTGACGGAGTTTTCAGGAGATCCACTGGAGTGGCAAGAGTGGTCAGGTCTTTTTGATGTTGTTGTTCATCAAAATCCAATCAGCGATACGGAAAAGATATAATACCTGAAAACCAGTCTAACGGGTCAAGCAAAAGCAGCAATATCGGGAATGGGATTCAGCTCACAATCATACTATCATGCTTGGGATATACTCTGTGAGAAGTATGGCAGATCAGATGTCGTAGTCAACGCGCAATTAAAAAAAAACATACTCATCCTCCAATTTGGCACGACAATTCTACGAGCATTGTCAGGTTTGCAAATGTGGTTACAAATGTGGTGAACGCCTTGACTCAACTTGGATACACACACGACCTAGAATCAGAAGGAGGGCTAAGTTCAACAACGAGAAAACTTTCTCCGCAACTGAGAGAACAGTGGTTGCAGTATATGCAAGACAGTCGACTACTGAGAAGCAACCTGATCATTTTCAACGATTGGCATGCCTTCAAACCAGTAATTCATGAGAACCTTTTAGCACAGACAAACTCGTCGTTTGACAGAAATAGGTTTCAAAGCTGACAAACAGAGACTTAAGCCTAAATGTACTAGCAATGTGTGGTTCAGTATCCCCGATTTTTTGTAGACAAATCAGTGGTGTCTAAACTCCATCTTCAAGGGCGAAAAGCGTCCTTATCAGTAGCAGGGATCAATGGCTCACAAGATGTCAAGACTGAAATAGTGCCGATAGCTGTTTCAGTGCATGAGAAGTCTCGACCATTGACAACAGTGCAATTCTATGCGCACGAAAAACTATAGTTGGGTGACCAGATTCTGGAGTTGCAAGAATTGGAGGACTGTTACCCACATCTGAGGAAATTGTCAAATCAGAGCTACAATTTAAACGCTATTCAAGTGATTCTTGGACAAGATAGTTACGACATTCATCACCATTTCGAATTTAAGAAGTCAGAAGACAAAACTGCACCATGGGCAGTGAAGTCAGAGATTGGTTGGGCCTTAAGTTGTACGCTACCAGCGAAGCAGGCAGCAACTCTTGCCACAACAGCAACATCAATTCAAGATGATAAACTAGCAAACCAGTTGAGTAAGTGGTGGGATATCGAGTCCTAAGCTTCAAACTGCGATGTCACCGGTCATTCAAATGAGGAACAACGAGCAATCAAGACGATGGAACAAACAACGCGATTCAACGGTGACAGATATGAAGTAGGAATTCTGTGTTGAGAGGACGAAGTGAAATTGCCAAACAACTTCTAATCTGCAATGGGGCAACTCAAGTCTCTAGAACGACGCCCGCAGAAAGACGAAACGCTAAAGAAGCACTACTGAGAAACCATTGACACAGATGTAAATGCTGGATACGTTCGGAAAGTTGATCAGGCCGAACTAAATGAAACCAAAGACAAACTGCAATGGTATTTGCCACATCATCCCGTCATAAACCAGCATAAACCCGAAAAAGTCAGAAGAGTGTGCAATGCAGCAGCAAAGTATCAAGTTGTAGCCCTCAACGACAAAATTGTATCCGGACCAGACCTGCTGCAGAGTCTTATCGGAATTGTTTTTCGCTTCCGAGAACACCAAATAGCGTTATCAGCCGACATAGAAGCAATGTTTGTTCAAGTTGCTGTCCCAAACGATGACAGCCGATGTTTACGATTTCGCTGACGAGAAGATCCAGAGGAGAGAATAGAAGTTTACAAGTACACACGACACGTTTTCGTTTTTGGGGCGAAAAGCTCGCCGAGTTGTGCAAATTACGTTTTGCACCAAGTGGCAAAAGTTAATGCAGTCAAAGACGAAAGTATCGTCAGAACGGTTCAGCGAAACTTCTACATGGACGACTTCCTAAAGTCAGTCAGAACCCCTCAAGAAGCAATCTAAATCTACCAGAAAGTCAGAGAGATCCTTAGCAAAGGTGGATTCAATTTGACGAAATGGATAACAAGCGACGATGAAGTTAAGACACAAATCCCATAGGCAGACAGATCAACGAAAGTTGTGAATACTTTCGAAGCAGAAACACAGTCATCTTCAATCCTTGGACTGAACTGGAATGTAGGCACAAATAATCTCATAGTCTGTCGTGGAACTGAGCAAGAAGTTCCAGCAAAAATAACTTAGAGAATTGTCCTATCCTTTGTCTCAGCAGTGTTCGACTCACTTGGATTATATTCATCCTTCACCATACGAATGCGGTTTCTACTCAAAAGCATCTGGGCAGCGATGAGTCAAGCACGGGACAAAGAGTTGTCATCCGAACACTCAAAATTTTTCAGTAATTGGTGCTCTGATTTGAGAGAAATAAGGGCGATGTCGATAAATCGACTTTATTTTGAAAACGGTTGTAGAAAATTGAGACTTCACATTTTCACAGACGCGTCAGAAGAAGCGATGAGCATTGTGGCGTATCTGCAAGAAGAAGCAACGTTGAAACCCACCTATGTGATAGGGAAATGTCTTGTGGCACCCATCAGACATATGACAATACCGAAGTTAGAACTTCAAGCGGCAGTTTACGGAGTTCGTCTTAGAAAGCAGATACTCAATGAACCTGTTGTCAGAATTGAAAAAATCTCTCATTGGACCGACTCATCAATAGTGCTAAAGTGCCTACAAGCAGCGCACAAGAAACAACAAGTGTTCGTTGCGAACAGAGCAGCGGAAATAAATACTGGAAAACTCATCGATGGATCAATGGAGACACGTCAAAAGTGTCGAAAACCCTGCCGACATCAGAACCCGAGGAATCTCTATCGAGTCCGTATGGATAAAAGGAGTCCGTATGGATAAACGGACTGGCATGGCTACAAGGGAGCGCAGATAACTGGCAAAGCCTTGGGGTCAAGAGAACGAACTCGAACCCGAGCAAGTTACCAGTACTGTAGCAACAGAAACTGAACTAGAACAAATATTTGACTGGAGACGATACAGTAGCTTCATTAGAAACTTCATTGCCTACTGCATGAGGTTCAAGACGAAGCAGAGGGGTACGCTCAAAGCAGACGAAATTCATCAAGAAGAGCAAATACTGTTTCGATTTGTTCAAAACAAAAGATTCCCGAATGTTTCGAAGTCGATCGCAAACAGCAAAGAAATATCCAAAACAATGAACATTGCCAAATTGTCACCCTTCATAGAAGAAGATGGAACAATTAGATTAAAAGGCCTACTGAAGCTTTCAAACCTTGATTACAATGCAAAACACCCAAAATTGTTAACCGCAAACATCCAGTTGTACAACTTCTGTTGGAGAAAGCACATCGAGACAACCTACAAGAGGGCACAGAATAAGTGAGAAACATGCTCCAACAAGAATACTGGACCATCGGGCTGAGAAACGCATTAAGGAAAATCAAGTCGAGATGTATCAAATGCAGACACAGGAGCGCCAACCCAATTCACCCACCGACGGCGGATCTACCCCGAGAACGACTAGATGAACATGTGTTCCAATTCACTCATACCGGAGTCGACTACTTCGGACCCTTTGAAGTGAAGTTTGTACAACGTACCTTGAAGAGATGGTGCTGCCTCTTCACTTGCTTGACAACGAGAGCAGTACACATCGAAGTTGAACAGTCATTGGAAACCGAGTCATGTCTAGCTGAAGTGACAAGATTCATTGCAAGACGTGGCTACACCAACACCATCATCAGTGACAACGGTACAAACTTCGTTGGAGCAGCCAATGAGCTGAGGCGTTCATGAACGAGTGGGACAAAGCTAAGATAGAAAGTGACTTAGCACAGAAAAAGATTGTTTGGAATTTCAATCCTCCCGGAGCACCTCACTTTGGTGGAATCTGGGAAAGACTGGTTCAAAGTTGCAAGAAGGTCATGACTGCAATCTTGGACAACAGAAGCCTCACCGACGAGGTACTTAGCACCACAATGTGTCTTGTGGAACAAACACTCAACGCAAGACCCCTGACAGCAGTAAGTGACGACCCTGAAGATTTGACAGCACTCACACCAAATCATTTCTTTCTAGGACGAGAGAACGCGAGTGCACCATTCTTGCCATCCAGTGAACGCTACAATGACCTGAGAAAATCATTCAAAAACGACTCAAGCATATGCCGACATGATCTGGAAAAGATGGACTCGCGAATAATTTCCACAATTGAACCAGAGATCGAAGTGGTCAAAAGAACATGTGCCAAACCTGAAAACAGGCGAGTTAGTATGGCTAATAGATGACTCTGTGAAACGCTCTGAGTATAAACTGGGACGAATCGTTGAAATCTTCACTGGCAACGACGGTGTTGTAAGTTCAGAGAGAGTCAAAATGGCACATGGAGAGCTAAACCGGCCAGTCGTGAAGTTAGCGCCAGTATTCTACGATGGTGTTTCCGAGATCGAAAACAGGGCCGGCGATGTTGGCGCAGCTTCAAATCAGCTCCAAAAGCCATCAGACAGCAAGAAATAACAGAAATAACTTTTAAAACTGAAAAAAACATAGATTTTGTCAAAACTCAAAAATGGTCTAAACTGAAAAATTTTTACAAGTTGGGACCGAAAATCTGTATCCCCCCGATTTTTGGAAGGCAAAACCCGAGCAACGCGAGGTTATAGCAAACGGTTAGAGTTACCTCTAAACTACTCATGGACCCAACGAACGTTCTTGCGTCAGCCCCACAAGTGTGGCTATTAGCACTTATTTGGTGCAAAATTGGCATTTTTGGATATTTTGTCGTTTATTGTTCAATTTCTTAAGTTGTTTATTTTGTGATACTTTAGGTGATCATTAAAGGTCAAAAACCGTACATTCGAGGCATTTAGAGCAACGTAATAACCATCCGTGCATATGTCAATAAAGTAAATATTGCAGTAATTTGACATTTACTATGTAAACAATGACCTAAATCATTTTATTGATTAACCAATCAGAAACCAGTAGTGATGATGTTATAAATGATAAATATTTGATTAATTACTTTAACCCAATTGTTTGAATATTGAAACTGAATTGTATTTAGAACCATTAGAAACTGTTATACAGAGCAGTTGGCTCTCAGATTAACTAAAATTTGATTCTTTAACAAGTTCAGTCTTTTTGCTAAGTTTTGCTAGATTTTAAGATCTTGCGAGTTCTAAGTTAGTTGAGCTTACTTGCCGAGAAGTTAGCAACAATACTAGCTATTGGTTGAAGCCTTACAAGCTTCAGCACGAGATTGAACATAGACTATCACAAAGGTTTTTCTTAACTTCAATCAATAAAATTAAAGTTACAGTCCTTTAATACGTCAGAGCGACTAATTATTTCTGCGAGATTGTTAGTCAATCAAAAACTGTGAAGAACCAGGCGGCGTAAAACTTGAGAACCAGGTTGTGATATATCGGTTCGGCTTAGATTTTCGAGCAGCCGCAACAGGTACCTTTTTTTACGGCTTTGATACCTCATGCGGTTTTCGAATCATTGTAGTCGAAGAGGGACAATTTGCTATTCTGTTGGTTGGGTGCCCGTTTTGTGGTAGGCTAGGATTACAATCTGATTCGTTCAAATTTGACTCACATGTAACAGCCCTACCCCATTCTTCCTTAGGCATTGTTAAACCTCAAATTGTTAATCCGTTATTCTTTAGACGCCTTTCCGTCTGAACTTTATTTTACTTTCGCGCCACTTGTGCATAGTATAATTATTTTACTTGGCACGCAATTTATTTAGCTTTTGCGTGTTTCAGAGCTTTTTGAGATTTTGTTCCGTTGGCTCTTTTCCTTCGCCTTTTGATACATAATCTGTCACCAATATAACAACCCGGTATTTTAAAAATTGACTCAAAAGATGCGAATGCGGGATTCGTGATTTGGGTTGTTTTATATAATTTAATATATCCTTATATCCGATAACGTTTACGCTGTCTCCTTTTGAAAAAAAATGGAACAGTTTTGTCCGCTTAATATTTCTATTTTTGAGAATTGGAGGATAATTCGAAAAGAAATTTTTGATTATTGTCCCTCCCGAGTTGGCGATGTTCAAGTTTTTGTGAACATTAGAGTGACTTTGGTCCCCTTTTCTTCACATTTTCCTTATCTTTGTTTAATTTTTTTTGCCAATTTTGCTGAAAAATGTTTTGCCAATTCTGCAAAAATGTCAGAGAGAGAGAGAGAGAGAGAGAGAGAAAATAAATTGATTTTGGCCTCAAAGATATAAGAGTAAGATCGAACTGCTTGATCCAATTTTTGAGCTAAAATTTTACTAAACTTTTCAAAATTAAGCTTGTGTTTCATCAAAATTAACACAAAGTACGCTTCTTTAGTCCACTGTATCCAAACTTTCCTTTTAACACACCTTTAAAGTGCAGACAGAATCTCGGTTAGCTCCAAAAAGGGCTGGCTTCACGTGTACTTTCTTTGAGAGTATTCTCGAATAAACTTTTGTCAGTTTTTTTGCAAAATTAACTCATAAATACCGAAATTTCATAATTTGTTCATTGCACTATTTACTTTTTCTGTAGAAAACACGTTCAATTTGACTTCTAAAACAATTTTTTTCAAAATGAACAATGGTTTATAGAGTTGTACTACTTTTTGTATTTTTTGTCAAATTTTAGCTTAAGATCAGCAAATATCGGTCACATCGTTTTTCCGATTGAATAAAATTTAAAATGTATAGCTTTTTTTGTGTTAAGTAATGGGTTTTCTCCCCAGATGTGGAGTTATCAAAAACTTCTTTTTGGACATTTTCCTATCTTGAGGTCCCTAGCACCTATCTGCCGATTTTAGCTGATAGTTAAGTTTTTCATGACCTTGATAATAAGTGTTTTAAAAAATATACACTTAATCCCAATTTTACTTACAATTTGCTGTCCTTTTTGTTTAATTATTACCTAGTCTCATTAATTAGAGGTCGCTTTGCACATTCTTGGTGTTAAGAAAAATTTCATTGGCGCAATTGAACGTATTCAATAAATTGAGGGCATTGTTTATTGCGTTAACGGCTTCGTATGTTTTTTTTGCAAAAAATATAGTTATTGTTTGATTTTTGTACATCTCAATGTCTTCCCTTCGAGAGATAACTCAACCTATGTAAAGAATTGGTGGATAGATCATAGCTTTATGAATTTAAAATAAAAGTTTTCACTTTTGACCTGTTACGTTTTTTGTCGATTTGTTACCTAGTCCCATTTTTCCGAATTAACATGTCGCATTATTTGTTTTCAAACAACGCTCAATTTATCATGTCTTCCTTTTTTACGGAATGGAAACGGCTCCGAGAGCTTTTTCTTACAAAATTTGATTAAGTTTTGGTTTTTCGTCTCTATTTTTTGTTTGCCTTTGAAGAAGTACTTTATATTCTCGATAATGACAGGTGTCACTGTCTTCATATTGTTGAATTGATGAATTTAAACCTATCTAAAGACTTTATTTGATGTATCATGGTTTTCTTACTGTTTTCATTGAAAAGTGTTTCGAAATTATTAATGTATTTTCCAGTCTTGCCATTTTCTTTTTTTCATCTACCTGTAAACGAGACGCATTAAATACTGGTCCCCAAGTTCTTTTCTATTGTATAATTTAAGTTTTATTCAACTTTTTGGCTTTGTTATTAAGTATTCTTCAACAAAGAGTTTTAGATGCAAATAAATGTTGTTATTGTCATTTAATTTTGTTGTTTTTTGTGTCTCCTAGTCTGAATGTTGGCAGGTCCCATTGGCCCTCTTATGTGTCATTATTTACAGTACTAAGTAGTTTCAGTTGGAAGCCATTTTGTTATGCATAAACCAATTATTTTTCAACAGTATTTTATTTTTTGGAAGTTATTACTACGTCTTCTTAATTTTGCAGACAATTGAGCTAAAAATGGGAACCAGCGGAGTCGGAACATTATGTGCAAACGCACATTACCAAGCCTCCTCCCTACACTTGCATTGCATGTTGCTCAAATATATTCAATGCATTATTGCAACAAGTGCAATTCTACGCGATTTTGAATTCTCTTTTAAAGAGAAGTTTCCGCAGAAATTGTTGACGCTTCAGATCAGTGAAATCAAAGCATGTTAAGACGCGCAAGAAGATTTATTATGCAGTTTGCTATTCCTGACTCTAATTCAATACTTTTTAAAATCCAGAGATCTTTATCTGGTTGTGTTGTAAATAATTTTCCACTTTTGCATATGTAAAATTCGTTGAGCGGACGATATGGGCTTAAATAAAAAAGTGGAGCAAATACAGTTCAACTTTCAAACGAGGCAAGAATTGTACCACGGTTGTTTAATTAATTTTGTATCACGGATTGCCGATAAATTCGATTATGATCTGTCATTATCAAAATCTCAAAACATAAATTGACGAGCAACTGCGCTTTGTCAAAGTTGGCTAAGAAAAAAAGTTACATTTCAAAAACGAAAACACACTCCAAAGCACACAAATTTGTTGGTGCATTTGTGCATCATATCAGGTGGTGGCCGCCGTATTGGCCGACTGGGCGTTTAGCCGACAACCGAAAAATGAGAAGTTTAGCCGACAATTTAAGTAAAATGAGCAATAAAATTAATTCTGAAGCTGTGATTGGCCAGTTTAAATCACTATTTCGTAAGCGGACAAATATACCGTCAACTAGCGTAAAGAAGATCTATCGGTGGTCGCAACCTCTTCCCTCCCCCCGTCAGTGTGTGGAGGTGGCGGCCACGGAGAGGCCGAGTGGAGCGCTACCCGACCGCACTCCAAAGATAATGGTCCGCCGAACTTTTGATATATGGAGGAATGAATCTTTTTTGACCGATTATGATAAAACTGTCGGCTAAATTTCTCATTTTTTCCTTGTCAGCTAAACGCCTTGTCGGCCAATTTTCCTAGCCCCATATCAGGTCCAGCTGTTTAGACAATATTTATGTAGTACAATTCGTAATATACAGGATTGGTGAGAACTATTTGTTTAGCTGGCACGCAAGTTTTTAGTGATTTCGCGAGTCATGTCCAGTTCATGTAATCTCTGTAGCCAATTTTACTCGGAAAAAGAACAGCTTCTAGTCAATCGTGAGAAGATAACTATATTCATTTGGTTCTGACTTCTGAGAAAATTCTGCAAACAACTATTTTTTTTGGAGATTTTTAGAACTTAAACCCACTAATGTCAGAAGAATTTCTTTCGAATGACCGGCAGGTGGGGAAAACATTTGTCCACTCCGGATTCGAACCATTGACCTCCCAATCACTAAAAAGAAGCACTGCCCACTCGGCTATCAGACACTTATTGTTGCTATGCTACCACCGATTTTATATTACAAACAAGCTTTACTTCGGAGTGAGAGCAATAGAGGAGATCACTCAATAATGAAGAACGAAAGCGTGAAAAAGTCACATGAGAAATCAAAGAATGTTCTAGAAGAAAAGCGCAAAAACAATCAAGCGAAAAATTTGTATAAAAAAGACACACACAGACCAGCAGTTTAAAATATGGAACTACATTTAATGGATTTTATGTTGTTATATAACCGCAGCTTGATTGCCCTTAAGACCAATTGTAGAAGTTTCCATCATATTAATGAGCCAAATGTTCTTTTCCCATTTTTTCTATTTTTTTCGAGGATTTTTTTTAAATTTCTGGCCAACAGCCTATAGTTCTGTTGAGTTCAGAAAACTACCGATCTATAATTTTACTCGGAATTTAATGCGCTGAAAGCATTACTAATCTAGATAGTGTTTCTCAGCTTTCATGAGTTTCAAATAATTTTATTTCAAATATTGAACTTATAGAACAATCGGGATCAATTTGATTGATTTTTGTTACATCTGGTATGTCTATAACGCTAATTCAAATACACAAAACAATCAATTTTGATAAGGAGTTAAAATGAATGTGAACGTTGTTTATAAACAAATAAATTGATATCTGAAGGTTATACCTTAAACATCCGGCTTTGTTCACGAATTAACGTCACCTAGCGGAAGTTCATACGAATATCGACTTTTGTCTTCGCTCGGAAAAATATCTCGGAAATGCCACAACAATTCTTCATCTACGATTCTTTCCTTCTCGTTTTTGCTGACGAGTCGAACAATGATACTGGTTACGTAACCCACGACAATAGTCCATATAAATCCGATGAACCCGTACCACATATACGACAGCCTAAAAACAGAATTTTCTAGAATGTTCAGATTAGAAGTGTCGCTCGCTTCTGTATAAGCGCCGAATATCTGTTGATTGGCTTTTATTTGCGTAATTGTTTCGTTCAGAGGAATATTTTCGCCGCAGTTCGTGTCGTACAAAATCAGTTTGGGTGCCGAGTAGTCGATTGATTGTGATCCGTAGTATATCACGCCTGAAATTACCCAGTTTTATGGTGACAGAACCACCTAACCGCCCTTTAGAAAGTCCAATAATTCTTTTACAAAAGGATAACCCGCTATCTGAACGGAATTAGAATGGTCAATGTTGAGCTACTGCGGTTGTTCAGTCAATTTTGGATTACAACTATTGTTATCCCAAAATTTTTCAACGCGAGGGCTCTAACTGCTACAAAATATTACCCAATCCGGGTAAGTACTAGTCATATTAAATATTGTTTATTATAACTTGCTGTCGCAAACTCAGCTGTGTATTTCAATTCTGGGCCATTTTTGTTTATGAAGTAAAGCAAATAAAGTAAACAATTTAATCAAAAGTGTTGCATCTTTACATCTTCGCGCTCGATGAATACTATGTCATTAACAAAAGCTATCAAAAGATTTCTAAGTTATTTAAAATATTCTAGTTCAATTTAAAAATTTTTAAGTCTGTTTCCTTACCAGCTTCAGTTTAACACCAAATATCAATTATGCGTGATAATAATTTTGAAAATGTTCACTCTGAAAGATGCAAGAAATTTGTGCAAAAACAACAGTTAACAAAAAAATTGTTGGAGAATGTCAAAAAATACATAAACATGTACGAAATGAAAAATCAAACCTGACTGATTAAGTTTTGAAGTTGTCGCCAAATTTGGACATTTGAACGCTTATTAACCACCAACTGCTATACACTCAGTTCAAAAAGCTGCTATTTATCATCATATTGACCGATATTTAGAATATGGACCAAAAAGTTCACTTATATCGGAGCACTAAAAAGTCAGAGGTGAGCGTCTGGTAAAAGTAGTTTGATTTTGTTTTTTTTTAAACAAAAATTATTTCGGAAGCGTAGTCATGTTTCTGTGGCTAATTTCGAGCAGAAAAACATACAAATGGAAATTTAATTTTAATATAATTTTTTTAAGACGTTCAAGAAGAGAGTCTTCTTGAAGGAAAAAGGAACTATAGCGATTCTGCTCCCGCTTTGAAACAGGAAAGCGTTCAGATTCATAGCAGCTTAGCGATATAATGCTCGAGCAGTATGGGCTAATACTTAGCTTATTGTTCCGACCCCTCTTGAGGGGGGGGGGGGGGGGGGGAGGAACTATATACTCAAATGGGTTTTTTTTGTTCAGTCAATTTTGGCCGATCGATATAATCATCGTAGAGAGTTGAGACTGATATCATTAGAAAGCTTGTCTAGAGTAAAATATGGAATTAAAAACATTTTTTTGATTTTCGTTTTTAACAGGGAGATATCGAGGTTTAAGTTTTCGAGAAAATAGAGTGAATTCCGTTGATTTCATTCACCTTTTTTCGGAATTTTTGATTAAAATTTTGCCAATTTTGATAAAATTTAATAAAATCTATCAAGAAAATGTTGTTGATTTTACGTCTGAAGACAAAATACATTGTCGGTTATTTTCATTGAATTTTTTGTCACAAATTCCGGCTAAATATTTCACAAAATTCAGACTTTTTCATCAAAAACAGCACGAAATAAGTTTCTTTAGTCCACTCTGATTAAATTTGCAGGAAGTGCACAGCCAAACACCACAAACACCATTTTTGTAAATTGAAAAGGGGCCTAATTCCACTTCAACTTCCGTTGAGAGTGCTCTGTAAAAAAACTCTGCCGTTTTTTGCTAACTTTATTCGTTGATTATCAAAAATGGAGCATTTCTATATCAATGACATTCCAAAAATTAAATATTGCTAATGGACAATCAGCATTAGTAGGACTAGTTGTGTACCAATCTTGGACCGTTACAATCCAAAAAATTCGGATTGTCGTCAGTCGGTTTATTATAAAAATTCTTTATATTAATTAAATAACAGGACATTTCAAATCAAAGCTCACTAGTGATAGGTCCTATTGGCTTTCTAATTAACTTCAAATTAATTTATCTGGTTGATTACTTGAAAGCTTATGGTCGTTTTGACTTTTAAAATATTTGATTTTTAAATAAAAAATGGCTTATTGACATTTGCCTCGATTTTTCTCTCAATTTGTCAACTTGTAGCTTAGTGTCAGCAATGAAAGAGTGCTCCTTCTTTCTGCTGAATTCAAATTTAGTCTTGATTGCGGTTTTACGCCTTAAGTTATGGTGTTCTGGCTTTGATACTACTAGATTTCATATATTTTTTTAACTTTCAGGTATTTGCCCATTTTTCATGTTTTCTATTTTTGTCAAACTATCACGTTATTGTCAGTTCATATGTCACATTTTTCGCGTTTGAAATAACGCACAATTGATAATATCTAAATCATTAAAGATATAAATTGTGGTTCTTTACCGCTTCGACACTACTTTCTCGAAGGATTCAATTGAATTTTTTAACTATCCTTAACTGTCGTTTTTACTTTGTCTTTTTAGTCGTACTTTATTTCCTGTACAATGACCCGGTTTGATTGGCCTTTCCTGGAAGAGTAGATGAGCCGATGTTCTGATATTAGTAGATAGATAATGGCTTTCATGACTTTGAAAACATTTGTTTTCGAAAATGAAAAAAAAAACATTTCAATTTCGCAATTTTGTTCCTTTTATTTTCTGTTTGTTAACTGGTCTCGTTAATTAAAGGTTAAAGATGTTGTTATTTTTGTCAAAAGAATGTGTCAAAAGGCATCGGTATCACAAAATCCAATGTTTTTCAAGAATTCGTTATGAATTTACTGGCTTCGATACGGTTTTTCACAAAAAAAAGTAAACTAATTTTTGACTTTTGTCATATTTGACTGTCTTTTTGTAGATGTAAGACTTGTTCCGGATAATTGCTGGTCTCGAGGGCTTCCGTTGGAAGAATAAACGAACCTATTCATTTTTTTCATTTTGTAATTAATGGCTTTCATGTCTTTGGAATTAAATTCTTTTCGATAAAAACAAGTTTTGTTAATCTTGCATAATCTTGCTTTTATTCTTTTTGGTCTAATTGTTACCTAGTTTTATTAATGAGTGGTCACAAAATACATTTCAAGGGAAAGTGTAAAAGGGATTGGTGTCTCAAAATCTAATGTTTTAATAGAATTCGTTATGACTTTAATGGCTTCAACACGGGTTTTTCACAAAAAAAGACGGAAGACTTGTTCTAAATAATTGCTGGTCTCGAGGGCTTCCTTTGGAAGAATGAACGAACCTATTCAAATTTTTCATTTTTTAATGGCTTTTATGTCTTTGGAAATAAATTTTTTTCGAAAAAAACAACAAATATTACATAATTTTGCATTTTTTTCTTTTTTGTCTAATTGTTGCTTATTTTCATTAATGAGCGGCAACATAATACATTATCGGCGTTCGACAAGGTGCAATCGAACATATTTTGGCTGCCAAAGTATGGCTTTACGGCTTCCCGAGCATTTTCTGGCAATTTTTAATTGACTTTCATTTTGTTGTCTATTTGTTGTTCTTTTTGTAACTGCATAAAAAATTGAATACCAAGAGTTCTTAATATCCTTCTTTAGACGCAATGGTAATTGTAAACCTATGGGATAATTTAGTTGATTCCTAATGGTTTTAATTACTTTGAAATTAATTGTTCTTTAAAAAAAAATTCAGCAAATTTTTTAGCTTCAAAGTTTCTGTTCCTTTTTGTCTAATTGTTACCAAGCTTTATTATGAACTGGTGAATAATTACTTTTTACTGGTGAATTACAAGTTACTTTGTTTATTTTAAGTTTTATCTGACGCTATTTTGACTTTGTTTTTAAGCTTTGTGTTTTAAAACGGACATAAATTTTTTGATGTAATTAATGTTTGTTGGTGTTTTTTGATTTTGCCATTCGTCTTCGCTCGCTTTCTTAATGTCGGCATATCTCATCAATCTAATGCACCATTTTTTACTCTACTGCGTGATTTGCTTTGGAGGCTATCTTTTCGTTCATACACCAATTTTTTCTGAAAAATACTTGAATTTTTTGTGTTTTTCCATCTGTTCCTCATTTGGTAGACAATTATGCCAAAATTGTGGATGAGCGGGGTCGGAACCTTATGTGCGATCGCACATTACCGAGCCGCCTTGTTTCGTTACATCATTAATATATACAATTTTGCGCCACAATAGATAGCGATGAATGTAACTAAGTACATGTTACAAATACAATATCTCATTGCCCCTGGCTAACTTTTACTCTTAAAACGGAAAAATAGCAATCATCTAAAATTGACTGAATAAAAAAAATCTTGAGGCCAGACTGGTCGTCGTTAGGTGAGCAGAACATAATCAATAGACTAATTTGTACTTAATAACTATAGTTGTTTGTCACGTGTGCGACAGCAAATCGTCGCTCAAAAATTCAATTAATTTTTCGAAATTTTCATTTGTTCTTATGAATCTTGCATGATTATTGAAGAGTAAAAATCAGTTTGTTCATAGAAAACTTGAGAAAAAAGCAGTCTCTGTTTAATTTGCCAATTATTTATAGTCAACAATTTGAGCAAAATCCTCTGCCCGGGAAACCCTTGAAATTCTATGATTCAGTACTGATTTGATAATATACAATTGACATTGCATGAATCAGTACTAGTTTACGATGACACTATGGTCAGGGTAACCAATTATCATGAAGACCAATCATTTCCAACCTTGCATTAATAAGCTGGTGATGTACCCGACTGATGCCCCAATATTGTTACTTCTCCTTGTTGTCATTCCCAAAGTAAACAGCCCAAGCAGGGGACTCGCCAGAAGCCCGAACAGCGACAGGGCCAACTGCAAAATGGATTGCAGGTACTTGCACAAGAACGCGAAGCCCAGTGCCAGTAACCCGAATACAATTGCAAGAACTTTTCCCAGTTTTGCACGTACTTCCTCGCTTAATAAGTTATCAGGAATGAAATTTGTTAAAACGACAGCAGCTAAAGCGTTCACGCCTGATGAAATTGTGCTCAAAGATCCGCTAAAAATGGACGAAACGAAAACGCCTCCGAATCCAGGCCAGCCTCCGAAAGTGTCCAAAACAAAGTAGGGCAAAATCTGATCCGATTTTTGGATTGTGCCAGTTTTTATTGGATCGCATAGGGAATATTTAGCATAAGCCAGTAACCCACAGTATCCCGAAATCAACATTAGGAAAATCAATCCGGGTAAATTTAGGAATATCGCTTTTTGGGCATCTTTCTTGGTCGCAACGCTGATGTACCTTTGAACTTGGGCTTGATTGGCCGAATAAATAGACATCCAGGTAAATATGCCCCCAACCATTAGATCAATTCCCGAATGTCTGGTTCTGGGGTCCAGGGACAATTTGTCGAATTCCAAATGAAGACCGGTTTTTGTAATTTGGTACACTTCGGAAAGTCCTCCCAATTTTATGGTTCCAACAATTCCAATTGTAATCATGCCCAATATCATTACCATAGTTTGCAACGCATCAGTCCATATAATGGCTTTCATGCCTCCAATTACAGTGTAGAAAATACAAACTAAACTGACGGCCAGAATTGATCCCTCCAAAGACAGTCCGGTTACTGCGTTTAACGCCAGGGCGGGCGAATACAGGACAATGCCCATGTATAGAATCATTTGGATGAGGTAGAGGGCACAGGCGACTAGAGACAGGGCGTTGCTGTACCGACGTTTGATGTAAACAAAAGCTGCGTGAAAAGATCTGTTTCATTTTGATGTGAACGTTTAACATGAGAGCTATAGAAAGGGTCTAATCATAAAGGAATTTGAAATTTTTGAATGACTCAAACAAAAAGAAACGTTCAATTTTTTCGTTAGCTTTCTTGCAAGAATTTTTCTTTATTTTTCTTCATCTTGGTTACTTTGATGTAATGATCTATAAGGGCTGTACAAGTTTTCCCTCGCTTAAATTTCAACACCATAAAATTGATGATCTCTCGACAAATTTGAAAGTGTTTTTAGATTCTTGAGAATTCTCCGCTAAAGAGAAGTAAAGAGAAGGAATTCCCTCCTTAAACTCTCCTCTAAAGCAAAAGTTAATAGTTTTTTAAACCAATTAATATTGACTAGATGCAGTGGTATATCACGTTTTCAGTAATCACTTGAACAGCTTATTTTTTCTGCATAGCTTCATTGAGAAAACGACTTTGGTCTCACTGCGGTAGAGACTTGAAAGTGTTCTCTGCGTTTAAATTACAACATTTGTAAACCTATGATTTTTGAATATTATTGGTAGCTTCATGATAAAAAAAATTCGATCGGCTCTACGTTGTGATATCACAATTATGCGCGCAAATAACTCAAAACCTGCTGATATTGCAAGATTATTTCAAATGACCCTTATCTTGCTCTTCATTTAAAGATTCTTTCAAATGACACTTATCTTGCAAGATCTTGCAAGGTGCTTTCATATGACGTTTATCTTGCAAGATCTTGCAAAATTCTTGCAATTGACGTTAATCTTGCGGTATCTTGCAAGAGTCTTGCATATTATGTTTATATTGCAAGATCTCGTAAGCTTCTTGCAAATGACGCTTATCTTTCAAAATTTTTGCAAGATCTAGCAAGATAGCTGTCGGTAATTGACTAGGTCTCATCTTTCTGAGCAATCAAATTACAGGCGTGTTCCTGAAAAAGAACTGGTTAATTGCATCAGTTTAATCTAAATACCATTAAAATACAATCCTGCGGGTTTCACTAAATCTGGAGAATCTTTACTTTCAACATTAGCTCCTGAACAAGAACAGACTGCTTTCTCAGCTCAAAAACTCAAAAATGCGCGGAAACATTGCGCATCCCACTGGTACCTCGAACGACGGGTTTTAATAAAATCACCTGATAGCCCACAAGAATTGAAAAAAGCGGTAAACGGTGAAAGCTTTTGTCTTCTAAAAATGTGTCTCCCACTCCTTAAGTTTGAGTTCGCTATTCTAGATTGAAGAAGACCGAGCGGTCAAATAGAGAAAACGCCATCACCCCACCTGCGTTCAACTTTGGTCTAGTTGTTATGTTAAATACTAAGTTGACTTCGGTTCTACCAAAGTGTGATTTAAACGAAAAACTAACAATTGACAAAAAGGAGTTACCGAAAAGGAGTTAACGAAAAGGAGTTAACGAAAAGGAGTTGACGAAATTGAGTGTTTCTTTGATTTATTGAGGTATCCAATCACTTCAACTCTTTTACTCTTCGGGTACTATACCTAATTCACTATTTTTGCTTGCAATGGTAATTTAAGAACCATCCCCTCCTTTTGGGTGTCAATATTTGACAATTTAAACCAAACATGCGTGATCTCCCTGATGATTGGGTGAAACAAACAAATTAGTCTCCAATCGTACTATTTAGGCGACTTAGCTTCATTCGAAACAATGAACAACAGAAGACATTTCAGTTTTGTCGTACAATTGTGTGTAGTCAGCAATCAGCGTTGTGCTGTGCTGCGCATGGGGTTTATTGAAACTACAGGAATCAACCGATTGAAGACATTCGATGAGCTTGACGCTGCATACCTCTGTTATTGGCTAGGAGAGCTACTTTCTTAGAGAGTCCGCCAACAGTTTCTGAAGCCAATGGTTAGAAGTGTATGCCAACCGCGCTGACTTTTTTTATCATATTGCTCTTGTGTTGTCTTCAGCTATGATTAGAGCATAACCACACACCCTCGCTTCATCTGACATTAGACTGAAGGAAGAGAGGACGTTCTGATTGAAGTATGGAGAGAGAAGTGGTTCTCTTCTTGTTTTCTGGTGGTTGTCTGTCTGTCAGTAAACTTGAAAAGAACTCTATTGTTAAGATCTGCCTGGATTTTTAGTTGAACCAACTGAAGAGGAAACAATGTCTTGATCTTTCCAATAAATGGTTGTAATTGCGTTCTTCCGTCGGGTTCCACTCTAGTGATTTGTTCAGCTAACACAGTGATAGGGAACCGATATGCGGCTTTGACTAGGTATAAGACCGACAGACCGAAAAATTCAGCGCTTTTTTTTGACAATTGGAAGGCATGGCTAGTCCCATGAGTTATGGCTGATTAGTTAGCCCAGTATAAATTCCAAAGTCGTTCGCCGGAGAAGGTCGAATTATACAATAACTTTATTGCACTGATGGGACTGAGTGTTGCATTGTAATAAGTACACCAATTTGGGTGTTCAGTGACAGCTACGGAAGATTCCTAGTACACAGCCAAAGTTTTATAATAACTTCAACTTTATTCGCCCGTTTTTGTAAAAAGAAAGATGCAACAAAACAGTGTTCCAATTGCTGCGCCTTTCATTTTGATTCCTGATTAGATATTTCTTTTTACCCTGCTGTCAACTGCTTTCAACTACGTTGAGGTCCTGGACTCAAATTTCGCTGAGTTCCAGTCCACTCGTCTTTTCATGTTCTGTCAGAAAATGTAATGCTTCACAAAGCTCCTCTTAGGTTCTTGCTATCATACAAGCATCTAGGTATCTAGGTATAAAGAATGCTGAATAATGTTCTGCAACTGAATGTCAATCACTTCTAATCCGAATTACATCAATTAATACTGTTAAGTTCCCAATAAAGCTGAGGTAAAAATAGAAGCTACTGGAAGATAAATTGCGCAGTTTTCTAGGTTCATCTTTTTTCTTCTTTTGGGTACTCTTTTATTTTGGTAAACGTTTTGGTAAAAAAAGGATTTCGATTTTAGTTTTGGTTTAGAATATTATATTAAAATCACAAGAGAGCCGCCGAGAGTTGCCGGCTATCCCGAATCATAAATACTAACCTGAAAATGCTCTCTTGTCTAGTCACCCTGAGAGAAACAAGGACTTTCACATTATGAGAGAAGGATACTTGGTGATATCTTTAGCTGATTCGTTGAAAACTATTAAAACACAAATTACTACACTCGTTTTCGCAATCAGCGAATTGCCGTAGTACAACTCCGAAGCTTATAGTGCTAAATTCTTGCAATAAGAGCCTTGAAAATGAAGCCTATCTTTACAATTTCTGCAAATGACGCTTATCTTGCAAGATCTTGCAAGGTTCTTCCACATGACGCTTATCTTGCAAAATTCTTGCAAATGACGCTTATCTTGCAAGTTGCAATTTTTTTTGAGTATGACGCATATTTTGCAAGACCTTGCGAGACTCTAGCAAAAGACTTTAATCTTGCAATATCTTGCAAGAGTCTTCCATATTATGCTTATCTTGCAAGATCTCGTAAGATTCTTGCAAATGACGCTTATCTTGCAAGATTCTCGCAAGATCTTAAAAGATAGCCTTCGGTAATAGACTAGGTCTCTTCCTTCTGAACAATCAAATTATAAGCGTGTTCCTGAAAAAGATGTGGTTAACTGCATCAGATTAATCTAAATACCATTACACTACAATCCTTTGGGTTTTAAATTACAGGTTTTACAGCTATTATTTGTGACGAGTAAAGTCGAAAATAAAGTTTTCAATACAAAATTCCCGCATATTTCAGCAGTAAAAGCGTGGAAGCGGTGAATTTTAGTACCGATTGCGGTGAATTTTAGTACCGATTGCGGTGAATTTTGGTGAAATTTTGTTTTTCAAGACATTCATACCATTTTTTTTCAATTAAACTCTTCACTACACCACAGGGGTCTTTCCCATTAAAGCCCCCCAGCTTAGTGGTCAGATAACCTATAGCCCCCCAATCATGGTAAATATACCATAATGGGGGGGCTATATTTTCATGGGGGGCTATAACGGGAAAGACCCCACCACAGGAGCTCCAACATCCTAGCTTTTGATCAGCAGTCGCGTTTTCTTTCACTGCTCCAGAGTCACTTATTTCTGTTTGTATTCAAATCAATACTTATTTCTGTTTGTATTAAAATCAGATACATTCCCCTTTCTGGTGAAAATCATCCACTGAATTTCCCTATGAAAATATATTTTTTTAAACTCTCACCTCTTGAAATGAAAAAATTGCTTTATCTCTACCAACCGAAAGTTGTGAAGATAAAGAGTTTAATTGCGAACAACAAAAATTCTTAAAAAATTCCACCAGGGTGATTTCCAGTTCGCGGTGATTTTTAGCAGCGAATTTTCAAAGCCTTTGCTGTTTCGGGAGATTTTTTTTTCAAACGATTTTCACCGCATTCAGCGCAATTCTTAAAAAATTTAGCTAATTTTAGCGTGCCCGTACGGGATGGATTTCAAACAGATATGAAACAGATTGATGTTTGATATTTTCCTGATAAGCTGTTCACTCTTCTGAACACTGGCATGAATACCCAGGCTGAGACTGGAATCACCACAAAGTACGTCAGGGACATATAGAAGTACATCACGCCTGCCGTGTACAGTTCAGACGGGGTGCCTGGAACAAAACTAGAGGTCCATGCTGTTTTTTTTCGAAGGAAACGTGTAAAATTACGTACCTAAAATTAACCATTTGGTTAAATAATTATTGTTTATGTTTTGGTGTTGTCAAGTTAATCATTGGGTTATTTACGACCCTAGACTGCAGCTGAATTTATGAAAAGACCAACTGCGACCGTTATTAGGTATGAAGGGTCGCGATGGAATTTTCAAAACACCCATTTTTGTTTATTCAAAGATATAGTCTCTTCACAGGAAAAAAAATCTGGCTCGACTTTAACTAGGAGCCTCAGCTATGTAATTAAACTCATTGCTTACCGCCTCTTGCAACCAACATGGATTAATTAACCGTCTCCGAACTAGGGGTCATACATTCACAAATATCAGATTTGCAAAAAATCATCAGCATTTTTAAAACAATAAAATTACGAATTGTAGAAGGTAGTAAAATGACATGGGAGAGGGAGAGTAAGTTAGATAATTTAGGTCAACTTAGACAAGGTAATTAGGTGATTAAAGTAAGCGTTCTTTCTTAAAGGGTTATTGTTTTGAAGGCGCCAGAGAGGAGAGTTGACTGATGTATCTTAAACAAACAAATTGATGAACAAAAGCATATTGAGCTGTCGATATATTTCATTTACTTAGCAAAATTGTATTTGTGCATCAGGCCAAAGTCGAAATGATGGATTTAAATTTAGATGTGAAGTAGAGAGTGAACGTTTGAAGTGAACTAGATACTTTGAACAGAATTGGAATTTAAATTTGAAGTATATTAAAGTGCGATTTCGAATTTGCAAAAATAATTTGCACCCCAAAACCTGATACACTCGAACTCTTTAAATTATATTCATTATTGGACTCTGAAAGTTTGTGACGAGGTTCCCCTAGTGATTGTTCAACTATAGTATGGATGAACGGCCGGTTAAACTTTTTGCGATCTGATTTGTTAGCACCGGAAGTGGTGTTATTCGACGGTTTTTGATATTTTGCAGTATAAATTTGATAGTTTCTGCATGAAATAACGGTATAAAGCAGTCGTACCGGCATGTACTTTGTGCAGTAATGTATTGCGTGATCATGGGAATAGTTAAGAAGGTTGTGGGAGAACTTTGTTGGAATTTTGAAATAAGAAAAGGCAATTTATCAGTTTTCCAAATACCCTCGGTAAAAAGTTGTCCGACACCCTGTGATGGGAAGGAGTTATTGGTTGATAACCAGTCAATGATGGGGAGGAACCCCTAATGGTCCTCTATTGCGAGTATAATTTTCAAGCGAATCCGACGGTCCAATCCCCAGCTATTAACACCGGAATTAGTGTGATTTGAAGGTTTTTAGGTATTTTACAGTGAAATATGATGGTTTGAGTCAGAAATAATGCGATTAATCAGTCGTAATGTAATGCACGTGCGAATTAAGGTTTTTGCATGATCTTGGGAAGGGTTTTTGATGGAAAATGAGAATATTGGTAATTATCACAGGAAGGTAGTTAGCACCTAGTATGTAATAGCAGTTTCTCAAAAAGTTGAAGTCAGATTGACCTGAAAATTGGGGGATAGACTAATTTTGGTACGAGGAATCCGATTTTAATGTCAGATCTGACCCCACACCAACCTGCACAGGACTAGCGCACGCCCGTGCTTCGGAACGTAAAATTTGAAATGCTCGTGGAGTATTGGTAGTAGCCCTATGATTTTTGGAGTGTAACTTCTCAAGGGCTTCCGATTGGTGATATTTTAACCCCAGATTTCGACCGGAAGTCGATGCATCGACACGACCCGAGTGCCGAAAACCGGAAATTGGTCTCTTTGAGCGGCTGGATGACTTTGAAATGGTATGAATATGATAACCTGAGACAGTTAGTGACAAAAAATAACCACCACGGTCAATTTTGACGAACTCGGATTTTTCGGGTTTCGGCACCCACGACTCGTTAAAAATTTTCAAATTGCAAACGACTCGCAACGGCTGATCCGTTGGTCATGAAACTTGGCAGGCAACTTGAAGGCACCCTATAGTTAGAAAATTTTACCCAAAGACGTTTTGACCGCTACATCGCAAGTTATTAAGTTTGGAAATTTTGTGGTCAACCGGGAGGTAGATGAAATGTGTGCGCGGTCATTGCTCGTGTTCTAGGGGGAGTTAGGCCGTGAAATTGTGTAGTTAGTTGCATCTATTAGGTGACTTTCCATGACAATAATTACTTTTATCAATTTGACCCTTCATGTTGGATGATTGACCCCTAGAGGTCAAATTGTGGGCTTTTAGGAATTTTAGACTCCTCGGCACTTTTTAACTGAGGAAATGCATGAAATGATTTTGAAGTTAGAAATTACAACAAAACATGTGGTTTAGGGTTGAGTTTAGTTATTTATTCAACACATTTTTGACAGTGATTGATTACAGCTAGTTAATTTGATAGCGGAAATATTTACTAAGCAAACACTGATTGACATGTCAAGTGCATAATTGAGATAAAGCGTAGTGAGTTTTGTTTATATAAGAGTCCAAAGGTCGTGTACTTAAGATAAGGAGAAATTTGAACAATGGTTGGTAGCGGTTGAATGACAGAGCATAATTTAATATTGGTTTGTTTGCATAGCAAACAAAGCCCTCCTACAGAATATGACAGATTTAATGTGTAAGTTTCAATGTTTACTTAAGACATTAAGGTACGTTTGCTTAAGATAAGAGCGTATTGGTTGAGTATCAATTGAAGTGACACAGAAGTTTTAGAGACAGACAGAGAGAGAGAGAGAGAGAGAGAGAGAGAGAGAGAAAAGAGAGACAGGCAGAGGCAGACTCTGGAGATTTTGGGAGAACTTCAGAAGTTTGGATTTGCACAAACGAGAGAAAGTATTTTGTTTAGTGGGACTAAACTGTTAAATGATAGTGCAAAAGCAGGGAGAAGATTGAGATTGAGACTTAACTCTGGAAGTCTGTAATTGCAAGACCATTTGGGATACTGTGAGCTGTTTTGATTTAGTTCATTTAGGAAGTGAACCACGGATATTGGTATTATTATTGTAATTACTAATATAAATTGTCTTGAATTTGTCTTTTTCATTGATTTGCAAGTAATTCTCTTACCTTTTTTATCCATATAACTAGAATTGATATTACGAGCCCCATTGTGAATTAACTTATTTCAAGGCAGTCTAATTTGCAACAGCTTACAAGAGTGGAAGAGGGGAAATCGCAGAGTAACAAAGTGACGCTTGCTTCACCAATTCAAAACCTTTGGTTTATTTTATTTGATCGATCTTCTGGGCGACAGCGTCCCCTCACTGTTGAGCCGAGCAGAAATTCAGAAGACGACAGTGGCGCTCCTGGGTGGGCTTCATTTCTTTGTTACTTTTTGCTGTGGATTATTTTCTGATTTGTTGGAGAGCGTTCGATATTTTTCGTTGGAGAAACTACTGAGAGCGCAACGAAGTTTGACTTACATTTTAGATTTGGGTTACCAATAGTTTGATTATGTTTGGTTATCAATTGGTGAAGCGTTTTCCTTCACCAGACTACGAAGTTTGGGAATATTGGCGTGAACATTATTTGAGCACTGGCATGAGGCTGGGATGGACAGAAGAAGAAATGATGAAGTGGTTGCCTACAAAATTGTGTGGGTGGGCCTTGAATGCAGTAAGTGATTTACCAAGAAGTTATTGGCGGTCGACTCCAGGGAACCAAGCATTGACACTGACAGAGACGCTGTAACAGTTTGACATACGATTGTCTGACAATCCACATTTTTATGACCGAAGCTACAATTTGTTTGTAAGAGGGAAAGCGGGAATTAGAGCGGAGTTCAATGAAACCAGTGATACTGTGGATCAGAGAAAGCGACAGCACTGTTCTCAAAAGCAAGTGATTTATACAAGTAGAAGCGTTGACACTTCTCAAATGGATGAATTTCGGCAACCTGGCAAACGTTTCGAATGGTTTGACAATGGGCCCAGCTGTGGTGTATCAAGAAAAAGAGCTTTCAGTAAAGATCTGTTTGGAGAAGTGGGAGATACGAAAGTTGCTGAAAGTGGTAGTGGAACAAGAATTCCAGGTTGCGGCGATGAAGTGCAAACTGGAACTGAGGTCGAGTTTACGGATGAAGTTAGTGGTCAAGTAAAGCAGGAAATTTATAGAGCAGCGCTAAGTGAATATGAAAACGGTGACATCAAGAAAATTCTGACAGAACAAAAAGTCATTAAGCGGAGTGTTGAGTCTTGTGGACCAGTAGAGCATCATGCTATGGAAAAGGATTTTGTACTGTCACCAGAGTCTGAGGAGCTAAACGATGAACAATCGGATGATGACTAATTGTTCAAAGATATTTCGGATACAGATTTTTCGGATATAGAGGAACTTGAGATCAACGATGCGAGAAGTGAGACACGTTTTGCTGAGAGTTTGGACTCAGTAGCATGCGACAATGTAATTGCAATAGCAAGCAGTTTTGGCAGTGGTGTCACAGCTAGCCGAAAAGATATGTTGGGAGCCTGGAGCTTGATAGAATTAAAGACAGGAGGTTTGGACCAGAAGTTCTACAATGCAACACACGTGGCTGATGAGACACAAATGTGTACAACTGAGTGCTCTGTGGACACTTTGGTTAATTGCACAAATTCAGGAGGAATTGATCAGCAGTTGGTATGTGAAACACAGAAGGTTCAAAAAGATAACGCAGCGGTCACCGAAATAATTTTGCACAGTTGTGAAAGGAGCTGGAGGAATGGGTGCAATCGCAATTGAATGAAAGAGTAAGCTTAATAGTAGTGTTTCGGTCGAACCAACGAATGAGCATCAAGGGGAAAGTGCAGGAATTGACAGAACAGGGAAATGTGATCGGAAGTCAAGGGCGACAGTGTTGCACAGTTGGGTTCGTGACGATCAGCAGCCTAGGAGGGAGGACTCTAGCGGGTTTTCGATGGAAGTTGAGCAGAAAGTGGAGAGGAGGATTGCATTGCGTTTTCCGGAGATTGCAAAACTGTTGCTGGAGAACCGATCGTTGAGCCAGAAGGAGAGGTGGATCCGTTTGGAAGCATCAAGACAGCAGTCATGGCAGCATTTTAGGAGAAATGGTAGCTACAGTGGTAGAAGAGTTGGTCATCCATTCAAACATCAGAGGGAGAAGCACTTCATGTGCAGGTGCACGAGTGTATGGTTAGAGGGACGTTGACAGCTAAGTTATTCAAGCCTTTTTTACCCAAATTTTGCCTACATTGAATTAATTGTTTTTATCAAGACAAATTGATCAAGCACTACAGCCTTAGGAAAATTTTTTTTTTAAAAAAAATATGATTTAGGGAAATGTGTAGATTTGGTAGATCTATATATAGATTTGTTTTTTTTTAAATTAGTGATTTTGGGGCACCCGGAGAGGATGTATGTCAGAGGTATAGAGTTTAATCAATAATCAATGTTGACGAGTTAGGTAGAATATGATAAAATGTGAAAATGAGAAAGTGTTTTCAAATCTGATTTAATCAACCGCTATTGAAAATTTAGTGCAGTTAGTTTATATTAACCCGGAGCTAAAACTAAATGGTTCACTTCACTAGATCGAGTATGGTTAAAGTACGTAGGAGTAAGTCAATCGGGTCAAAGGATAAGGCTTTGCAATTTTTCGGGAGAAAAATAATCTGGGTAAGTTAGATAATTTAAGTCAACTTAGACAAGTTAATAAGGTGTTTGGAGTAAGCGTTCTTTCTTAAAGGGTTATTGTTTTGAAGGCGCCAGAGAGGAGAGTTGAGTGATGTATCTTAAACAAACAAATTTTTGAACAAAAGCATATTGAGCTGTCGATATATTTCATTTACTTAGCAAAATTTTATTTGGGCATCAGGCCAAAGTCGAAATGATGGATTTAAATTTAGATGTGAAGTAGAGAGCGAACATTTGAAGTGAACTAGATACTTTGAACAGAATTGGAATTTCAATTTGAAGTATATTAAAGTGCGATTTCGAATTTGCAAAAATAATTTGCACCCCAAAACCTGATACACTCGAACTCTTTAAGTTATATTCATCATTGGACTCTGAAAGTTTGTGACGAGGTTCCCCTAGTGATTGTTCAACTATAGTATGGATGAACGGCTGGTTAAACTTTTCCGATCTGATTTGTTAGCACCGGAAGTGGTGTTATTCGACGGTTTTTGATATTTTGCAGTATAAATTTGATAGTTTCTGGATGAAATAACGGTATAAAGCAGTCGTACCTGCATGTACTTTCTGCAGTAATGTATTGGGTGATCATGGGAATAGTTAAGAAGGTTGTGCAAGAAATTTGTTGGAATTTTGAATTAAGAAAAGCAATTTATCAATTTTCCAAATACCCTCGGGTAAAAAATTGTCCAACCCCCCTGGGATGGGAAGGAGTTATTGGTTGATAACCAGTCAATGATGGGGAGGAACCCCTAATGGTCCTCTATTGCGAGTATATTTTTCAGGCTAATCCGACCACCCAATCCCCAGCTATTAACACCGGAAGTAGTGTGATTTGAAGGTTTTTAGGTATTTTACTGTGAAATATGATGGCTTGAGTCAGAAATAATGGGATTAATCAGTCGCAATGTAATGCACGTATGAGTTAAGGATTTTCCACCATCTTGGGAAAGGTTTAGGACGTAAAATGGCAATTTTTGAGTATATTGGTAATTATCACAGGAATGTAGTTAGCACCTAAACTGAAATAGCAGTTACTGGAAAAATTGAGGTCGGATTGACCTGAAAATTGGGGGATAGACTAATTTTGGTACGAGGAGTCCGATTTTAATGTCAGATCTGACCCCACACCAAACTAATGCTCGTGGAGTATTGGTAGTAGCCCTATAATTTTTGGAGGGTTAGTGTAACTTTTCAAGGTCTTTCGATTGGTGATACCTTTAACCCCAGATTCCGACCGGAAATCGATGCTTCGGGACGATCCGAGTGCCGAAAAACGGAAAATGGTCTTTTTGAGCGGCTGGATGACTTTGAAATGGTAATAATATGATAACCTGAGACAGTTAGTGACAAAAAAAACCACCACGGTCAATTTTGAGAAAACTCGGATTTTTTGGGTTTCGGCACCCACGACTCGTTAAAAATTTTCAAATTGCAAACGACTCTCAACGGCTCATCCGTTGGTCATGAAACTTGGCAGGCGAGTTGAAGGCACCCTATAGTTATTAGAAAATTTTACCCGAAGACGTTTTGACCACTACATCGCAAGTTATTAAGTTTGGAAATTTTGTGGTCAACCGGGAGGTAGATGAAAAGTGTGCGCGGTCATTTCTCGTGTTCTAGGGGGAGTTAGGCTATGAAATTTTGTAGGTAGTTGCATCTATTAGGTGACTTTCCATGACAATAATTACTTTTATCAATTTGACCCTTCATGTTGGATGATTGACACCTAGAGGTCAAATTGTGGGCTTTCAGGAATATTAAGACTTTTCGGCAGTTTTTAACTGAGCAAATGCATGAAATGATTTCGAAGTTGGAAATTACAAAAAACCCGTGGCTTAGGGTTGAGTTTAGTTATTTATTCAACACAAGATGTTTGACAGTGATTGATTACAGCTAGTTAATTTGATAGCGGAAATAGAGGAATAAGAACTTTTCAGAGCAACTATCAATGTTTACTAAGCAAACACTGATTGACATGTCAAGTGCGTAATTGAGATAAAGCGTAGTGGGTTTTGTTTATATAAGAGTCCAAAGGTCGTGTACTTAAGATAAAGAGAAGTTTGAACAATGGTTGGTAGCGGTTGAATGACAGAGCATAATTTAATATTGGTTTGTTTGCATAGCAAACAAAGCCCTCCTACAGAATATGACCAATTTAATGTGTAAGTTTCAATGTTTACTTAAGACATTAAGGTACGTTTGCTTAAGATAAGAGCGTATTGGTTTAGTATAAATTGAAGTGACACAGAAGTTTTAGAGACAGAGAGAGAGAGAGAGAAAAAAAAAGAGAGACAGGCAGAGGCAGACTCTGGAGATTTTGGGAGAACTTCAGAAGTTTGGATTTGCACAAACGAGAGAAATTATTTTGTTAAGTGAGACTAAAACTGTTAAATGATAGTGCAAAAGCAGGGAGAAGATTGAGAATGAGACTTAACTCTGGAAGTTTGTAATTGCAAGACCAGTTGGGATACTGTGAGCTGTTTTGATTTAGTTCATTTGGGAAGTGAACCACGGATATTGGTATTATTATTGTAATTACTATTATAAATTGTCTTGAATTTTTCTTTTTCATTGATGTGCAAGTAATTCTTTTACTTTTGTTATCCATATAACTAGAATTGATATTACGAGCCCCATTGTGAATTAACTTATTTCAAGGCAGTCTAATTTGCAACAGCTTACAAGAGTGGAAGAGGGGAAATCGCAGAGTAACAAAGTGACGCTTGCTTCACCAATTCAAAACCTTTGGTTTTTTTATTTGATCGATCTTCTGGGCGACAGCGTCCCCTCACTGCTGAGCCTAGCAGAAATTCAGAAGACGACACGAATCCAACTTCGATTCGTAACTTTATTGTTTGAAAAATGCTGATTTTTTTTGCAAATCTGATATTTGTGAGTGTTTGATTCTACAAAATGACCTGTATAGATAAAAAAGAATATGAGGTTGGCATAAAATTCTCAGTATAATAATTATGTCGACTGGTGGATCAACAATAGTTCACATCAGTTCAACTGATGTGAACTATTGTTGATCCACCATTCGACATAATCATTATACTGAGAATATTATGCCAACCTCATATTCTTTTTTATCTATACAGGTCATTTTGTAGAATCAATTATTTTGCCTGAGGAGAATCGAAACCCGTTGACGAGCTCTTTGAATTTGTAAATCAACAGTTGTACGTTTTCTCCATTTTTTCATTTTTCACTTTTCGAAGAAAAATTGATAAAATTTGTTGATCATTTCTTTCTACAAAAATGCTTGCTGACCGAAAAACTTGGGATTTGAAATAATTAAACGTTCAATTGATATAATTAAGTTTCTAACCAGAAATACTAACGAGATCAACAATATAACTAGCTCTTCAACGCAGTCTGAAAATTTTCGGAAAATTGCTTACTTTCTGTTCCGATTTTGCATTCGAAGTTGTATACATCAAATATACGGCCTATATTTGATATCAAAAGGATCTATGGTGGCAAACACATCCTTTCATAAAAATGAGATTATGTCGAGATTAAAATTACATTTTTTTTTCAGATTATGGGTACATTTTCAAATTTTGACTTATATTTACTGTTTTGCGAAAGGAACATCGTTTTTAGTATCTTGAACGAATTTAACAATTTTCAATGCACGTATTTCTAACGAATCACGCACCATTTACTCACTCTACTCAATAATTAAATTGGTAACAGTTCACAGAGCAATAATTCTAGGATTTGTCACTCCCCTTCTATCATCAACATGACCAAAATCACCACCACATTTTGACTTCAATGATTATTAAAACGTGTGAAAAGATAATCAAAAACGGACATTTTCTCAATATTAATCATATAGTTCCTTCAACTCTGAATGGTTTAAATTTAACTAATTACCGAATACAACAAAAAATTGAAGAAAATAATAGCCCGGCCATCAAAATCGTTAAAAGAACAATCTTCGACAAAGCAGATAAACGCAATTATACGCAAATAAACAAAAAAATTAAATCAAAATGATTTATTTCAAGTTTAGAACAAAAGTGATTTCAGAGTGATTTAAAATAGTGTCTGTGTGTCAAGGCAATAGGTCGCAATTGAAATCATTGAATTAACTCAATAGATTTGACCATAAAGGCGATGGAACGTGTCGTTAATTTGACTGATCGACTGGACACGGAATAATAAAACAGTAATAGATACGGGCAAAACAAAAATTCACTAATTTGTCAAAAGTTTTAAAAGGAAAAAGTCCAAGATTATTAGCTATCAATGACAAATTTTACTATTTTTGGTAAATTTAAAGATCTGTCAATAATGCGCCTGAGGCATCAAGTAATAAAGCGGGAAATAGCACGCAAAAACCCAATAGTTTTTTCTTGAATCTCGATAGATTTTATGAGATATTTTGAAATTAAAATCGCTGTCAACAATTTTAACTTCAAAATATCTCAATCTATCGATATGGTACACTAGAGAACATTTGATATCTGTTAATGATAGAGCACCTGGGTAAAGAAGTTTGCAAGGGCAAAAAATTGTGTTTATCGAGACTTTATAGCCTTATTGAAGCGTAAGAAGGTACCGGAATCTCTGTTTCTCTATGTTGGATCGGGTAGCAATTTTTCTTAAAAAAATGAAAAAACTCATCAAAATATTGGAAAATAACAAATTTTGCACAATTATCACTTCAGAAGCTGGAAAAACCAATCGTTGATCATTCAGCTGAGTTATACTTACCAGCAGGTGGACAATTTAATATAGTTGGCTACCTGGTTGCCAAAATGCATAAAAATTTGACTAATTTAAGAAAAGTTTAAACTTTTTTTTGCATTTTTCACTCGATCGCAATCAGAAAGGACTCAGAAATGTTTACAACTTTTTACATTAGGAAAAAATATTTTCTGGGAACGGTGTTTTTGCAGTAAAGACAACGATTTGCAGTACGACAATTTTTTTGCAGTAGACACGATAATTGTTTACAAAGACAGATTACTGGAAAGTAACAAAAAAAAGCAAGAATATAATACATGATGCAAGAATGAAGGATAATTGTGAAATTGATCAGTAAACAAAAACTTAAACAGACAGAGAAAGCACGAATGAAACAGCAAGAACAAAAAAAACAAAAAGAACAGCAAGAACAGAAAAGGGCGTCTCTGTAGGATGCAGGGAATTGTTATAACCGGATATTGTAAGTTAGATAATTTAGGTCAAATTACACAAATTAATTAGGTGTTTGAAATAAGCATTCTTTCTAAAGGGGTTATTGTTTAGAAGGCGCCAGAGAGGGGAGTTGAGTGATATATCTTAAACAATTTGACGAACAAAAGCATTTTGAGCTGTCAATATATTTTGATTAATTAGCAAAGTTGTATTTGTGCATCAGGCCAAAGCCGAAATGAGTGATTTGACATTAGAAGAAAACAAGAGAGCGAACATTTGAAGTGAACTAGATACTTTGATCAAAATTGAAATTTCAATTTGAAGTAACTAAAAGTGTGATTTCAAATATGCAAAATAATTGGCAACTCCAAACTTGGTACACTCAAATCCTTAGGTTATATTCATCATTGGACTCTGAAAATTTGTGGAGATGCTCCCCTAGTGATTGTCCATGCATAATAGGGATGTGCGGCCGGTTACACCTTTTCGTTCCGAGTTAGTTAAGTAGAGTGTTGTTGACTTAAAGTTAAAAAAAGGCAATTTATCAGTTTTTCCAAAAAACCCCGGGGTCTAAAAGCTGTCCGACCTCCCCCGGGATGGGAAGGAGTTATTGGTTGATAACTGGTCAAAGATGGGAGGAACCCCTAATGGTCATCTATTGCGAGTATAATTTTCAGGCAATTCCAACCACCCAATCTCCAGTTATTAACACCGGAAGTAGTGTGATTTGAAGGTTTTTAGGTATGTTACTGTGAAATATGACTGTTTGAGTCAGAAATAATGGGATTAATCAGTTGTAATGTAATGCACGTATGAATAAAGGATTTTTCACGATCTTGGGAAGGGTTTAGGAAGCAAAATGGCGTTTTTTGAGTATATTGGTAATAATCACAGGAATGTAGTTAGCACCTAAACTGAAATAGCAGTTTTTAGAAAAGTTGAGGTCGGATTGACCTGAAATGGGGGAGAGACTAATTTGGGTACGAGGAATCCGATTTTAATGTCAGATCTGACCCCTGACCAAACCTGCACGGAACTAGCGCACGCCCGTGCTGCGGAACGTAAAATTTGAGTTCCTCGTGGAGTTTTGGTAGTAGCCCTATGATTTTTGGAGGGTAAGTGTAACTTTTCAAGGGCTCTCGATTGGTGATATTTTTAATCCCAGATTCCGACCAGAAGTTGGTGCTTCGGGACGACCCGAGTGCCAAAAACCGGAAATTGGCCTTTTTGAGCGGCCGAATGACTTTCAAATGGTAATAATATGATAACCAGAGACAGTTAGTGACAAAAAATAACAGCCCCGGTCAATTTTGACTAACTCGGATTTTTTGGGTTTCGGCACTCACGACTCGTAAAAATTTTCAAATTGCAAACGAGTCGCAACGGCTAATCCGTAGGTCATGAATTTTGGCAGGCAGGTTGATGGCACCCTATTTTTACTAGAAATTCTTACCCAAAGACGTTTTGACTACTTCGGTTGTCAGTTGTTAAGTTTGGAAATTTTTTGTCATCCGGGAGGTCGAAGAAAAGTGGACGTGGTCATTGCTCGTGTTCTAATGGGAGTTAGCCTATGAAAATTTGCGGGTAGGTGCAAATGTGAGAGAAGTTTCCATGACAATAGTTAGTTTTTATCAACTTGACCCCTAATTTGGAGGGTTGACCCCTGATTCCCCCCTGGAGGTCCAACTGTGGGTTTTTCGGAATTTTAGAATTTTCGGTTTTTATAATTACAGGGAATTGCATGAAAAGGTTTGAAGATTGGAAATAACAATTGCTCTTAGCTTTGGGGTTGAGTTTAGTTATATATTCAACACATGATTTTCTTACAGGGAATGATTTATAGTTAGCTAATTTGATAGCGGAAATAGAGGAATAAAAACTTTTCAGAGCAACGTTCAATGTTTACTAAGCAAACACTGATTTACATGTCAAATGCATATATGAGATTAAGTGTAGTGGATTTGTTTTCATAAGAGTCCAAAGGTCGTGTATTTAAGATAAGGAGAAAGTTGGACAATGGTTGGTAGCAGCTGAATGACAGAGCATAGTTTGATATTGGTTTGTTCGCATAGCAAACAAAGCCCTGCTACAGAATATGACAATTGCAAGTGTAAGTTGTAATGTTTTCTTAAGAGATTATGGTTTGTTTGCTTAAGATAAGAACGTATTGGTCGAGTATAAATTAAAGTAACACAGAGAAATTTTGGCAGAGGCAGATTTTGGAGATTTTGTGAGAACTTCAGCAGTTTGGATTCGCACAAGAGAAAAGAAGCAGTTGGTTTAGTGGAACTAAACTTTAAATGATAGCGCAAACAGCAAAGAAGAGATTGAGAGTTTTTTGAGACTGAACTCTGGAAGTTTATAATTGCAAGACCTGTTAGGATACTGTGAGCTGTTCTGATTTAGTTCATTTGGGAAGTGAACCACGGATATTGGTATTATTATTGTAATTACTATTACAAAATGTCTAGAATTTGTCTTTTCCATTGATGTGCAAGTAATTCTCTTACCTTTGTTATTCATATAACTAGAATTGATATTACGAGCCCCATTGTGAAATAACTTATTTCAAGGCAATATAATTTGCAACAGCATACAAGAGTGGAAGAGGGGAAATCGCAGAGTAACAAATTAACGCTTGCTTCACCAATTGAAAACATTTGGTTCATTTTAATTGATCGATCTTCTGGGCGACAAAGTCCCCTCACTGTTGAGCCTGGCAGAAATTCAGAAGACGACAGTGGCGTTCCTGGGTGGCCTTCCTTTCTTTGTTACTTTTTGCTGTTTTTTATTTTCCAATTAAATGGAGAGAGTGCGATTTTTTTTTGTCGGACAAACTGCTGAAAGCGCACCGAAAGTTGACATTCATTTGCAATTTGGGTTACGATTAGTTTGATTATGTTTGGTTATCAATTGGTGAAGCGTTTTCCTTCCCCAGGCTACGAAGTTTGGGAAGATTGGCGTGAACATTATTTGAGCACTGGCATGAAGCTGGGACGGACAGAAGAGATGATGAAGTGGTTGCCTACAAAAACGTGTTGGTGAGCCTTGAATGCAGTAAGTGATTTACCAAGAGGTTATTGGCTTTCGACTGCAGGGAAGGAAGCATTGACACTGACTGAGACGTTGTATCAGTTTGACATACGATTGTCTGACAATCCACTTTTCTATGAGCGAAGCTATAAATTGTTTGTTAGAGGGAAAGCGGGAAGTAGGGTGGAATTTCTTGAAACCAGTGATGCTTTGGATCAGAGAACGCGACAGCAGTGTTCTCAAAGGCAGGTGATCGACGCAAATAAAAGCATTGATATTTTTTAATGGATAAATTTTGGCAACCCGGCAAAAGCTCTGAAGGGATTGGCATTGGGTTCAGCTGTGGTGTGTTAAGAAAAGAAGCCTTTAGTGAAGATCTGTTTGGAGAAGTGGAAGAAACGAGAATTGCTGAGAGTGGTAGTAAAAAAAGAATTCCAGGTTACAGCGATGAAGTGCAAACTGGAACTGAGTTTACGGAGGAAGTTTGTGATCAAATAAACCAGGAAATTTCTAGAGCAGCGCTAATCGAATATGAAAACAGTGGCATCAGAAAACTTCTGACAGAAGAAAAAAAGTCATTGAGTGGAGTGTTGAGTCTTGTGGACCACATGAGCATCATGCTACGGAAATGGATTATGTACTGTCACCAGAGTCTGAGTAGCTAAGCGATGAACAGTCGGATGATGACTATTTGTTCGAAGATATTTCGGGTACAGTTTTTTTCGGATGTAGAGGGACTTGATGACAACGATGCGAGAAGCGAGACGAATTTTGCCGAGAGTTTGAACTCAGTAGCATGCGGCAAGGTAATTGCAATAGCAAGCAGTTTTGGCGGTGGCGTCAAAACTAGCAGAAACGATATGTTGGGAGCCTGGGGCTTGGAGTTGAAGACAGGAGGTTCTGACCTGAAGTTCTGCAATGCAACACAAGTGGCTGATGAGACACAAATGTGTACAACTGAGTGCAATGTGGACAATTTGGTGAATTCCACAGGTTCAGGGGGAATTGCTCGGCAGTTGGTATCTGCAACACAGAAGGGTTAAAACGATAAAGTAGGAGGTGACCGGAATGATTTTGCACAGTTGGTAAAAGAGCTGTAGAAATGGGTGCAATCGCAATTGAATGAAAGTCAGCCTAATGGTAGTGTTTCGGTCGAACCAACGGATGAGCATCAAGGGGAAAGTGCTGGAGTTCACAGATCAGGGAAACCCAATCAGAAGTCAATGGCTAAAGTGTTGGACAGTTTGGTTGATGATGATCAAAAGCCTAGGAGGGAGGACTTTAGAGGGTTTTCGATGGAAGTTGAGCAGAAAGTGGAGAGAAGGATTGCATTGCGTTTTCCCGAGATTGCAAAGCTGTTGCTTGAGAACCGATCGTTGAGCCGGAAAGAGAAGTGGGGCCGTTTGGAATCATTAAGGCAACAATCATGGCAGCATTACAGAAATGGCAGCTACAGTGGAAGAAGAGATTGTCATCCATTTAAACATCAGAGGAAGAAGGTTTTCATGTGCAGGTGCACGAGTGTATGCGGAGAGGGACGTTGACAGCTAAGTTATTTAAGCCATTTTAGCCAATTGTTGCCTACATTGTATTAATCAATTTTTATCGAGACAAGTTGATTAAGCACTATAGCCGTAGAGAAAATTTTTTTCTTAAAAAAATGATATAGGGAAATGTGTAAATTTAGTAAATCTATTTTTAGGATTTGTCTTTTTTACTTGAGTGATTTTGGGTTTCCCGGGGAAGATGTCTGTTAGAGGCAATAGAGTTTGATCAAAAATTAATGTTGATGAGTTAGGTAGAATATGTTAAAGTTTGAAAATGCGAGAATTTTCAAATCTGATTGAATCAACAGCTATTCAAATTTTGCTGAAGTTAGTTTATATTAACCCGGAGCTAAACATAAGTGGTTCACCTCATTAGATCGACTATGGTTAAAGTACGTAGCAGTAAATTAATCGGATCACAGGATAAGGCTTTTCAATTATTCGGGAGAATAATAATTTAGGAGGAAGGAGTGTAGGATGCAGGGAATTGTTATAACCACATATTGTAAGTTAGATAATTTAGGTCACATTACACAAATCAAATTAATTAGGTGTTTGAAATAAGCTTTCTTTCTAAAGGGGTTATTGTTTCGAAGGCGCCATACAGGGGAGTTGAGTGATATATCTTAAGCAAGTGATTAGTTGAGTGATTAATTAGCAAAGTTGTTTTTGTGCATCAGGCCAAAGCCGAAATGAGTGATTTGACATTAGAAGAAAACTAGAGAGCGAACATTTGAAGTGAACTAGATACTTTGATCAAAATTGAAATTTCAATTTGAAGTAACTAAAAGTGTGATTTCAAATATGCAAAATAATTGGCAACTCCAAACTTGGTACACTCAAATCCTTAGGTTATATTCATCATTGGACTCTGAAAATTTGTGGAGATGCTCCCCTAGTGATTGTCCATGCATAATAGGGATGTGCGGCCGGTTACACCTTTTCGTTCCGAGTTAGTTAAGTAGAGTGTTGTTGACTTAAAGTTAAAAAAAGGCAATTTATCAGTTTTTCCAAAAAACCCCGGGGTCTAAAAGCTGTCCGACCTCCCCCGGGATGGGAAGGAGTTATTGGTTGATAACTGGTCAAAGATGGGAGGAACCCCTAATGGTCATCTATTGCGAGTATAATTTTCAGGCAATTCCAACCACCCAATCTCCAGTTATTAACACCGGAAGTAGTGTGATTTGAAGGTTTTTAGGTATGTTACTGTGAAATATGACTGTTTGAGTCAGAAATAATGGGATTAATCAGTTGTAATGTAATGCACGTATGAATAAAGGATTTTTCACGATCTTGGGAAGGGTTTAGGAAGCAAAATGGCGTTTTTTGAGTATATTGGTAATAATCACAGGAATGTAGTTAGCACCTAAACTGAAATAGCAGTTTCTGGAAAAATTGAGGTTGGATTGACCTGAAATTTTGGGGATAGACTAATTTGGCTACGAGGAATCCGATTTTAATGTCATATCTGACCCCAGACGAAACCTGCTTGGAACTAGCGCACGCCCGTGCTGCGGAACGTAAAATTTGAGTTGCTCGTGGAGTTTTGGTAGTAGCCCTATAATTTTTGGAGGGTAAGTGTAACTTTCCAAGGGCTTTCGATTGGTGATATTTTTGATCCCACACTCCGACCCGAAGTTGGTGCTTCGAGACGACCCGAGTGCCAAAAATTGGAAATTGGCCGCTTTGAGCGGCCGACTGACTTTCAAATGGTAATAATATGATAATCTGAGACAGTTAGTGACAAAAAATAACAGCCCCGGTCAATTTTAATTAACTCGGATTTTTTGGGTTTCAGCATTCACGACCCTTTCAAAAATTTTCAAATTGCAAACGACTCGCAACGGCTAATCCGTAGGTCATGAATTTTGTCAGGCAAATTGATGGCACCCTATATTTACTATAAATTTTTACAGAAAGACGTTTTGACTACTTCGCGAGTTATTAGGTTTGGAAATTTGGGGTCATCCGGGAGGTCGAAGAAAAGTGTGCGCGGTCATTGCTCGTGTTCTAATGTGAGTTAGGATATGAAAATTTGCGGGTAGGTGCAAATGTGACAGGAGTTTCCATGACAATAGTTAGTTTTTATCAACTTGACCCCTAATTTGAGGGTTGACCCCTGATTGACCCCTGGAGGTCAAACTGTGGGTTTTTAGGATTTTTAGAATTTTTGGCTTGTATAATTACAGGGAATTGCATGAAAAGGTTTCAAGATTGGAAATAACAATTGCTCTTAGCTTTGAGGTTAAGTTTAGTTATTTATTCAACACATGATTTTCTTACAGGGATTGATTTATAGTTAGCTAGTTTGATAGCGGAAATAGAGGAATAAGAACATTTCAGAGCAACGTTCAATGTTTACTAAGCAAACACTGATTTACATGTCAAATGCATATATGAGATTAAGTGTAGTGGATTTGTTTTCATAAGAGTCCAAAGGTCGTGTATTTAAGATAAGGAGAAAGTTGGACAATGGTTGGTAGCAGCTGAATGACAGAGCATAGTTTGATATTGGTTTGTTCGCATAGCAAACAAAGCCCTCCTACAAAATATGACAATTTCAAGTGTAAGTTGCAATGTTTTCTTAAGAGATTATGGTTTGTTTGCTTAAGATAAAAGCGTATTGGTCAAATATAAATTAAAGTAACACAGAGAAATTTTGGCAGAGGCAGATTTTGGAGATTTTGTGAGAACTTCAGCAGTTTGGATTTGCACAAGGTAAAAGAAGCAGTTGGTTTAGTGGGACTAAACTTTAAATGATAGGGCAAACAGCAAAGAAGAGATTGAGAGTTTTTTGAGACTGAACTCTGGAAGTTTGTAATTGCAAGACCTGTTAGGATACTGTGAGTTGCTTTGATTTAGTTCATTTGGGAAGTGAACCACGGATATTGGTATTATTATTATTGTAATTACTATTATAAATTGTCTTGAATTTGTCTTTTCCATTGATATGCAAGTAATTCTCTTATCATTATTATATTATATTCAACATAGGGGCTGTTAAAACATGTAAAGATTAGGAGCTTAAACGTGGTGCCTTTTATGTCGACACTGAATTAATATATAGCTATAGATGACAGCTTTTCGGTCAAAGGCAGCTTTTCGAACAATGAATCATTTTTACATTCAGTATTCGGTCATTGACCTTTACGGCATAGGTAACTTTTGGGTCATTTACTTTTTGGCAAGGTCAAGTTTTTGGTCATTGACCTTTTTCAAAAAACATCCGAATCAAAACGCTTTGATGTATATTTAAGAGGCCTTAAAACAAATGAAGATTAGGAGCTTAAACATGGTGGTATAGGTATTCGAATTATTTTTAATATGTAGATTGATATAAGACAGATAGTGACAGGAGAAAGGCATGGAGCACAAAAACTTGGGGAAAAAAAGAAGGGAATTGAAGAAAGTAGAAACGGATGCGACGTTAATGGACAAAAATCCCGATAAATACGCGGCTCATCTGTTTCTTATCTCAACTCATTGCGCTTTTGCCTCTTAACTCACGGACCCCGGTTCAAATCCGACTGTCGCCATTCGATTTTTGCCGAAAAGCATGTTTAGGGGCTGTTAAATCATGTAAAGATTAGGAGCTTAAACATTGTGCCTTTTATGTTGACACTGAATTAACATATAGATATAGATGACAGCTTTTCGGTCATAGGCAACTTTTCGAACAATGAACCATTTTTACATTCAGTATTCAGTCATTGACCTTTAAGGCATAGGTAAGTTTTTGGTCATTTACTTTTTGGCAAGACAAGTTTTTGGTCATTGACCTTTTTCAAAATACATTCGAATCAAAACGCTTTGATGTATATTTAAGAGGCCTTAAAACATGTGAAGATTAGGAGCTTAAATATGGTGGTACAGGTATTCTAATAATTTTTAATATGTAGATTGAGACAAGATAGATAGTGACAGGAGAAAAGCATGGAGCACAAAAAATTGTGAAAAAAGGAGGGAATTGGAGAAAGTAGAAACGGATGCGACGTTAATGGACAAAAATCCAGATAAATACGCGGCTCATCTGTTTCTTAGCTCAATTCATTGCGCTTTTGCCTCTTAACTCACATACCCCGGTTCGAATCCGACTGTTGCCAGTCGCTTTTTGCCGAAAAGCATGTTTAGGGGCTGTTAAAACATGTAAAGATTAGGAGCTTAAACATGGTGCCTTTTATGTCGACAGTGAATTAATATGTAGAAGATATAAATGACAGCTTTTCGGTCATAGGCAGCTTTTCGAACAATGAACCATTTTTACATTCAGTATTCAGTCATTGTCCTTTACGGCATAGGTAACGTTCGGTCATTTAGTTTTTTGCAAGGTCAAGTTTTTGGTCAGTGACATTTGTCAAAATACATCCGAATCAAAACGCTTTGATGTATATTTAAGAGGCCTTAAAACATGTGAAGATTAGGAGCTTGAACATGGTGGTATAGGTATTCGAATTATTTTTAATATGCAGATTGATAGAAGACAGATAGGGACAAGAGAAAGGCATGGAGCACAAAAACTTGGGAAAAAAAGAAGGGAATTGGAGAAAGTGGAAACGGATGCGACGTTAATGGACAGAAATCCAGATAAATACGCGGCTCATCTGTTTCTTAGCTCAACTCATTGCACTTTTGCCTCTTATATCACGGACACCGGAATCGAATCCGACTGTTGCCACTCGCTTTTTGCCGAAAAGCATGTTTAGGGACTGTTAAAAGATGTAAAGATTGGGAGCTTAAACATGTTGCCTTTTATGTCGACACTGAATTAGTATATAGATAGAAGATATAGATGACAGATTTTCGGTCATAGTCAGCTTTTCGAACAATGAACCATTTTCACATTCAGTATTCAGTCATTGACCATTACGGCAAAGGTAACTTTTCGGTCATTTACTTTTTGGCAAGGTCAAGTTTTCGGTCATTGACTTTTTTCAAAATACATCCGAATCAAATCGCTTTGATGTATATTTAAGATGCCTTAAAACATGTGAAGATTAGGAGCTTAAATATGGTGGTATGGGTATTCGAATAATTTTTAATATGTAGATTGAGACAAGATAGATAGTGACAGGAGAAAGGCATGGAGCACAAAAAATTGTGAAAAAAGGAGGGAATTGGAGAAAGTAGAAACGGATGCGACGTTAATGGACAAAAATCCCAATAAATACGCGGCTCATCTGTTTTTTAGCTCAACTCATTGCGCTTTTGCCTCTTAACTCGTATTCCCCGGTTCGAATTCGACTGTTGCCAGTCGCTTTTTAACGAAAAGCGTGTTTAGGGGCTGTTAAAACATGTAAAGATTAGGAGCTTAAACATGGTGCGTCTCATGTCGACACTGAATTAATAAACACGCGGCTCATCTGTTTCTTAGCTCAACTCATTGCGCTTTCGACTCTTAACTCACGGACCCCGGTTCGAATCCGACTGTTGTCATTCGCTTTTTGCCGAAAAGCATGTTTAGGGGCTGTTAAAACATGTAAAGATTAGGAGCTTAAACATTGTGCCTTTTATGTCAACACTGAATTATTATATAGATATAGATGACAGCTTTCGGTCATAGGCAGCTTTTCGAACAATGAACCATTTTTGCATTCAGTATTCAGTCATTGACATTTACGGCATAGGTAACTTTTTGGTGATTTACTTTTTGGCAAGGTCAAGTTTTTGGTCATTGACCTTTTTCAAAATACATCCGAATGAAAACGCTTTGATGTATATTTAAGAGGCCTTAATACATGTGAAGATTAGGAGCATAAAAATGGTGGTATAGGTATTCGAATAATTTTTAATATGTAGATTGAGACAAGATAGATAGTGACAGGAGAAAGGCATGGAGCACAAAAAATTGTGAAAAAAGGAGGGAATTGGAGAAAGTAGAAACGGATGCGACGTTAATGGACAAAAATCCCTATAAAAACGCGGCTCATCTGTTTTTTAGCTAAATTCATTGCGCTTTTGCCTCTTAAATCACGGACCCCGGTTCGAATCCGACTGTTGCCACTCGCTTTTTGACGAAAAGCATGTTTAGGGGGTGTTAAAACATGTAAAGATTAGGAGCTTAAACATTGTGCTTTTTATGTCGACACTGAATTAATATATAGATATAGATGACAGCTTTTCGGTCATAGGCAGCTTTTCGAACAATGAACCATTTTTACATTCAGTATTCAGTCATTGACCTTTACGGCATAGGTAACGTTCGGTCATTTATTTTTTGGCAAGGTCAAGTTTTTTGGTCAGTGACCTTTGTCAAAATACATCCGAATCAAAACGCTTTGATGTATATTTAAGAGGCCTTAAAAACGTGAGGATTAGGAGCTTAAACATGGTGGTATAGGTATTCGAATTATTTTTAATATGTAGATTGATAGAAGACAGATAGGGACAAGAGAAAGGCATGGAGCACAAAAACTTGGGAAAAAAGAAGGGAATTGGAGAAAGTGGAAACGGATGCGACGTTAATGGACAGAAATCCAGATAAATACGCGACTCATCTGTTTCTTAGCTCAATTCATTGCGCTTTTGCCTCTTATATCACGGACCCCGGAACGAATCCGACTGTTGCCACTCGCTTTTTGCCGAAAAGCATGTTTAGGGACTGTTAAAACATGTAAAGATTGGGAGCTTAAACATGTTGCCTTTTATGTCGACACTGAATTAGTATATAGATAGAAGATATAGATGACAGATTTTCGGTCATAGGCAGCTTTTCGAACAATGAACCGTTTTTACATTCAGTATTCAGTCATTGACCTTTACGGCATAGGTAACTTTCGGTCATTTAGTTTTTTGCAAGGTCAAGTTTTTGGTCAGTGACCTTTGTCAAAATACATCCGAATCAAAACGCTTTGATGTATATTTAAGAGGCCTTAAAACATGTGAAGATTAGGAGCTTAAACATGGTGGTATAGGTATTCGAATTATTTTTAATATGTAGATTGATAGAAGACAGATAGGGACACGAGAAAGGCATGGAGCACAAGAACTTGGGAAAAAAATAAGGGAATTGGAGAAAGTGGAAACGGATGCGACGTTAATGGACAGATATCCAGATAAATACGCGGCTCATCTGTTTCTTAGCTCAACTCATTGCACTTTTGCCTCTTATATCACGGACCCCCGATCGAATCCGACTGTTGCCACTCGCTTTTTGCCGAAAAGCATGTTTAGGGACTGTTAAAACATGTAAAGATTGGGAGCTTAAACATGTTGCCTTTTATGTCGACACTGAATTAGTATATAGATAGAAGATATAGATGACAGATTTTCGGTCATAGCCAGCTTTTCGAACAATGAACCATTTTTACATTCAGTATTCAGTCATTGACCTTTACGGCATAGGTAACTTTTCGGCCATTTACTTTTTGGCAAGGTCAAGTTTTCGGTCATTGACTTTTTTCAAAATACATCTGAATCAAATCGCTTTGATGTATATTTAAGAGGCCTTAAAACATGTGAAGATTAGGAGCTTAAATATGGTGGTATGGGTATTCGAATAATTTTTAATATGTAGATTGATACATGATAGACAGTGACAGAGAAAGGCATGGAGCACAAAAAATTGTGAAAAAAGGAGGGAATTGGAGAATGTAGAAACGGATGCGACGTTAATGGACAAAAATCCCGATAAATACTCGGCTCATCTGTTTCTTAGCTCAACTCATTGCGCTTTTGCCTCTTAACTCACGGACCCCGGTTCGAATCCGACTGTTGCCAGTCGCTTTTTGGCGAAAAGCATGTTTAGGGGCTGTTAAAACATGTAAAGATTAGGAGCTTAAACATGGTGCCTTTTATGTTGACACTGAATTAATATATAGATTATGGAACAAAACACAATCATAATTTTCACAATCTCGACAATGTTATGGTATTAATCTAGGAAACTACTGGTTATTATTGTACAGTACATGTATTTGTACGCTTTACTTGTTTTGAAACGTTTGTTTGCATAACAGAGATATGATATTGGCTATGCATTTTGCTTATAATGAAATCATTTATGGCAATTTTTTTAGGGAGAAAAATTATGTTGATTTGTTTAGGTTTTGATTCATTTTGAATTATGAGTATTTTACATGTACTGTAAATAATAATCAGAAGCTTCCTAGATTAAAAGGTATCGTCTTAATCGAGATTGTGAAAAATAAGACACTGATCATTATTTGGTTGGGGGCGCAATCAAGAAATATAGTACTTGTTATAAAAAAGGTGTATACTGAATCAAAAATAGGTCTTCAGGCTTAATATTGCAAGCAAATAAGTTATGATTTGTGTGACCTCAAGTATGATCTTTATATGCAATATGTAATCGGGACCCGGGGTTCTGTCCGAGCTTCTGTTTACAGTTTTTTCTAGAGCTTTTTCTAGAGTTACTCTTGTAGTTATAATCTTCTATGGGCGTAAAATAGTACATAGTAATGCAAAACTATAGCGTTCAAAGGTTTTGGTAAGAAATCCATCGAAAAAGTTGGGAAAAAAGGTATTGGGCGAATTTTGGCGTGAAAAGTCAGTCTGCATGGTGTTATGATATAGGGGATACAATGATATATTAAAATATGAGGGGTTAAATGAATCGGAGTGAACAGAAGTAGAACCAAAAGAAAGATAACTTCAAAATACTGACCTAACAAGGTAATGGCAGAGATGAAGCTAGCGAGAAGCGAGAGCGATGTTGGCAGCCATGCCAGATCTCGATTGCCAGCCAGCCATTCTCCCTGGGTCTTTTGCTTCCCCCCAGAGCATCCATAATACAACCCAATCAGAGCACTGACTAATAACAGTCCAGAAAAAACGACATAGTCCACGATCCCAAAATGAGCGCCAGAGGGCGACGAAGAATTATCCAAACCGCCGATAGAGGGCGCTGATTTTTCGTCCATGTGATCGATTTAACTCGAAATTTAAAAAGAACAATAAAAAATTAAAGAAAATTTGAGGAATAAAATAAATTTACTTCCTCGAATATATTTAAAATGGAGTTTAAGTTTAAAATTACTTAGCTAAGGATGTTTAAAACTTTTAACGTCATTTAAGAATCAATATGAGCCAAAACGGTCAATTATAAAGTTTGTTCAACAGTTAAATTTGACGAACGCGGTTCTGCTTGGCGTTGTTTGGCCTTCAAATTATTGCAACGAAATCACTTCAATAAGCTCAAATCAAATTCTCGAAAGTCTAACTGTCGGCGAGAGAAATGCGTAAATCGTACATACACCCCAAACTACGAGAAATCGAGATAAAAAGATGAACAAACTTGACACCAAATTTATCTCTTTAAATCGAAATCTAAACCATGATTTGCAGACCGCTCAAATTTCTTGTAACTTGCAAAGCTGTGAAATAAGTTCACTTAATAACAAGGGCAAACTTGTTGGCATAACTAAGCCCAAATTTGCGTTTGATCAAATATTGTCTTATATTTTGAAGCGTTCTTTATACCAAAACTTGTCAATTATGCCTGTACAATGAAAGTTATAGAGGGTGAAATTAATCAACAGAATCGAGCTGATGACAGCTACATTGTACCTAAATTTGTCCCGGGACCGGCAAAACCACCTATTTAGAAAAAGAGCAATGGAAAAAGAGCAACAGATTAGAACTAGCAAAAGCGTTGCTGAAATATGACTAAAACACCCCCCCCCCCCCCCCCCCAAAAAAAAATACAATCTGCGTTCTAAATTAGCCCAAATAAACATGAAAAGATTGAAATTAACAGAAAATAAATTTTCCTAAAATACAGGGAATTTAAAAGTTTAGTAATTTTTTGCTGGGTAAATTTTTGTTCTGTGACGTACTACAAACAAGAAACTTTGCAAAAATGTTTGTTTGCTCAGGGGTTTACTGGCTTGGGGTGGTAATTTCCTTCGAGGTTGTTTCTTAGGGGATTCGGGCGGGGTCATTTTCCGCTGATTTATTTCCCAGTCCCAGTGATTAAATACATTTTAAAAATTACGTAAGCTATACCTTTTCGCTGGGTGAGAGGAAAAGGTTTAATTAATCTACAAGAAACGTAGCAAAACTGAAACATACCCAAATTCTTTCAATATTTTTCTAATGCCGCTTTCCAGTTTGTTTCACAAATAAACCCTGTAAGTTAAATTTAGCAATCAAGATATAAGCTCAATAAAAACTTGGCTGCAAAAATAATTGCACAACAAACATCTTGAGAGAAAAACTTTAAATCTACGATGAAAAAAGGTACAGATATTGCCGAAATTCTCAATTCTGTTGCGACCAGTAAATAACCCATGCAATCGTTGACGTTCAGGCTAGACACACTTTGAAATAGTTGTTTTCCCTTTTCCTTAACTAGGATTTTTTAATAGGTAGTTATAAATCAAATTGGGTCGATTTGGGTAAGTTAGCACATTCCATTTAGCGAGACTAAAAACACGTGAACAGACAACACCCAAACTTCGCCCCGAGCGTGGCTAAAATACTCAACAACCAACAAGATTGAATTGACGTCATTCAAATTTAGAAATGATTGCTTAGATTATTGTCAAATACTAAAAAGTCCTGAAAACGAGGATAGTTTTGGGCATGAAATACGTTAAAAGAACATTAGAGAGAAGATGAAGGAAAGAAAAAATAGATCACAGTGGTTCAATTAGAGGAGAGCACGAAAAAAAACTTTGTCACATAATTTTGTCACTGTACGAGCCATATTGACTGAAACCATTTCTGTTCTACCGACAAAAAGAAAAGCGGATATGTTTTTATCTGGGCAAATTTAATTACAATACAACTCCTCGGACTTTACTGAAACACTCACTATCTATTTACCTAGCTATTACCATGATGATAGTTGGGAGAACGCAAAATGTGGAGTTTGTATTTCCATTTGTACTGTTCTTACCTAATTATTCACGTGAGAAAATATGTCTTTAGTATTGAAGTTCTTCAGTTAATTGAATTCACTTGTAGGTACAGATCTTGTCCAGAATGTTTGCCTCCTTTTTAATTCAAGTGGAACGTATTGCTGCGGTCCGAACTTTTTTCATTATGTTATTCTCATTTAATGTCCCAACCAGAGTAGAATTAGGTGCTTTTAGTGCTTAGCATTTATCATTAGTCTCCAGCTCATGAGATGTTATATTAATTAGGCATTCCCCCCAAAATGTGCTGTTACTCTATATATGATACACTAACTCTTTCTTCAAAATAAAATTTAACATCAAAGTGAAGTCAGAGACGCCAATATAGGGGGGGATTGACCATTATTTGTGACCAACTGTACAGCGGACCCATTGGTATAACCAACTTCCGACAAAAATTTTTTGTGCAGAACGCAAAATCTCAAACTTCAACAAATTTTTGAAATATTTATCTACGATGCTAAACCTATTTTATCCTATTTCATTCCATTTGACTTAATGAGGGCTGATATGTCTTGGTCATTTTTTCAAGTTTTAGATGTCAGTTTCCAGAGTTCATCATTTTTATTGTGCTATTTATTGTCTCAAACAACTTAACATTTATAATTTTGTTGAGTTTCACAAATTATTCAAATTTTAGGCAAGTTTAATCAACCCATATGACTTAAATAGTTATTCCAATGTTATTCTTGGTATTTTACATTCATATACCGTCCTTTTCTAGAAATCAGTAATTTTTGAAAATAAAAAAAAACCAAATTGGTAACATTTTACGCTGTTGCTTGCTTATAATGTAAACGTTGTTCAAAGTTGTTCATTATTAAGTGTTCAGATTGCCGTAAGAATCATTTGCATTGTCTACATCTAATTCGTGGATAACTTAAGTGATTCTGAATACAATTTCAATTAAAAAAATTTTGTTCAACAAATTTCAAGTTGCAACCGAGAGAATTAGTTGAAACGATTTGTGACTGATTTTTTTATTGGAAAAATGAGACCCAAAAAGATTTATGATCCATCCACTTAAAGTAACTTTGGACACGTAGTCAGATAGCAGTCGTAGCATAATATTTGTCCGTTTTCGACCCAGCTCGGACGCCAAAAAATAACGAATATATTTTTACGAGAAAATGTTCAAGAAAACGAAGAAGGGTGCAAGTAAAACGAAAAATTCACCGAGATCTTCAACCACAGGTATTTCATCCCCGTATACCAGCATTGAACCAGAACCTTTTACAATAAAAGTACCTATTAATAGGTATATTAGGACTACAGATGGTCGTTGTGGATGATTTGAATCACAAATTGAAACCTATATATCTTGCAATGCAATATTTAACGACACGAGAAAATGTTCGGATTGCAAGACTGAACTCCCAAATTGACTCGTATTTTGTAGAAGCTCATTTTTTTTTGAAAAAGTGCACAAGTTTCACAAGGAATTGTGGTTGTACAATAAGTAAACGAGAGGATGTTAAGAACTCAGTTGATAGTTCCTTGAAACCGCTACAAGATTTTCAGTCAGCTATCTTCAAATTTTGGGATCAGTGCATGGCACAAGAGACAGCAAGCAATTCTGCAATGATAGAAGTTTTGTTTGGAGATGTGTTAGCTTCAACCGTCACAACAACCACTGAAGGCAAGCCGAGCTTCAATCCACGTGAAGGCCGATCAGCAACGATCAGCCTTCACGTGGATAGTTGTGCTCACACGTCTCCAATTGTGAACCGCAGAAAAGCCGTTGAAGAACTTCTCACGTCAGGTTCTTCGGTTTCAATATCAGGCAACCGATGTTTCGAAAATGATTTTCCAGACCAACAATTTTGATTCTGCACGGGGTTAAATTTGACTACTAAATGGACGACTTGATAAAGACCAGCCACTTAGGGCATAATATAGTGGAAACGCAGTATCAGATTTGCGAAATGGAAATCTTTGGATCCCATCTTCTGACAAATATGCCTCAACTTGAGACGGGCCTTTGATGTATAATTCACATCACGTGGTATTCAATCCACACAAACCCGATAAAGTGAGGAGGTTTTGCAGTGCAGCAAGTAAATTTCGTGCTTACTCGCTGAATGATATGCTTTTTACGGGACCAGATCTGTTGGCAAGTTTTATGGGCATTCTAGCAATATTTCGCAAAATATATTTGGGATGACAGCAGATAACGATGAAATGTTTCTTTAATTTGAATAGAAAAGATTTTTACAGTTTGATGAAAATGATCAAATTGTTAAGTATCAGTAGAATCGACTCTATTATACACAAATTTTGTCCTTCAACGACGCCCTCTGGATGATGCATCTCAATTCGAGTGAGTTGAAATGCATCAAATCATTTTTATATGGATGATAAGTTTCTCAAAATAGTGAAGAGATAGCAGTAGCCAACAAAAGGAGTTAACAGAACTCTTGGATAGAGGTGGTTTCAAACCCTCCAAATGGGCAACGATCTTCGACCAAAATAAAGATCAGGATAGAGCCTGAAAGTACCTGGTCGCGAGTGGAATATTGTCTCAGACACACTCAGAGTTACAAAGGCATGGAGTTTGATTCATAGAGCAGATGAACACAACGTAGAATCGAATCAGTTGTTTCAAGAGTTTTTGACCCATTGGGATTCTTAGCACGGTTGTCATCAGAGGACGGATCATTCTGAAAGGAATATGGCAAACGAATAGACAATAATGAGACTCCTACATTGGTGAAAACTGAAACAACTAGTTTGCTGATGGGATTGGTGAATTGAATACAGGAGAAGCTTTCGAAGTGAGCAGATGGTATCAAGCAACCGATGAAAACGTCACAATTGAGTCGCGTGTTTTGGTGACGCTTCTGTAGATTGCCTATGTTCTCTAGTATACATTGTTACAGAAACCAAAAAGAAAGAACGAAAACTTTTGTTCATCTTAGGCAAAGCACGAGTTGCTCCAGTGAAACATCACACATTTCCGAATTTGGAATTGATGACAACAGTCACTGGAAACAGATTGAAGAACGCTCTCATTCAAGAGCAATGTCTTCATTTTCAGAAAACGTTTTTATGGTATGATTCGACAACAGTATTCGGTGAATCAAGTCAAGCAACGTCAAGCAGCAATCATTTATAGAATAGTGCTGCAGGTATACTGAATACGTCAACCGATCACCAATGGCAATTTCTTGCGGGCGTGAAGAACACCGCCAAAATAGGAACGCGAGGAATTAGCTTTGACGAAATTGCAAGAAGTAACTGAAGTCAGGGCCTCTAGTGGCTGAAATGGCCAATCGTATCAGAAGTACCTAGTGGCTGAAATGACCAATCGTATCGACAACCAGCACTCAGTGGAGCAAGATATAAGATCTTAAACCGGGAAAAAATAAGCCGGGAAAACTTCAACCAATGGCAAAGAACAGTTTCGTCGATTCTGTCTAGGCAACAAAAATCCGAGCCAATTTACCAATTGCCAAATGAGACTGAAGACGTTGTCTGGGAAATTGTCCAGAGTGAATGTTTTGCAGCAGAAAAAAAATTGCCTTTGTCTGCCAGAACTATCTCGCGAAACAGAAGGATTGTCTCATTGATTCTTTTCATCGGCTCTGAGTTCAATTAAAGTTTCCGATAACTTGGTTGCGAATAGCCCATCGATATGTTGAACACAATTATGAACAATGTCGATTGTTTACAAGCCGCAAGTTGACTCAAAAAACCGATTGTCTGATGAACAGAGTAACGATTAATGTACGACCGTTTACGAACAGAGGTGTCGAATACTTTGGATTTTTGAAGAAAAGATTTTGACACGGACAGTGGAGAAATAGGTATACCTGTTTGCACGCCTAAGTGTACGAACATTGAATTAGATTTAGTTCACAGTTTGCAAACGGCTTCATGTATTGATGTAGTTCATCGATTAAATGCAGGATGAGGTCAGCCAAAGACCAGTATCGCTGATCATGGTAAAATTTTTTTGGAGCAACGCGACAAATCAAGGAGTCCTTTGGCAAGCTTCCAAAGGATGAAAGCACAGTCAAATTATCCGAGTCAGGCATCATGTGGTCTTTCAATCCACCAGCCGCTTGTCATTTTGGTGGAGTATGGGAAAGAATGGTACAAACCTGCAAAAAAGCGCTTTTTATTGTGCTGGGAAAGCAAAGCCTGAAGGAAGTCAATATGCCAACGTTATTTTTTAAAGCTTGTAAACAACCGTCCATCTACTGACATCAGCAGTGACGTTTCCGATCTACAGCCTTTAACGCCAAATCCCTTCTTAATTGGTCAAGTTAGTGTGAATTGGTCAAATGGATTGTTTTCTGGAACACCAGTTAAGTAAAAAAACCCTTCGTGACCAATTCAAATAACCAATTGCATTTTTGTATCGATGAACGAACGAGTATCTTCCTACCTTGCAACAGTGGAAAAAAAGCGAAGGCAGAAATAGAAGTGATCAAGAAAGGAGATCTTGTTTGGATAACCGACAAGCATACTCATCCTTTCAACCTTCTATTGGGTAGAGTTGAGGAAGTCTTCTGGAGTGATGATGTGGCAGTGAGAACACCTTTGGTACTTGTCTCTTACAAACGACCTGTAAAAGAACTTATACAAATCAAGAATGAACGCAAATGATGTTATTTTTAGAAATTAATCAAAAACCGACGACCTGTGTTGCGATCAGAAATTGTTTCATTATGTTTTCCAATTTAACGTCCAAACCAGTGTAGAAATGGGTGCTCTTAGTGCTTATCATTTATTAATAGTTTCCAGCTGATGAAATATTGAATTAGTTGTCGTTTTCCCCCACGAATTGAGCTGTTACTCTATATATGATAAAATAACCATTTCTTCAAAGTGAAATTTTACTTCGACGGTAAATGCCAACATAGGGGGTGACCCTTAATTTTGATTAACTGTACATCAGAGTCATTGAAATGACCAAATTACTACAAAAATTTTTGCGAAGAATGCGTAAGCTAAAATCTTGAAATTCAGCAATTTTTTTGTAATAATTAGCTACGATGCTAACCCTATTTAATCTTATTTCGTTCTATTGTTCTTAATGAGTGTTGATTTGTCAGGGTCAATTTTTACATGTTTCAAATGTCAGATTTCAGTGTTCGACATATACTCTTGGCCCTTCATTAAGATTAATCTATCGTTAGGCATGTTTAGTCAAACTATACGACTTAATTTGCTATTCCAATGTTACTCTAGTATTTTTCATTCATATATCGTTCTTTTGTAGAATTCAATATTGTTTGATATTCCAAAAACCAAATTGTTATTGTTTTACGCCGTTGTTTGCTTATAATGTAAACTTTGTTCAAAGTTGTTCATTATTCAGTGCTCAGATTGCCGTAAGAATCAGTTGCCTTGTCTATATCTAATTTGTGGATAACTTAGCTGATTATGAACACAATTCCAATTAAAGTACTATTCAGCGAGTTTCACGTTGCAACCGAGACAAAGAGTTGAAATTATTTTTAATTGATTTTTTGACTGGAAAGTCGGGACCTAAAAGATTTACGGACCAGAGGCCTAAAACTTAGTCAAGTAGCAGCCGTAACACGTATCAATATTGCAGGAAGGTATTTATGATCAGAATTGAGAACGATGTGGTTAGTCCAATGGATTTTCACCTGGGCAACAACCAAGATAATAAAATTAGAAACTCTTTGATAGCATGAGGGGATTCATTGTATGTAACAATGAACCAGTACTGGATTTGAGCCATCATTTTTGATTTGCATGCCGGGAGATCTAATAATTGCATCAACTGGTTTAGAACTGTTCAATTTCGGCTACTTTCATTAACTGTTTGCTTGTTTACAGTTTTTTTTTCAAGGTTTCATCATCCTAGCCAAAGTTTACGTTGAATAAATAAAACATCTTGTACAGCTACATAGAGGTTACGACACGTTTTGCTCTTGGTTGACCTATCTGAACTTTTTACATGCTAACTTGAATTGTGCATCTCATATCCTCGGAATTTATTAGTACTACGGGGCGCGTCTTAGTTTTTAGATACTGCAGCCGTGGACCAAAGAAACGCGTGGAAATGAGTTAATTATAGCGTGGAAAAGAGTGACAAAATTGAGTAATTGTAGTCGAGAAATCTAACATTAACCAGGCAATGAATATCAAATTTCGTTTTTTTTGCAGTTTTTTTCAGTGATCGCTCTATGTGCCCATAATTTCTTAAAGGTGTCTAAACAGGCGCAACTACTGTGAAAATAATGGGCTCCTACTGGGTTCGAACCACCATCGGTTACTTTCTAGCATAGAGTGTACTATCGTTTTATCAAATGGTGGTCCCAGCCTCTCTTGCAAGCTTGGGAATCTAATTTAACTCATTCCATTTTTTCATGTTCCTTATACAATTTCGTCTTTGTCGCCAATTTTACGATAAATAAACAGAACGTTTTGTCAAATTGTGACAGGCTGATCGTGGGCACAATTTCCATATGATTTTTATTTATCTAACAGATAGAGTTAAATTAATTGTTCCATGACCAGAAAAAATTATTATAGAGACAACATCAAAGTCGAGGCAAAGAAAACAACTCAGAAGATAGGTTATAGAAAATATCAATTTCTGAATAACATTGATCGTTTATTCCCGTCTCGTTGATAAATTTGCTGATGCGTTTTTCTTTCGATTTATATAAAAATAATTTACGTTTTTATTTGCTTTTTGTTGACTGTTTGTGTCTAAGACAAAAATACACAATTTAGTATTCAAATTTAGTCAATTTTGACCCATTCATGATTAGATCTGGACTTCAATACAGCTTTTTAGCCGCTCCATCTTCTGTTAGAGGACGCAAACTCTTTAAAAATAAAAATTAAAGAAACTTTAATTAGGGGCTCTGCATGCTAGCTGCCCCATTGTGTCTTTTTGGTCGTCTAAATTTTAATGGACATCCCGAAATGGGCAAGTTTAAAACAAATGAGCGTCATCATGATTTTCTCTATTTGCTCTCGCACATAAACTCTTGCCCCCAGTGATTAAAAATTCAAAATTTTGCAAGAGAATACAAACTTCTTGCAAGACTCTTGCAAGATTTTGTATCCACAGTTTTTTATTACCTGGCTGCAGGGGGCAACTGGTCGAGCTAAAAATTAAGGTTAAGCACAAGAAAGTAATACTATGTTGCAAAATCATCTCAAGTCAATTTAGAAAAAAACCGACTTTGATTTTTTCCAGTATCTTTTTTTACCCTCCTCCTTTTTCATTCCGGGCTTGGGACTGGCAGTGGTGGAGTTACAAAAAATAGCTATAAGAGAATTGAGCAGAGCACTACGCAAAAAAGCCATGCTCAAAACGCTACTTCCAAAACAAAACAAAACAGAGCACATAAAAAATCTAACACCGCCCCCCACACACGCGCGCGCGCTTACAAACATACAAATACACACATACAAACAAATGCACACACACAAGCAAGCAAACATACAACATACACATACATACACATCCCACAGAACTTTAGGATTTTGTTTGCTGACAAACACTGAATAAACCCAAAAAAGAAAACCTAAAATAAGCACGCATTTTGTTGTAAGAAAAATGAAGTGTTTTTGCCCTAATTTTCAAATTTTTGGGGGAAAATATTAAAAATGTATCGAATCTTAATAAGTCTTAATTCAAAGAATAAAACCTGGCTTTCAAAAGATTTTCACCAAAAACACGTCTAAGGAGTTTGATCGATTTGAAACAAAAGGTAAAAAGTAGAAAACTAATTTTTTTTACACAAAAATAACCGAAGCAGCTAAAGATATAGCTTCATTTGTTAATAAAACTGATTGCCGTTTCTGTTAATTAAACAAAAGTTACATTGTAAAAATTGCTGGCATCTAAAACGGCCAAATACTTTATACAAGTCTAGAATTTCTTGAACAGATCTGAAGTGAAGTATTGTGTTGTCTAACGGTTGCCATACTTGAACAGATGCAAGCCAATTTGGTGACATAAAAATTGCCAAAAATGCATTTATAATTTCTTATTCATGTTAAATAACAGAAAAGAGTGCAATTGTATTAAATATGGTTCAAAATCTTTTGACGAACAGTTTTTTATGCTCATTTCCTTAAGCGATAATGCAAGCTTCACGATAATGCAATTTCTATGCGCTGAGCAAAACACAACCACCCTTTTAATTCAAACATTCATAAGCGTCAACAGAAGATTTCTTACACAATAATTTAGCAAGCGATTAAAGGCCATACTTTGCATTCTAACTTTTTACTGGAAAAAGATCTAAATTTGAGTTTCCTTCAGTCTTAGGACAACTCAAAACTTATTTCAGTTAGGCTTTCGGAATAATTTTCTTTAATTTTTCTTTTAAGTTTGCAGTGTTTGACAACAAAATATTTCCAATAATCCGCCAGAAAGTAGTTTCTTAAGTTTTTTTTGTTTTGTTTATTTTGTAACAGTAAATTGTTTTGGGATATTAAGAAAAAAATCTCGGTTCATTTTGCTGAAATTTTGATTAGGGAATTCATTCAGTAGATTTCATTTGGAAACTGAATTTTGTATCAAAGAACATAAACAATTTTTTAGAAATAACTCATCCGACAAACTTCTTTGTTCTTTTCATTAGCAAAGAATTGAGCCACGACTAAATTGTTCCCTTTTATTGGAAACGTGATATTTCGAACTTTTGATTTGTTGGAAGTAAAAGTCAAATCAAGGCTTTTCAGGGGTGCAGAGAATGCAAATAATTTCAAGTACTGTAATAAATCTTTTTTTTTCATCGAGACTTTGAATATTTTATTCAGGTATTTCAGTGCCAGAAAAATTATTGTTTATTAGTAAATTGGTGAAAATTTAACTTGGCAACAGAATTTGGTTTTTGGTAAGAAAGCCAGTAAAAAACTAAATATAGAAATTGGCAGTTGAAACATTTGGCACTTAAAACTATAATTGCTAGTATATATTCCGAAACAATTTTTTTGATGGCATTATGGCGTTTTTTGACATCGAAACTTTTTTTCGGTTTTGCAGCGCACACTATCAGCGCCATAAAGATCAAGTTATCTGCTAGAAATGTTAAACCTCTAAGATCAATGTTTTGGAGATCTCATTTCTTACAGGTCCACCGGACCTTGGTTTTCGCAAATATTGTAAATCCAACAGCATGGGAATCAAATTTTTTCGTTAGTGGAAAAAACATCGAAGATCACCAAAACTGTGTACGAGAAACGCAGAACTAAAATTTTTGCAAGCTGAGCTTCCAGAAAATAGTTAAGGTCAAGTATTTGAAAAATAGAGAACTCAATCCAGCAAATCAATTAATCAACAACAAATCAACTATATCTATTTGATTCCCTAAAAACCCTAAGTTTTGTACGTCTCAAAAACTCATTAACTATGGGACTTATTTTATTTTCATGCAGTTGTGTTTCGTAAAAACAATTGCACCAATAAAAATTTGGGCACTAATTTGACATAAAGATATTAGCAGATAAAAATTTTTGAAATTCGATTGTATCCAACAAATGAAATCCCCAAAAATGGACAAAATCGTTTGTAATTTTGCACCGATATACTGCGCAAGGCAAATACAGCTGGCGTGAAAATAAAAAAAATTAGACTTTTTAGTTTTAGTGCTTTTTTGAATTTGTTCCCTATAAGTTTTTAAATTTGATTACTATGTCTGCATACCTCAGTGTCAGGAGATTTTTGTGCAAACAATACTGAAGATAATTATTATCTTTTCCTATAGTTGAAAATCATTTCTCAAGTACATGGAAAACTTTTTCTTGATTTTCACAACCATTAAAACTCCTAGTGAAAATTCAATACAAGAAAAAGTTTAAATTTTTTGTTTGCTTCTACAACCAAAAAAATAATGAAATAAAAAGATTTCGATGTCAAAGATAAGAGATACTTACATATAGCGAAATAAAATTCTCAAAAGTAATTTAAACATTGAAACCAAACTCTGCACCTTTGCACTGTACCTTTGAAAGATGATTGATGTAAAAAACGTTAACACCTTACTTTTTGTTATCGGGAGAAATGTTCAAAAAAAGTTTAGCTCCCGCCATTGAAACAAAACTTTCCACGTAATTCCACGTGCGTTCAAGTGCTCTCTTGATTTCAACAAGCAAGACGAAAATAGAAACAAATTTTACACCGAATCTTGAGCACCCTAGATTGATCCCCCACCAACTTTTTTTGGCTGTTATTATATAAGAAGAAATGTGCACGTGAGCAAATTAATTATGTAGTGGTTCTTCAGCAGCTTGTGTGGACCTCAAACCGGTGAGATCTAACCAAAACGACCCCCGCCCTTGTTTTTTTATCTGGTGGGATAAAAAAAATTGATAGGCAATTGCGCATTCAATGTTAACAGTTATGAAAACTAGAGAAAGCAAGAAGGTTTCGTTAGCTGAGACTAACAATACTACAGAGCTTAGTCAGGGGGCAAAACAATGCAATTTATCTTCAGGACAGACTCAGCAAATGAATAATTTAATAATTGATGACAACGCTTCCCGCTTTCAAGTGCCCCCCAAAACAACACTTTTCTACCCCGACAAAAAGGATAAACTGTACCAGATTATCGAACATCATCTTGGAAAAACTTAAATTAGATATGACCAGTGGGGACCGAACTTCGATGAGATAGTGTGCTCCAAATCAATATGGGCCTACTCGCAATTTACGCCTTTACTGTCTAAAGTGAAAAAGATACCACGCGATTTAGCGAAGCGAATAGACGAGATTGTGCAATCCGCGAGTTCACCCAATCTAGCTACAACAGATATAAATCTAAATGAACTCCCAGATCTCGAAACCATCAGCAGTAAGCACATCCCTACCCTAAGGTTCATTCCTGTAAAGTTTCGGGTGAGATGGTCAGAATTACTAACATCCGTTATCGATGCTTGCATTTCACACGCGCAATCGATAGAAAATTGGAAAAAACTCTTTGCAATTAGCAAATGTGTTCTACGCGCGTCTAATCGTGGGGGCAAGAAACACAAGCAGCAGCAAGAGAAACAATTGTTGAGCAGACTTGAGCGATGGAAATCAGGTGATTATGCTGCACTGTGGTACGAGGCGGCCTCAATGAAGCAGTGAAATAAAACTAGCAATGAGTTAATAGACGCCTTAGCAAGCCGCGCGAAATCTCTTTGTCTGCAGGGGCAGTTTGGGAGGGCAGCGAAAGTTCTGTCTTCTGACGGCGTCGCACCTGACAATGCTGCAACGTTGAATGAACTTAAAAAGCTCCACCCTAAGGAAAAGCAACCTGACCACCAATTTGATCAAGATGCTAACACGAACGCATATCAATTTGACGAGGCATTAGTATTCTTCCAAATCGAGTCGTTCTCCAAATTTACTGCAGCTGGGCCGTCGAAAATGTATCCCGAGCATCTGCTGCATGCAATAAACTGCAGTGCCCCTGATCAATCAAAGCGAGCAATCACTAGTTTAACAAAATTTGTCAACTTAGCTAGCAGGGGTCAGCTTCCCGAATTCGTTGCTCCTATACTATGTAGTGCAACAATAACTGCATTGAAAAAATTGAAAGGTGGGGTCCGTCCTATCGCTGTTGGGGAAGTCATTCGACGTCTTATTGCTAAATGCATAGCTCGTGAAGCGAATTCAGATGCTGCTGATCTTTTTAACACAAAACAATTGGGGGTAGCAGTCAAGGGTGGTGCTGAGGGCATAGTACATGCAACAAGAGTTTCCTTTGAAAAACTGCAAAGGTCAAAAGATTCCGGAATATTGCAGATTGATTTCAAAAATGCCTTCAATTCGGTAAAAAGAAGCAAGGTTTTGGAAGCAGTCGCAAAATTCTTACCTAGTGTTGCCCCTTTTGCGACTTTTTGCTACTCACAACACAGTCATTTGCATTTTAACAACACATATTTAAGTAGCCAATCGGGAGTCCAACAAGCGGATCGTTTGGGGCCGCTTTTGTTTTCACTAGCTCTGTGGCCAATCATTAAAGAAATTGAAACAAAATTACCAAATCTAGTACATTATAATTGGTATTTGGATGATGGCATCCTTGCTGGTACCGACCAAGAACTTTGCACAGCATTGAATTTGTTGACAAATTTGGGTGAAGGATGCGGCTTAGAGCTCAGAATAGAAAAATGTGAGCTTTGGTCACCCGTTGATCTGAACGCTATAGATAACAGAGTAAAAAGAAATAGCAAAGAAGGACTTGAGATCTTGGGCGCTGCCATCGGCAATCCCAGTTTTGTTGCTGCATCTTTGAGAAAAGAGTCAACAAAATAGAAAAACTGCTCGACAACTTGGCGTACCTAGACAACCCACATTGTGCGCTTGGAATTTTTCGAAGCTGTCTTGGTGCCCCAAAGATGGTATATTCCCTGCGATGTAACACTCCATCTGACGAAGCCTCTGTTATTTTGCAGGATTTTGACATGTTTCAGAGAACAACATTTGAGAATATGTTAGGCACCCTTATAAATGACAACGCTTGGAAGCAGGCTTGTCTACCAATAAGCAAAACTGGCGTTGGAATTAGACAAGCCATTGACCAATTGAAAGCGGCGTTTGTTGGGTCAGTATCGCAGGCAGTCGCTTTAGTGGAACAAATAACCGGTGAGAAAATTACAGACAATCCAATTTTCAAAGAAACAGTGGAAGAACTGAAGAATCTAGAAATTAGCCAATATACGCAACACAAGATTCAGGAGGCACTTGACGATGCTGCTTTTTCTGACCTTCTTGGTAATCAGACTTCAAATCGGGAGAAAGCTCGTTTGCTTTCACTAACGTTACCTCAATCTGGTGCCTGGCTTTCCGCACCTCCAATCCCTAGTCTGGGCCTTCACCTTCAGCCAAATGAATTCAGAGCCGCATTGAAGTATCGGATTGGTGTTCCGTTATACATTGAGGAACGAAAGTGCCCTTACTGTCAAAACGGCAGACTGGACAACCTGGGTGATCACGCTTTAAGCTGTCATGGTCGGGGAGATATGATATCGCGGCACGATAGAGTCAGGGATAGAATATTTGCTGCTTGCTCGACCGCAAACTTATCACCCGTCTGCGAACAGAAAAATTTGATTCCAGATAATAACTCAAGGCCAGGAGACATATACTTACCCAGCTGGTCAGCGGGACAACCATCTGCGTTAGACGTAACCATAACTTCCCTACTGCAGCCCAGTCTAATTTCAGATGCGGCGAGGAGGTGTGGTTTTGCTCTGACAAATGCTGAAGATAGGAAATATGAACAGTATGCCCAAAAATGTGCCGAAATATGTATCCAGTTTGTACCACTCGCGTTTGAATCTTTCGGGGGCTTCTCAGATTTGGTCCGAAAAACTTTGAAACGTATAGCTTTGCTTGCCGATAACCGAAACTTTCAACCAGCTGGTTTATCAGTTGCCTACAATCGATTATCTCAAGGAGTCTCAGTGACTTTAATGAGAGGTTCAGCCACAATGCTGATCGCCAGAGATCCCCTGTTATGAGACACTTTCCTGCGACAACACCTTCAGCCCCACAATAGTTAATTTACAGTATTGACTCACCCAATTTTAGTTGCCCAGTTATTGCTGTGCGCGAACTTGTTTGTCACCCAATGAGTGGGGACAATGCTCATTTCTTCTGTTCAACCCGATTGTGTGGGTTGATTTTGAAGAAATTTTGAAGACCCGATTGTGAGGGTTTCTGGGAATAAATAGAAGGCAAATACTCAATTGCGTGGGCGCCATGGTGATTTGTGGGCACAAGGTTGATCGCAAGAAAACTTTCTGAGTTTTGACTGAACTTAGAAATGATTTAAACCATGATTTCCCCAACAAAGCACACCTTAAATTTATGATTATCCTGTCAAAAAAAATAATTCTCTCTGGTTGCCTTAAAAAACTTGCGTCTCCAGCAACGGTCATTTCATGGACACAAAGACGACACCAAATCGCTACTCTTTGACTTAAAAATAACTGGGTTTGAGTCAAACTCTTGTTCAAAGTCTGCTGGATATCAATCAATCTTTTTTCTTGTCAGTCGATACTCTATAATGTACACTACACATACAGAGCAGATAATCTACAGATTTCAACAAAAAATTCGAAGAATTAAATCAGTTTTTTGGGGAAAAATAGTCTAAACAATTCAATTCCCCTTAACTAATTTCAGACCAAACTTATATCTGCACTCTGATACTCTGCTTGACAGAGAAGTTTTCTGTCAACAATTTTAACAATTAGGACAACTTGTCAATGGACATAAAAATAAACTGACAAACTCATTAAAATATTGATTTTTCAAAAACGAAACAAGTGATTGATTAATTTGAAAAAATCTTAAATCCAGTAGAAAATAAAAATTTTTCAAACAAAAAATTACCTATTTTTCACAATTCTAATTGCATAGTTGTCTGACTTTGAAAACGGAATACAAAAGACGCGAAGTACAAAAAACTCACGGGATATCATTGTTGGTCTTTATTTTCTTTGATTTTCTTACTTTACTTGCGAAGAAAACCATTTATTGATATACATGCTCAAAAATGGAAAACAATGAAGTTTTTACATGGCTTTCAAGAGTTGGTAATACTTCGAAACTTTATTTTCCGCCCTTTTACTCCGAAGTAATTGGTTAAATTGAGCTGGAAGTGGATGAGCAAAGGGAAATCTGCAACTTATTTGGTTTACAATAAATAAAAAAAGAACAATTTTACACATAACGAAAATATGATATTTTTGTCGAATTTTATTCGGAAGATTAGCAAGAAACCTAATTTAAAAAGAACTTTAAATATGAAAAAAATTGATTTTTAACAGAATTACAGTCAAAGATGTGCACAGAAGTTTAAAAATGTAGATTCCAGTGTTTCTTTTTTGGGTTTCTGATTCCCAACACATATCAGAAAAAGTTGAACGCAGAGATTTTAGTTTTTTTAAAATAAATTTTACGACTTATCGGATATTTGTTTTCTATCTGGTCCAATAACCGTTTTAAAAGTGAATGACATGACAATCACAACAATCAGTTCGAAATTCGAAGAAACTTTTATAGCTTCAGGACGAAAAACTTCATATGACGAAATGATGCAAATTATTGAAAATTTGCGAAACTTTCCAACGAGATTGCTCCTAGATTAGAGAACACAAGTTTACCAGGATTATATGAAAAATGTCTCGGCATAACAATATCCCCAATTGGCACAATTTTCGAAAAGTGTACAAGAACATAGTTCTTGTGCTCCTTGCTTTTTTCTCAAAGTAAGAAATTTCAGTCATAGCAGAGCGTCCCATTACTGCAAAATGTAGAAATGTTCTTGTTATAAGGTAAAAAATTCAAGTTCAATTTCAATTTCAATGTGAAAAAATAATGGTTGTTTTGCTCGCCGGTCAGCAATAAACTCGAAACAAGAAATGATGAAAATTGAAGAGGAAAATTGCATTTAATAAGCCAGGTAGCCTGAAACTCAGGAAAATTTATTTTACAAATGTCATTAGAAATGGTCCCGTGTCATACGATGGTTCGTATAAAAATTGGATATTTTTATTTATTTCCTCTGGTTGAATGATATTCCTTGAATTCTCTTCATCAAGAAATATTCAAAACGTTCTAATTTTGTGTTATTTTTTATCACAAATCTGTTTTAATGCTAAAAATTGACTTTTGATGAAGTAATGCATAATAAATAATTTTTGTAAAAATCTCAAGCTAAGTGGCACATAAAATACTGCAAGGAGTGAGGTTTTATAACAATCAGAACTGGAAATTGATCTGTAAGCAATTTTTCACATAACTTTTGATAAGATCTGGTCTGGGCTTTCCTCTCAGATCTTTTTCTGATTGCTTTTGTTTCAGCCCGGACCTTAGCGATGACAGTCACCACCACTTTCATGGTGATCGGAAATGACAGAATCAAACATTTAATTCCTATTCATAGTCCCAAGAACTTCTTATGTTAATCGTCATAAAGCGTTGAGCTCATTTGTACGTTTGCGAAGTTTAGTTGACAATTATTTTATCGCTTGCATTTCTTTATCGAGAAATTTATTTTTAACAGCTTTATATTGCCAGGAAAATTTTTCCCTGGATTATTTTTCGGCTACGTTGAACTATTTTTCAAGAAAATCTTTAACTCTGGTTGGTTTTCGCGATATGATTTGGAAAACTTGTAGGAAATGCCAGCTCTCTGAGCTGATTTTGCTACATCCCCCTTTCCATACACAACGACAGATTAGCATCTGCGGTTCTAACGCCCCATCAAGGCCAACTACAGGGCAAATCTAATTGCAAGAACTATGATAATAGTACTTTTTATATTGCCGCAATTTGTAATAACAGTTGGCAAACCTGGTCCGATCAGTCTTGCGGCTAATTTTAAGTTTGAACATTGGGGTTAGAAATACGGTCAACATTCAGCGAAATCGGCCTAGGTATACACCCACACCCGGAGAGCATGGACATCTTTAGTACTCCCCCTTCTTTTTGCAACATTCCGTCGGTTTTACATAGATCACGCCTTAAACTGCTAAGAAACTGAAAAGCACTCACCCGCCTTTATTTATGCTCTCTTAACTTCTCGGATGTTTCTGCTAATTTTGGTATCATTTAGAATTCGTTTTGAACCATCACGGAAAATAGGCGCAAATTCTATATCGAAAAAATGGAATGTAACAAAACTATTGAAATTTGAAAAATGGGTTTAGCTTGGGTTCAAAATTGTCTGTCCTGATATGTATTTTCTCAGATACATATTTTTCTGTTTGTGTTATTGACATTCTTTCATCTCCATAACGCATTCAAAATAAACTTAACGGTCTCTCCAAAATAAACTTCGTTTTCATGGACAGCGAGGACAACTTTTTAACAGTCGCAAAAATCTGCTGAACACAAATAGACAAAATAAAAGATATTATTCAATTAACTTATTTTTCAATTTCCTATTTACTTCGTGTAATTGCAAATGTAGAGGTTAAATTGTTGCACCAGTTTTGTCCAGAACAGAACGATTGTGAGCCATTTTAGAGAAAAAACATTCCATAAATCTCAAATCATTAATTCAGTGATTAAAAGGTAAGCTTTTGAAAAATCTTAACTTTTTCTTTCAATTGAGAGTAATGTTATCTGTATTAAGTTGTGTGAAAATATTTTTGAAATCTCAAAGTTTTTACAGTTTAAACTTCAAATCGCGCTGCATTTGAGATTCTAAATAAATGGACGAACTTATATTGATGGCAGTCATTTTCTTTGAATAAAATTTTATTGAGCGGAGTAATGACACTTCAATTTTTACCTTTCAAGGAAAATCAGTTCAATCAAATTTGTCATTTTGTTGGTAATTGGTTATTTAGCAATTTTGCGGAAATCAGCGACAAGGCAAAAATCACCAAGAAAGCTGCCATTTTTGTCGCTATATCCGGCAGTGAATTCTAGCGACAATAGCAATGCGAAAATTCGCGACTAATCACCCAAATCGCGTCGCTACTTTTGCACTATTTTTTATATTTCGTTTGTCATCTTAGTGGTTACCTTGTGGTCACTGAGTATTCAATTTCTATGCTGTTACGTTTTGGCTATTAATTAATCCGACTTAATAGTTTCATATAAACCCCTCAGTTAAAATAAAACTATTCATTAAAAAATTCACAAAGTATGGCATCCGCTGACATCCAACGTGAGGAGAAGAGTGACGAAATCAAAGGACTAGAATCAATTAGACTTGTTGCTAGTATTACCCCACTGTAAAATGCGAAAACTAGCAACCTGTATATGAAAATATGAGCGTATCATACTTTTTCGCGCTCATTTACTTTCCTGATGTTAATACATGTGAGTAAAATACATGTTCACAACAGTGATTTCTCGAGTATATATACTAGAGAAAATATTTTGCAATGTAATGGTAATTAAAACTTTAAGAAAGCTTTCAGAAAAAAAAATTGAATAACAAAAAATATCTGCGGATAGTTTTGCAGAAATAGCTGGAATATCATTTCACATTTTACAGTAAAAAAGAAGAGTCTATGAGATTCTGAGGTTATTGTCAACCGAAAGGCTGCAACCAATTTTGTTAACTTTATCTCGAAGATGTAGAGTTTTATAGTTTGGGTCAAAAATCAATCGGAACAGTTTGGGTCAAAAATCAATGCAAATAGTTCACAAAATTTGGTTATTGAAGTTAGCATTCCTAATTAGTCTTCCTTTGAGTTGCCCGTGGTAATCTTTTAGGGTAAGAAAAAACGAGTTTTTTAGTTTATTTGTTTTTCAGATGAGTTACTTATGATTTAGTTAGTTCTCCTTCTACTTATTTGCCAAACAACTGCTTGAAATTGCTTCAGCAAAATTTGGCGCATTCAAGTGAGTTTGGCATTTAATTTATACGAAACTATTTCCCTTGTTTAAGCCTCAAATAATCGAACTTTTGAATTGGACTATAATTATTTAATTGAATACTCAATTGGAATATTTTTTAAGAGTTGTTTTTCTTGATTGGAGGTTAACTAAAGTTAACAAAATTTAATATATCTCATTTTTGTAGCATTGAATTGCTCGCAAAAGATCTCTACAATTTAAACTTTGAAAAAGTAAGCGCAACAAATTTGAAGTTTTCTTTAAAAATTAAAGAAAATGATGAATTAATAAAAGCAAATATTTAACAGCTCTTTGGATGATAGGAGTTTTTAAAAAGAATTTTATCCTAAAAAACGTTAGCTTGAACTTATCGCCAATGAATTTGTACTCAGAAATGAGAGCAGTTTTATCTTGTTTAAAATGAAAACAGCAATAGAAAAAATGAAATTCAAATTAGAAAAAAAATGCGTAAAAAATTCATATTTTTTGACATGTAAATGCATAGTCAAGCAAAAGCAAAAACCCCGAAATACCTTAGCTTGAAGTTGTCACCTATGACCTTGTACTCAGAAAACAGAACAGTTTTTATCTTGATTAAAATAAAAACAGCAATAGGAAAAAAAGTACTCAAATTTATGAAAAGAACATTTTTGCGTAAAAAAATTCATATTAGCTTTTTAACGTGTAATTGCTTAGGCAAAAACGGTGCAAAAAGTTGACATTTCGCTATGGCAAAAAATGTTATATCCAATTGAAACAATTTTTGATCACAGAAAAATTCAGATAGTGGAAATTCGAAATTATTTTCAGTACCCAATAGCTTTATGGCTATGCCCCTGGGCTGACTGTTCGGGCAAACTTTTAGATTTCGTTTAAGAAATATTTTTGGTTGCCATTTATATCACGAAAATTGTCCTGGAAGCAGATGGCTCGCTCTATTCTAAAGCCTAGAGCTCTATTCTAAAGGTGGTTCTCTATTATAGGCTCGCGCTATTCTTCGCTTGCTAGAAAAAAAGTTGTATCTTTTTAAAAGTTGTTCATCGGAATAAATTTGAAAGGATTTTAGTGCTTGCTATAATTCTTTTATAATAAAAATGCAAAAATTTCCCAGCTTTACAAATTGCTCCTGGACAAAAAATTAGAGCACTCTAATCTCTAATTTTTTTAAACGATAATTTTGTAAAGATTGAAAATTATTGTATTTGCATTACATAAGAAGTACGACAAACATAAACCCCTTTTTCAACACTTTTCCGATGAAAAAATTCTTGAAAAAGATTGTTTAAAGTTTTTCGTAACAGGAATTAGCAAGAGTTTTGGCCATAAATTTCAACATACGTTAAGAACTAGGGACCTTAATAACCTTTTATTTGTTTCTCATCCACAACACTGTCCCTTGATTACAGTAAATTGGGAACCCCTTGCCTCGGAAGAGAACATTTGTTTCCTCCCGCTAAAATACAGAGAATAAACTCAACACTTTTCAATTAAGTAATTAGATCTTAGAGTTATTTTGAACCAATCAACGCCTCAGAATCAAGATTTTATTTTTTTAAGCCATTTTGAGTCAGTTGTCAAAAAACAGTTAACAAAAACACGAAATTTTTTGATATTTGTTGCAAATTTGCGCTTTTATGCTGTTTTGATTTACGCAGAAACATTCTATCTACTTTGCTTACTTGTGTTTTTGTGTTTTCTTCTTTCCTTTTTTTCTTATTGGGCAATCAGGTGTTGGGAAATGTTCCTTCTCCTGTCGCAGATAAAATTTAGCGCGATCAAGTGATTATGATAATTGTTGCTCGGCAAAACAACATTCCTCTTCGATGTCTCGACTTAGTCGAGAGGTCCAACTTGACTATTTTTTAAATGTAAATATTTATGCAATGTTTTTTTGTGACACGAAACATAAACCTTTATGCTGGCTTGAGTTAACTAGCACTAAGTTGCTGCTTTTGAGTTGAAAAATTAGGAATGTTCTCTTTAGGCTTGTATTATCTCAGAATTACCCTTAGTGTGGACAGTTGGCCGTTCCTTCGATCTTGGATTTTATTAGCGGTTAATTTGCTTTGTGCTCAAGAAGTACAATGAACAGAAATTAATGATATTTCAAAAAGTTTTCACATAAAAAACAGGACTCGGAACATTAATTTTGGCGTTATGCATGAAACTAATTCGTAAGCGAGTTGTTCACAAATAGAAACATGCGGGTAAGTTGGTGGACCTTTACAACCGTCGCTTTTTATTCTGTGCCCTATAACTTGATGAACAAAATTTGCTTCTTCTGGCTATAAAACTGAACACAATTGGAGAACAATGTGAAGACAAAACAAAAAAGTGTCACGCCGTCCTTACCGATCCACTCAAACCCTTAAACATTGTTTAGTTTTGTTTCGATAAATTGAGCATGCAAAAGTTTTTATTGCCAGTATCAATTAGCAACAAACCTCGTCCTAAAGTCCCCCAAAAATAAACTCCCTTTAGTCAAATTTAGATTTTTTGAATGTAATTGCTGTCCGACAAATGAAAAGATACTGGCTGGACGTCCTCTAGGGTCCTCAGCAAAACTACTATTAAATAAAAGACAGTAATTACCCTCGGCCCCAGACGTACCGAGCCTGAAAGTCGGCGCCTCAACCAGACACCTCAGGACGTCATACGACCATTACAAAATGATAAATGCTATAAAGTAGCGAGAATTGTTTAAAAACGACTAAACGGCTTTGTTGAATAGCTCAAAGTTGACATTTGAGTCGAAATTGGGATCTGTAAAGAGGTGTAAACTGTTCGTTACTTTCATATTTTCGTCTGGGTCCTTGTTTGGTTAGTATCTCTGCGATTGTGTTGCTGATTCGAATATGATTTGTTTAACTTCTTTGACTTACCATAGAATGCAAACTTGCCGGCTGGAAATGGCAAATAATGCTTGTCTAGGGTTAATAACGGTTTTAAAAGTTAACAAGGAGGCCCGGTAATGTGCGTTCGCACATTAAGTTCCGACCCCGCTCATCTACATTTTTCACTTAATTGTCTACCAAATGAGATAAAAATAATTAACACATCAACATATCGTTCAACAAACTACTAAAATAAAAAAACAATCTACTCTAGTACAATAATATACTCTAGTACAATCTACTCTAGTACAATAATAAAACAATCTACTCCATAATATAACTACCAGAAAAGACGGCAACAAAAATCAATTAGTTACAAATATTAATTACGAACAAAATGCCTTGTCCATTTTTTAAAAATCACTAATAACCAAATCAAAATGGCATTAGATAAAATTCATACTAAGAAGATTAACCGGTACTTTTTTGGAACAAAATAAGGGACTTTTCCTCAATGCGTTAATTAAAACATTGCTTTTTTAAAAAAAGAATTAAATTCGAACTGATTAGAAACAATAGGCATCAAATGAAATCATTGAGAGAGTCTTTTATACCTCAATAGAGAGCGACTGAGGCCTTTCATTATCCAGGATATGTCTTACGACTACAAAAAGAACGACAAATACAGGCAAAAACGAAAAATTTGCACGAAAAGTTATGCACGAAAACGATGTCCCCCCAATCAATTAAATATTAAGCTGATCACTAAAAACAATAAAAATCTTCGTTTGCATTTTTTGCAGGTGACAAAATTTGTAAATCAAATGACGCCCATTATTGTGATACTCTGAAAAGAAAACAAAAGCCTAAAAAAAGGCAAAAAAGGGGCAAATGTGCAAAAATCACGAAAATTGATTTTATGAAAACTGGTTGTTCCAGGAAAAAAGACCATTTGAGGAAAATAGAACCGTTATGAAGAGCAAAATGTATTTCCATAGATAAATGATGTGAATTGTACATAGAGATGCTTAGCTACAACTTAACAGAAATAAAATTGGCAGATCTCAAAAATCTATCTCTTTTTTATTTAAAACATATGTTTTCAAAATTCATAGCCAATAAAAGCTGTCGCCTAAAAGAGTAGACAGTTTTTCTTGCAACTACTCGGAAAACTAATTGCGACTGTTTTTAATGAGACAAAATCATAAGACTATAGAATAACATTTAATACAAGCTGAACTAATAAGGTTCACAAACAACTTTAGGAAACCACAGATTTGAAGGCATTGAATTTATAAGATGTTAACCGCGAGAATACAACATCTTAATTTGCGTCTCCTTTGATCATCATAACGGTTTTTTGTAAAACGACTATCAGAAATTGACAAGAAAAAGAACTACAAAAACTGAAATGTATCTAAACCTCACAAAATTCTTCTGAAACAAATTGTCTAAGACATCAACTAAAACGTCTAAACAACAGAAAATTTATTCTTTGATTGAACAAAACCTTAAAAAGAGCTCGAAATAATGAATCTAATTTACGAAAATAATACAACATTGTAAAATACGAAAAAAACGCACACCAGAACAAAAAGGGATAAATTGAAGAAAATTATTACTTTTTTTAGAAATTTAATTTGAAAGTCAAAACAGCCTTTAGCTATCTACCAATATCAGTTATTAAGTTCAGTTGTCTATCTATACTTGGCTACTGAGACCATTAATTACACAATATTTGGCATATGACAACAGGAATTAACATCAAATAAAGGGCAAAAATAAAAAAAAACTCTACCAAAAAAACTCAAAAAAATGAGAAGTTCAGAATACTCCTTTTGATATAATTTGACCAGAGTTAAAACCACATTCATTGTCAATTGTTTTCCAATATAAAAAAATTCACAGCAACTATTTTTCAATTTTTTTCTCAAATAGAAAGATCAGGTTAAAAAAATGACCGAGTGACTAAATTATTCCAATGACTTACCTCAAAAAAGCAATAAAGAATTTTTCTTGAAAATTCCAAATAACAAGAAGAGATCAAAAACTAGAGTTTGTCTTGAATCTCAAGATTCGTCCTTTTACCCAAAATTTTTTTTGGTTATTTTCAGTTCATCTGTCTTATATTCCAAGAAATTGACATTCCGTGCAATTTAACAGATACCAATCAAAAAATTTTTGCAAATATTATGTAACAGATCAACCAAAATATGAATATAAATTTTTTGACATTATGATTGAGGAAGTGACGCTTTTTGATATATTAATAAACTCAGACTGGTGGATTCTGTAATTTGGTGATTCAAATCAATCACTTCAAGAAATTTATGTTCAAAGACAACCAAGCATCGGTCGAAAAGGTTCGTGAATTATTGAAAACAAGGATCTTTTCCGTTTGTGCCCCCCCAGCTTAGTGGGTGCATATTATTTGCACCCCCCGGACGCTCGTACCAAATTTTTAAATGATGATTTACTATGTAATGGCACGTGCTCTGTTACTGGGGGGCATAACGTACTGTGGGGAGCATAACGTACTGGGGGGGGGGGGGGGCACAAACGGTAAAGATAAAACAATGACATTGTTATTCGATTTCCTCATTTGACCTGTTTTTTGTCCTGTTTCCCATATGTTATCTACTTAGTCTTTTCATATTCAAATCGAATCTTTTATTAATTAGAGTACAATTGAAGATTAAGTTGCAGTATTAAAAAGTTGCCTCATTAAAATCATTACCTGATTTTCATAATTGAAATAAAGGGGTCTTTCCGATTATAGCCCCCCATGAAAATATAGCCCCCCATTATGGTATAATTACCATGAATGTGGGGGGGGAGGGGCTATAGGTTATCTGACCACTAAGCTGGGGGGGGGGGGGCTATAATGGGAAAGACCCAAGTAAAGAACATAAATGAATCATTCTGTTGAATCTCACTACTAATCATAATAATACCAACTAAGCAGGGCAAACATCAAAGACATTATAAAAGAAGTCAAGAAAGTTGCAAAGGAGTTTTTGTTTCCTTCTGTCTTCAAAGGTTTGTTTTTCAATCGGTCTGTTACACAATCTACTTGAAGAATCAATTCTTTTTATTCTAGTAGCAAACTAATCACGGAGAAAAAGAAGACAGGGTTGCAAAGTAAAGGTGGCGCATGCGTCGTATTTTTTTCGAACAAATTTGGTTGTGACTGAAAATGGTAGTTACTAATAGAGAACACAAAGCTGAAAGCCATTTGAAGCATCAAGATAAATCATCAGGGAAGAGAATTCAAGAAAAATGATTTTTTTGTATTTTTGCTAGCATTCAATTTCTGTTTATCCTATCCCAAGTATCTCAACTTTATTCAATTGTCTAAAATTGCAATGAAATCACATTTCTTTTTAACTTGGGGAGGTGAATTTCAAGTTCAACACAAGTGCTTACTGTAATACAAAATAAGGTTTTTAGGAAAAAAAATTTGATTTTTTTCCTTTTTCCTAATTCAATAAGGTCATGATTTTTCCTATGCTTTTCTCGTTGAGCTAAACATTCTATTATATAGAGCTCCCATTAGTCACAAAGAAATTTTTTAAGATAAGAGACAAGTAAAAAAAAATAACAAAATATTTCAAGTTTGGTTGATTTCTTCTTGTTCCCTAGAAAAATTGAATTCTAATTTCGTTTGCACACCCCTAGCGGAGTTGTTGAATTCGATATACTTTCTAGTAACTGAAATAAAAGAAATTGAGGACGAGGTACAATGCAGTTCTAAAAATAATATTCCAGGATGGAAATCTATCCTTGTTTTTTTTCCTTTTTCTGAAAAAAATTTCGTTTTTTATTGTATCAGAAAGCTGTTGAACAAAACGTACAAACTAAAATGATTTCTATGAGGTGGAAAAATTAACCCTTGAAAACACTTTTTTTCATTTTTTTATTTTTTTTTGTGTGTACTTGTTTTTTAAACACATAATCAAAATTTCACTTCGTTTTTTTAATTTTATCCATTTTTTTGGAAACCAATACTTTTCAACATTTTCCTGTTTTGTAAACCAAAGTTTTAAAAACAAATCTATTCACCTTTCTCACAACCAACACACCCCTCCAATACTTCGTGTTTTCCCCTTTTTGCTCTCCTTCCATTCTTTAAACAGCACCCCGTTTTCAACAAGCGATACAATTACAAGATTAATTAGAAAAATGAAAAGTGGCCTCTAAAATTACAAAAGGATAGCTACAATGTGGAAACAAAAGGTGTTAATATGATTGAAGAACAAAAGCCGGCCTCGCATATATGCGTTCCCCATTTTGAAAAAATTGTCATAACTAAAATATTATTTTGCACTCTGATTGTTAGAGCAAAAGAAAACGATTTGGTTAAAAATTAGGTACGAAAAAAGTAGTTTAAATTTCTAGAGTGAGTTGGTACGAATATCGGTTTGTCTCCGTTAAGAGTGCTACTAAAATCTTTATTCTACTTGATTTTGTTAGAGCTTAACTGATATTCTAAATCATTCAATCATCGGCTAAAATTATGTACACACATAGAATAAAAAGTCGCTCAACAGTCAGGTGAGCCGTTTTTTTTCAGTTCTTTATCTCAGTTTTTATTTCAGTTTTTTTTTTCATTTTTTATTTAGAAAATTGTTACTAAAGTTTCTAAAAAAGTGAGGCTACAATTAACATTACTTTGCGAAAATGCAAAATTCATTTAAGGTTTTAGGGCCTATAATAAAAACTCTTCTGCATTCAGTCAAAATAGTAAAAACGACTAGTTGTATAGTGATCGGGCAATTCATATCAAGCTAGTTTATTGCATGGTTATATTCATCTCCTAAAACGGCTAATCATCTCAACAGTGAAGATCTTTTTTTTGTTAGCGTTCTTGCCAGTGCGTCACCAATTGAACACAACATTGCAGTCCCAAAAAACAATCTCCCTCAAGGGCAATAGATAGAGAGCGTTGCTATGCTATGATATAGTGTGAGAAAATTTGACTTCTGTTTAGTTTTTGTCTATTGGAGGAAACAGGTACACAACTTTGTTTCACGTAAATTACAAAAATCAAATCAGTTTTTCAAACTTTTTCTATTCAATGAATTTTCATCGCTTATCGGGGCCGAAAAATTTTGTGAAAATGCTGACTACGTTATACAGATTATAATAAATTCCTAGTCACGTAAAATTTTACAAAGGAACAAGTATACCAAGGAAACATTCATGATCTGAGTATACTTGCTAAGAATCGGTAAAGTCACATATGACTCAGTATGACTACTAAGAATCTTTTTTGGTGGTTTCCTCGGGTGTTGTAAACTAATATTTCAATTTTTGAAAACACACTTTTTCAAGTAAATTCTCACCATTTGAGCTTACATATCGTTGCAACCACTAGTTTTAAGATTTCCTCAGATGTTTTTTTGTTTACTAAGATCTTATAAGATCCTACACATCAAAATTCCTACAGTTAATATCAATTCTATCCATCTAATCATAGTCAAATAAAAATTGAGAATATATCTTTCAAGGTCTACGCCTAATCCGATGTGCGTAAAAGACATTCTGTAAAATTTGAAAAAATTATTTTCAATGATGTTCACTGTTTTTCGATGTTTTCCTTCCTGTAAAATCTGAACAACTGAAAATTTTCCTTCAAGTGGAACTTGAAGTTCCTTTCTCTTTGATAACATTCATTTCTTTTTTTAATGCACTGGGAGTTAATATACATGATGACTCTTGGTTTTTGATAGTCCTCATTTTATATTCCTTTTTCAATGCATTGATTTCTAATACAAAATAAAAAAATGTTTTTGGTTTTCTGCAAAACCGTATTTTCCAATTGTATTTAATCAGATATCGAAAGATATTCAGCCAAAAGTTTCAAAAAGTCTGGAATGCTAATAACAATATGGAAGGCTTGAAAAGAACTTGCAACAAAATTCATGATTAAGTAGCCAATTTTCCCGGACAAAACTCGTGCAGTTTTCTGCTAGAATTTTTGCCGTAAGCTTTTACAAATATATGAAGTATTTTTAAATTATATTTCTATCTGCATTCAAATTTAATACCAAAACGATAGAATGTCTCAAGAAAACAAAATCGGTTAACAATAAAAAAAGTGCTTAATTCATAAACGGGAAATCGACGGGGATTAAAACGACACACCATTTTTTCGAGAAACTAATTGTCAAAAAATTCTGTAAGAGAATTCGAATGAAAATTTCATGTAAAGATTTTGTGAAAATGTTTAACAATTTGCGATGGGAAAGCACTTCAAAACGTCCAAGGGCTATATTTTTTGTACCTGGGGCTATACTAAGACAGAATACAGAGCTTTTGCGATTACAAACTAATAAGTTTTTCTGGCTCACGATTGCTGCAAGAAAGTCTCCAATAAAACAAAAGAAGAACGACGTGAATCAGAAAACATGGGTTTTTTTAAGGATCATGCCTTTCATTTAAAATAGTTTGTTGAAAACATATAGCCGTCAACATTGAAAATGTTGTTGTTGATTAAATATTGCGGGACTAAAGGTTGTGGCGTCTCATTTAATTGTTCTTGTCCTCAATAATAACCATAAAACTATCTTTGAGAGCTGAAAAAGGTGAAAAGGGCAAAGAAAAAAGAATTAAGAAAAATGATGATGTCAGTAACATTTTTTTTTCGATCGTATTAAGCTTATCTTCGGTTAATTTTCGCCAACCTTTTCTATTTTTAAAATGAATGTCTTGATGAGAAAATGGACAATATACGAATAGGGAGTTGTACCTAACTTTTGCAGAATTAACAATCTGAAATGTTCTATTAATTGACTGACCACACAACTCTCTTTAGGTTTTCAATATTACTACTTCCTTTAACTCACCATTTTTTTGAACCTCATCAGGAAAATTTTCTCCAAACGATGTTTTCTAGCACTCCTTCTATCCTAAATTATTATGAAATCTGTAGCTTCTAACAATTCTCCAAACCAACCCTAAATTTTCAAATGCTTTTACGGAGTTTTCAATAATATTGGTAGGAAACAGTTCTATTCACGTTTGAATGGTCGGGTTTGACCGCTTGAAATTTGAGAGGTTTTTAAAAAATTTTTGCCCTCATTTTTTCCTCGTTCGAAAACATTGTATCGAAAGCCTGAAAATGTATTCAGTTTTTTCAGTGGTTTATATTTTTCTACTTTTTTTCCTGCAAAAGATATTGGAGGACCACAATTGGCCCAATAAGCAAAGACCAAGCACAGATAATGTATCAAACCTAAGCAATGCGAAGTTGAAAAGTTATGAAATAGAAAGATATCCTTTTTGTGTCTCTCCGCAAAAAAAGATAGCGACCGGATAAAAATTCTTTGTTAAAAAGAAAGGCGGTCATAGATAAAAATGGTGCTGGGCAGTTCAAGCAATAACCTGTCACACATCAAAATATTTTAACACTGTTTTCGCGTGCTAAACCACGCAATTTCAATCATTGATGCTTTGCATCATTTCCTACCTGTTAACAATGTCTAATTATAGTAGTGATTGGTGAGCAAGAGCGAGGTGGAATGTTCCCAAAAAATATACCTGATGTTACAAAAAAACCAACATTCAAGCAAATTCGTTCAAATAAATTTGAAAACAGTTCCAGATGTTGTAAGAAAACAAATTCAAACAAGCGCATTCAGTTCCTCCACAATTCGGTTCTCTTTCAAAATGCAATTTGCAGCATCTATCTCAACACGTTTTTGCGAACTCACATGATCAAGAAAGTTTATTATTATTTTTTTCTCCAATTCCAAATTCCCATAAATTTTAACCAAAATTTACAAATTTTAGCCAAATTGTTTCATATTTAGAACCATTTTAACATCTTAATATCTTCCAATTTAATCTGAATTTTTCAAAAAGTGTCAACTTTATCCAAATTTGACCAATTAGCAAATTTATGCAGATGTTGAAAAACAATATAAGTATTGCCAAAATTATTGAATTTGTCTAATTTTTAAACAGTTTTACTTAAAAAAAAACTGGCTAGACTTTACCGATTGCAGCCAGCATTTTAGAGAAACGTGCCAAGTTCGAAAACAGTGCCAGATTTTTTTAAAGAAACAAATTCAAACAAGCGCGTTTGGTTCCTTCACAATTCGGTTCTTCTTCAAGATGCAATTCGCAGCATCTATCTCAACACCTTTTTGCGAACTCCCATGATCAAAAAAGTTTATTATTGTTTTTTTCTCCAATTCCAAATTCCCATAAATCTTAACTAAAATTTCCAAATCTTAGCCAAATTGTATCTTTTTTTGAACCATTTCAACATCTTAACATCTTCCAGGTTAATCTAAATTTTTATTTAAAAACGGTCAACTTCATCCAAATTTACCCCATTTCGAAACAATTGTGACTGACTCAATTTTGACTCAAATTCAAGCATTTTTTGAAAATATTAGACAATTTTATCACACAATTTCTCAATTTCTCAATCAAACAATTTATGCAAATGTTGAAAAACAATATAAGTATTGCTAAATTTATTGAAGTTGTCTAATTTTTACACAGTTTTACTAAAAAAACTGGCTAGACTTTAACGATTTCAACCAGCTTTTTTTCCGCACTTTACAGAAACGTACCCCAGTGTTACCCAATTTTTTGGAAAAAACTGCCACAATTTTACGCAATTTTTTACCAGATTTTCCACAAATTTTATACAACATTACAAAATTGATCAATTTTTACACAATTCTTCACAAAAACATCGAAATTTAAACCACTTTTAACCTAATTTACCCAATATTTTCCATTTTTATCCCAAGTTTTTAAAACTATACAATCTTCATAGCATTTTTTTAATATGAACAAATTCTTCCCATTTTTTCCAAATTTTACTTACTTTATTATCTTAATGACACATAAATAAAGTTTTTAGTTGAGAGCACAATTGTGACAACAACGGTATAATAGTGTCATAATATCAAAGTAGCAAAAAATTCTGTTCGATTTATATAATAGAGCTGCCAAATTCCTTTTTCTTCGGGAAATCACATGATCAAACTATTAACCATTATTTTTTACATTTGTCAATGGAATTTAATTTTATTGGGCGAATGAATTTACACCATCAAGGCAAGGATCATACAATACTATTACTTTCTATTTTTATTTATATTGTTTTGAGAGGAAATTCCCAGACTTAATCAAAAACCAAAAAAAACAAACAACAAAAAAAACTCCTCACATGATCAAACTAAAGTTCACTAAATCCTTCAAATACGTCACATCATTGTTTGAATTACATCATAGTACTGTTTCAATTATGTCATAATATTGTCTAATTACGTTTTCTTAGGAGGTCTCATCATTGTAGGGGGCCATAGAACGCGTATGATTAAAAGTTAGCGTGTGTTACTTAACACATGTCTGCTCATATTTTATAAAAAAAATTCCAGAACTCATATTTAAAATGGGCACCAATTAGCGAGTCACGTTTTATTCATAATTAGGTCATGTTGATGTCAATATCACACCAAAACAAACGTTCATTTTTTTGCTACTCTACTTTGATTCTACCCAGTAACTATATCGTAGTAAGAACTTATTGTTCCGATTCCTCTCTGAGGGGGGGGGGGAGGAACTATATACTCAAATGCTTTTTTTTGTTCAGACAATTTTGGCCGATCGATATAATAATCGTAGAGAGTTGTGAATGGTATGATTAGAAAGCCCGTCCAGCGTAGAATATGAAATTAAAAGGATTTTTTCATTTTTTTATATTTTATAGGGAGTTATCGAGGTTTAAAGTTTTGTGAAGATTAGACGTAATTCAGCTGTTTTTTTTTCACATTTTTTTCCAAATTTTCGTCAATTTTGACCAAATTTTCGACAATATTGCTAATATATGTTTAATTTGCTGATTAAAGTGTTCTTGATTTTATCTCTAAAAATAGCGGACGGTTGCTGAATTGTTCGATCCGAGTTTTTGACTAGAAATTATGCTAAATTTTTCAAAATTCAGAATTTTTTCGTCGAAAAATGGCTTTTTTAGCCCACTTGCTTCAAATTTGCTGGAAGTAAACACCTTTAAACTGCAACCATATACTTCCTAATCTTAAAAAAAGAATTACTTGTACACCCACTGGTTTTAAGAGTCTTCTGGAATTATAAATTTGCCAAGGTTTTGCAAATTTAAAGTCAAACTATACAAAATGTGTTTTTTTTTGGTAAACTGATAAATTTTGCATAGAATTGATCTATTTCGCAAACAATTCAAACATTGAGTGTTTTGTTAGAAGTTCATCAATATCTGGGCTGATATTGATCTCACAATGAATCCTTATGATGAAAATTTTTTAGATTTTAATGGGGCGCGACATTTTTTTCAAAAAATATCCGCTATGTAAATGTTTTTTATGTAATTTAGGGACAAGAACTTCAAATCAGGGCTCAATTAATGACAGATGCTGTTTACAATAAACGAGATCCAACGATATTATATAATGGTTTCAGAAATAAGCTCATGGTTTTTATGGCTCTGACTAATTGTTTTCATAAAAAATTTATGGATTTCTTGCGTTTTCTTTTCATTTCTTAAAATTTTTGTAGTTCAACGACTGAGTGACTCCAATCAAAGATCCAATTACTTTCTAAAAAGTATAAAAAAAATAGACAGCTTTTTCAGTTGTTATCTAATGTCTGTTGAGACTTCGAAAATATATATATATATTTTTTAAAATATCGGCGAACTTTTGAACTTTGTCACTGTTTTTTTCTTGTTTCTCTCAATTTTGGTAGCAGTCTCAGTAAAAACAGTCGAAACAAACTTCATGTGATGTATTAGCTAAAGTCGGTAACTAAGTTTTAACTCAACTAATGGTTTCTTTATTTTGGTACTACTTGTTTTCAATTTTACTTTTATTTTTAATCACAATTGCATATTTTTTGAGTTCATTTTGTTTCCTTGTCCCAATATCACATGAATGACGAGTCCAATTAAAAAACACACTGTAGAGAAAACACACTATGTCGAAAAAGGCACAATTGGATATGTTAATTGTTTTTTGATGTATAGTTTATTCTTTTTGGGCTTAGACACAGTTGTCTCGCGGTTCTTGATTTTGCCTAAGTTTGTCTTTCTTTTCGTTGTTGTACGCCAAATACCCGATAATAATAGATTTTAATTGCTTCTCCAAGACGTAAAACTCAACCGAGTTGAAGAGTTTTGTCGATAGCTGTTTGTTTTAACGACTTCAAAATTAAATTTGAAAAAAAAGATTTTTTTAACAGCCTCCTGTTTGATTTTTTTTGTCTCCATGTAACTCAATCTCACTCATTAGAAGTCTGAATTACTTTTTGTTGATTCAATTTTGTTCCTCGCTTGGCTATCCGTTATGACTAATTGCTTCGACCGTTTAGACTCATTAAAAAGTTTCACGATTTGAACTCTGTTCAATTTTTGGATTTCTACTCAGTTTTTGGATTTCTTTTTCGTCATGTCTAAAAAGACTTTCTATAAAGAAGAATCATTGATGTTAAGTTGAAGAAAAAAAAATGCGGTAAAGTTTTTGCAGGTAACATCTTTTAATTATAGTACCTTGTCATATTGTAAAATTGTTTGAATCTTTGGCTTCTTTATGATTTCGTTTTTTTTCGGCTCGAGACTTAGTCTCATTATTAACAGGTCCATGAAGATTCATGAGGTGTTAAATATTAAAAAATCGCTTTCTGTTGTAACCCTAAGTCTGTTGTTACTTTAGAAGAAATCTGTTTTCGAAAACAAATTGGGGTGTTTGAGCTTCGTCTTTTTTAAATTGTATTTTTTTGTCGATTTGTAGCTCAGTTTCTGTAAACACAGGTCAAAACCCGTTTCCAGTGAGCTGTAATTTACAAGAGTTTTAGTTTCACACATTTGCTTTTCGGTGTTGTTACTACTGTTACTACCAGATTTCATGAAATGTTAGATTTTTTTAATATTTCTACAATTCAAAGATTTTTTGATTTCTTTCTAAGTTTTAACAATAATCGGTGGTCCCATTGGCTTTGAAATTTTGCGCAATCGAATATTGGATAACGATATTTCTCAATTGTTTTCTATATAGATATAAATGAACATTTTACTGGTGTCAGTTGATATCTAATGACATTAATAACTGTGAAATTAATTGTTTTCAAATAAGGAAAAGTATTTTTGAACTTATTTGCTCTTTTTGTCAACCTGATAAGCAGCCGCATTGAGGACAGGTCCCATATCTTTTCTAATGATGAACAGGTTTAAATTGGTTTGATTTTTATCTGATGCGAGTTTGGTTTTGTAATGATTTTTTTATTATAGATTTGGTTATTATATTTTATTATAGATTTTAATATAGATTTGGTAGTAAATATTGTTTGTGTTTGATTTTTATTTTGTTATTTGTAGTAGTCCTATTATCAATAATTTTCATCGGCCCTCTGGCGGGGCATTATTCTATTTCATTAGTTATTTATTGCACGATGTGTATGATTTTGAAGGTTTTCTATCTCTTCATCATCTGGTAGCCAATTAATTCAAGAATGTGGATGAGCGGGGTCGGAACATTATGTGGATACGCACATTACCGAGCCTCCTTGTTTCATTTCAGGACACAAATCTACTCACTACAATCCAAATGCCAACTCTAATCACCTGGGTGAAGATTCTACAACTCCCCATGATTAAGGTAGCATTTTTTAAAGAAGTTCTGAGGTCTTGACGTTTCTTAACTCGATGGATTAGAGTTGAAATGTTTGGAGTGTATTGATTATGAGACTGAGGAAGTTTCCGGAAACGAATATGTTCCACTTAGTTTGGATTTTGGGATCTATTCTGTCCCCCCCCCCCCCCCCCCCCTCCCCCCCTCCCCCTTCCCCGGTTTTTTATGACCCCCCGTAACAAATTATATGTTGTTATATAGCACGTTACTATATAAGAAAATATCACGTGCGCCTGGGGTCATAAAAAATTTTTGCTCACTAAGCTGAGGGGGGGGGGGGCGAAACAGAATAGATCCGGATTTTGAAGAGAAGCAAAGTGTAGTAGTGAAACAAAAAGATCCGACACCACTATGACCTAATTGTGACGTAATTTGGACCCTATTATCATTTGCATACTTTTAGAAAAATATTAATTGACATATTTGAAGTGGCGTGGGTTAAACTCTCATCATATGAGTTCAATGAACCCTTACAAGGATAGGATAATTAAAAAAAGTAATTATAATTATATTAGGACGTAATTTTATCATTATTTTGAAGGAATTGTGACACTATTTTGACTTACTTGGGAATATTTAATTAACAATAACTTTACCACGTGGGGCATTTGAGCTCACAATCAAACTGAACATACTTGGTTTGATTTATATATGACAAAAATTTTTCAATAAGTCAGGTAATTTCCCCTCTAACAATTAAGACAGCAATATAGTTCAATTAATTAGTGCGACTAATATTTTGATCGTGTAAATGCTTCAGCTATAAAATTGAAGTATTTTGACCAGTGTAATCAAATTAATGGCTCATTATTTGATCACCTGATTTCCCCCAAAACAAGTTGACATCTCCGTTATGTAGATCGAACAAACGTTTTTCTTAAAATTTTAAAGCTAAAATTAGAAGGCTGATGGGATCATCTTAGATTTCTAAGTAAGTGTAATTAAGATCTTAAAACGTTTAAGTTGGAAAATCTATGATATTTTGGGAAAAATGGATAGAATTTGTAAAAACTTTGTTCAAAATTGTTTAAAATTGTGTAAAATAGTGTAAGTTTTCCGAATAAATAGGCAAACTTTGTGGAAATATTTCGAAAATGTAGTATAATTTGACTGAAATTGGGCAAAAATTGGATAATTTTTGGTAGAATTTTGGTAACATTTAGTAAAGATGTGTTATTTCTGATAAAAATGGGTAATTTTCAGTAGTTTTCAAAAAATATTAGGATAAATTAAGTCACTCTTGATTAAGAATTGGGCAATTGTTAAAGACTTTATTTCAAATTGAGTAGATTTTTTTAATGAAAAACAGGGGAAAACTTTTAAAAAGTTGGGTGAAATTGGGTAAATATGGATAGGAGAGTGTGAACCATGGGAAATTTTGATAATTTTTGATAGCTTTATGACAACATGTGTATACTGGGCAAGATATGAGTTCAATTTTTTTCAAAATTGCGTCAAAATGAGGAAATTTTGTTTAATTTCGGTTGAGATTTTGGGGAATTTGAAAAAAAGAACGAAAAAAAAACAAATTAAGCATTTTTTGTGATATGGTTTGGCAAAAATTGGTGTGAAAGTTCTGCTGATTGCGTACTGAGGGAGAACTGAATTGTGTGGGAACCGACTTGGTTGCATTGATAATTTTTATATCAATTTGCTCCGTTTTTTTGTACATGTTTGAAAAATTGATGGAGACTGACTAAAACTAATCTTTGTACATAGTTAAATACTTCCATTACCACGCCTTACTCTTTTTGGCCTAACTTTACTTCTTTTCAAACGTGGCTCTTCCTCTGATGTCCATAATTTGTTACAGCCTCATTGCTTCTACCACCATCTTCTGCGAGCGAAAGACATACAATTTTCTAAAAACTTTTCGTTAATCTCAAAAATCGCAACCTAATATACATAATTTGAAACAATATGATGTAATCAATTTCGAGTACAGCCAAAAATTATTGACATTCAAATTTGAAACCAGTATTTAGAAGAATTGCTGATAACGCGTGCATATTAGAAGATTAAGCCTTTGGAACTTAAGTTCGGTTGCGTTCGAGAACTCAAACTGCACCATAAATCATTGCACAAATTTCCGAATTTTGTTAATCTTTGATGAGCATAGAAAGCAATCTAGCGGTCTTTAGATAATCCCAGAAAAATGTCATGAGCTTGTATTTTTCGACTTGCTGGTGAATCAACAATGGGCCTGATGATAAGAGGTTTGATGATAAGATTTACACCATTATGACCTATTTGTGACCTACTTTTGACATTACAGTCAGTAAAATGTCAATCAATCAAGTTCTGGGTACATTTAAAAACATGAATTGACATATGCTAAGTGGCGTAGGTTATATGCTCTTCATTTGAGTTGAATTACCCCATACAAGGATGAGATAATGTAAATAAAACATAAATATGATCATATTATATTGTAATTTTATCAGTATTATGAGGTAATTGTTACATTGTTTTTGACGTAGATGGGATGATTTGTAATAATTCATTTGGGTTAATGATAATTTGATCACCTGAAGATTTTATGCTCATAATTACACTGTACTTTGCTGGTTTGTTTTTAAATATGAAAAACATTTTTAATAGGTCAGGAAATTTCCCCTCAAAGAATCAAGATAACAATGCAGTTCAATTGTTCAGTTTGACCAAAACTTTGACCGTTTAAAATCGCTCACCAAAGTAAAATGAATTCATTTGACATGTGTACTACAATCAATGGCTAAAATCGTGATGATATGATTTTCACCAGAAACAAAACGTGACATTTCAGTTGTAAAGTTCGGACCAATTTTTTCACTAAAATGCAGTTATGATGTGATGATATTACAATGATGTTTTTCTTAATGCAATTGGAATTATCTTAGAAGTTTAAGTAAGTTTAATTCAGGTCCTAAGAAAATTAAATTAAAAAAAAGCTACGAACAATTGAGAGAACTGAAAGAAATTTGGATAATATTCGTTCAAAATTGATTAAAATTGTGCAAAATTTGAATAATTTTCAGAATTTCTCCTAAAAAAATGAAAAATTTTTTACAATTCTTGCCAGCAAGGGTTGAAATTTGGTTTTTTTAGAAGAAGAGTTATTTAAGTTACCGGTAAAATTGTTTTACTTTTTTGAATAAATGGGCAAAATTTGTGCAAATATTCAGAAAGTGTTGTTTAATTTGGCTAAAAAATGGGTGAAAATTGGAAAAAGTTTACATAATATTTATAAAAATTGTGTTCTTTCTGGTAAAATTGGGTAAAATGTGTTCAGAAACTTTAAAATTGGGCAAATTAAGTTAAAATTGATTAATAATTGAATAGTTTTTTATTTTAAAAAATTGAGCAAAATTGAGTATTTCATTGACAAACAGGGGGAAATTTACAAAAATTTTGGATTAAACTGGGTAAATATGGGATAAAATAGTGACAACATAAGAAAATTTTTACAAATTTCTTTGCATTTTTGAAAAAAATATGAACTGTGAAAAGCATTAGGTAAATAAACCGAAGTTGGCTGAAATTGGGGTAAATTTGATGAGTTTCTGTTAATATTTTGGGAAAATTAAAAGAACTGGAAAAAATCAAATTAAATATATGGTACATGTGATTTTGCCAAGACTGGCAAGACTGATGCTGCTAATTGGGTTTTGAGGAAGAACTGTGAACTGATTTGTGACGGAATGACTTTGGTTGGTTTGGTTACTTTTTGTTTCCATTGGCAAAGTTTTACTTGATAAATTAATGACGATCTGCTAAAATTTTTTTTAAATATAGGTACAGTTACCTCAACACTCCGGCTCGCCTTTAATTATTTCACTTTGGGAGTTATCTGGGGACTATCCTTGGAAATTTGGTGAGTAAGGTGTGAGAATTGTTTCTTCAGAAGAGATCTCTATAATGTTGAAGAATTTGCTAAAATTTGGGAAAAATTTGAATATAAATTGTTAAATTTTCTGTAAAATTGCATTAGTTCTCCGAATGAATGGGCAAACTTTGTGTAAAAGTTGAATATGGGTTGTTTAAAATGGCTGAAAATGGGTACGAATTGGATAATTATTGGTAAAATTTGGATACCGTTTAATAAAAAAGTTTTATATCTTGCAAAGTTAGGTAGTATTCCAAACTTTTAAAAAATGGGAAGAATATGGGTAACTAGGCAAGTTTCGAGTCAAGTCCTGCCAAAGAAATGGCAACTCTTGAGTCAAGTATAAAATTAAGGTATATTTGATAAAAAAAATTTGTGTTATTTCTGTTTAATTAAATTTAAAAAAAGCTATGAACAATTGAGAGAACTGAAAGAAATTTGGATAAAATTCGTTCAAAATTGATTAAAATTGTGCAAAATTTGAATAATTTTTCAGAATTTCTCCTAAAAAAATGAAAAATTTTTTACAATTTTTGCCAGCAAGGGTTGAAATTTGGTTTTTTAGAAGAAGAGTTATTTAAGTTACCGGTAAAATTGTTTTACTTTTTTGAATAAATGGGCAAAATTTGTGCAAATATTTAGAAAGGGTTGTTTAATTTGGCTAAAAAATGGGTGAAAATTGGAAAAAGTTTACATAATATTTATAAAAATTGTGATCTTTGTGGTAAAATTGGGTAAAATTTGTTCGGAAAATTTAAAATTGGGCAAATTAAGTTCAAATTGAATAAAAATTGAATAGTTTTTTATTTTAAAAAATTGAGCAAAATTGAGTATTTCATTGACAAACAGGGGGAAATTTACAAAAATTTTGGATTAAACTGGGTAAATATGGGATAAAATAGTGACAACATAAGAAAATTTTGACAAATTTCTTTGCATTTTTGAAAAAATATGAACTGTGAAAGGCATTAGGTAAATAAACCGAAGTTGGCTGAAATTGGGGTAAATTTGATGATTTTCTGTTAATATTTTGGGAAAATTAAAAGAACTGGAAAAAATCAAATTAAATATATGGTACATATGATTTTGCCAAGAGTGGCAAGGCTGATGCTGCTAATTGGGTTTTGAGGAAGAACTGTGAACTGATTTGTGACGGAATGACTTTGGTTGGTTCGGTTACTTTTTGTTTCCATTGGCAAAGTTTTACTTGATAAATTAATGACGATCTGCTATAAATTTTTTTAAATATAGGTACAGTTACCTCAACCCTCCGGCTCGCCTTTTATTATTTCATTTTGGAAGTTATCTGGGGACTATCCTTGGAAATTTGTTGAGTAAGGTGTGAAAATTGTTTCTTCAGAAGAGATCTCTATAATGTTGAAAAATTTGCTAAAGTTTGGGAAAAAATTTGAGTATAAATTGTTAAATTTTCTGTAAAATTGCAGTAGTTCTCCGAATAAATGGGCAAACTTTGTGTAAATGTTGAATATGGGTTGTATAAAATGGCTGAAAATGGGTACGAATTGGATAATTATTGGTAAAAGTTGGATACCGTTTAATAAAAAAGTTTTATATCTTGCAAAGTTAGGTAGTATTCCAAACTTTTAAAAAAATGGGAAGAATATGGGTAACTAGGCAAGTTTCGAGTCAAGTCCTGCCAAAGAAATGGCAACTCTTGAGTCAAGTATAAAATTAAGGTATATTTGATAAAAAAAATTTGTGTTATTTCTGTTTAATTAAATTTAAAAAAAGCTATGAACAATTGAGAGAACTGAAAGAAATTTGGATAAAATTCGTTCAAAATTGATTAAAATTGTGCAAAATTTGAATAATTTTTCAGAATTTCTCCTAAAAAAATGAAAATTTTTTTACAATTTTTGCCAGCAAGGGTAGAAATTTGGTTTTTTAGAAGAAGAGTTATTTAAGTTACCGGTAAAATTGTTTTACTTTTTTGAATAAATGGGCAAAATTTGTGCAAATATTTAGAAAGGGTTGTTTAATTTGGCTAAAAAATGGGTGAAAATTGGAAAAAGTTTACATAATATTTATAAAAATTGTGATCTTTGTGGTAAAATTGGGTAAAATTTGTTCGGAAAATTTAAAATTGGGCAAATTAAGTTCAAATTGAATAAAAATTGAATAGTTTTTTATTTTAAAAAATTGAGCAAAATTGAGTATTTCATTGACAAACAGGGGGAAATTTACAAAAATTTTGGATTAAACTGGGTAAATATGGGATAAAATAGTGACAACATAAGAAAATTTTTACAAATTTCTTTGCATTTTTGAAAAAAATATGAACTGTGAAAAGCATTAGGTAAATAAACCGAAGTTGACTGAAATTGGGGTAAATTTGATGAGTTTCTGTTAATATTTTGGGAAAATTAAAAGAACTGGTAAAAATCAAATTAAATATATGGTACATGTGATTTTGCCAAGACTGGCAAGACTGATGCTGCTAATTGGGTTTTGAGGAAGAACTGTGAACTGATTTGTGACGGAATGACTTTGGTTGGTTTGGTTACTTTTTGTTTCCATTGGCAAAGTTTTACTTGATAAATTAATGACGATCTGCTAAAAATTTTTTTAAATATAGGTACAGTTACCTCAACACTCCGGCTCGCCTTTAATTATTTCACTTTGGGAGTTATCTGGGGACTATCCTTGGAAATTTGGTGAGTAAGGTGTGAGAATTGTTTCTTCAGAAGAGATCTCTATAATGTTGAAGAATTTGCTAAAATTTGGGAAAAATTTGGATATAAATTGTTAAATTTTCTGTAAAATTGCATTAGTTCTCCGAATGAATGGGCAAACTTTGTGTAAAAGTTGAATATGGGTTGTTTAAAATGGCTGAAAATGGGTACGAATTGGATAATTATTGGTAAAATTTGGATAACGTTTAATAAAAAAGTGTTATATCCTGCAAAGTTGGGTAGTATTCGAAACTTTTAAAAAATGGGAAGAATATGGGTAACTAGGCAATTTTCGAGTCAAGTGCTGCCCAAGAAATGGCAACTCTTGAGGCAAGTCTAAAATTAAGGTATATTTGATTAAAATTTGTGTTGTTTCTGTTTAAAAAATTGCGCAAAATTGGGTATTTTACTGACAAACAGGGGCAAACTTACGAAAAGTTGGGTGAAATTGGGTATATATGGGAAAAAAAGTGACAAACTAAGAAGATTTAGACAAATTTTGTTTAATTTTTAAAAAAATTTATGAACTGGGAAAGATATTAGGTAAAAAATCAGAAAGTATCTAAAATTGGGATAAATTTGATGAATTTTCTTTTAAAATTTTGGGAAATTAAAGAAATGAAAAAGTCAATTTAAAAATATTAAAATATGTTGATGTGAATTTGCAAAAAATGGCATGACTGATTTTGCTAATTAGGCATTGAGGAGAAACTGTTTTGTGAAGGAATGGCTTGGGTTGGTTAGGTTAATTTTTGTTTCCATTGGCGAATTTTTTGTTACATACTTGATAAATCATTGAAGATAAGCTATAAAAAACATATATAGGTACAATTACCCCGACCCCCCCTATTATCAATTCTTTTTCTGGAAAGTGTTTTTGGATTACCCTTGGAAATTTGGTGAGCAATGGTTGCTTAGAAGAGTAATTGGTTTCTTCCGAAGAGTTCTCTAAGATTCTGAAAATTTTGGTCGATTTTCGGAAAAACATGAAAATAATCAGTTAAATTTTCTGTGAAATTGTAATAGTTCTCCAAATAATTGGGCAAATTTTGTGTAAATGTTTAGAATGGGTTGTGAAGTTCGGCTGAATTTCGGTACAAATCGGATATTTTTTGGTAAAGCTTGGAGAATGTTAAAAAAATAGCGGTAATTCTGATAAAATTCGGCGTTTTTCAAAAGTTTTCAAAAATGTGGTAGAATTTGGTAAATTATGTCAAATTTGATTAAAAAATGGATAGTTTAAAAAAATTGGGCAAAATTCAGTATATTTTTGACAAATAGTGGGAAAACTTTCGGAAAGTTGGGTGAAATTGTGTAAATATAGGTAATAGTGACAACCTGAGAAATTTTGCTTTTTCAAAATATTTGAGTAACTAGGGGAAAATTTTAGCCAAATTGTGTCAGAATTGTCGAGAAATTGGCTAATTTTGATAAAATTTCATTGAAATTTGAACGAAATGAATCAAAATAAACATTATTGGCCATGTGAGTTTGCAGAGGTGGTATGACAGATGTTGTTAATTGTGTAATGAGGTGGAACTATATGGTGCAGGAATGGATTTGGTTGAATTGTTTATTTATAGCAAGAAATGGCAAAATTTCAGGTACGTATTTGAAAACTTAATGAAGATCGGCTACAATAATCTTTTATACGTAGGTACATACTTTTTCACCCCTACTCTTGCTCGCCTATTGCAAATTCATTTAACACGAGGATCTTTTTCTGATGTGTTTAAACTGCTACAGCTTTAGGAAATTTATAAATGAAATAAACCAAATTAAATTACTCTTGTGAAATTGTAAAAAAATGGCAAGTCTGATGCTGCTAATTGGGCAATGAGGGAGAACTGGGAACTGTTTTGTGATGGAATGACATTGTTTGGTTTGGTTACTTTTTGTTTCCATTAGCAAAGTTTTCGTTACAAACTTGTTAAATTAATGAAGATCGGCTATAAAAATCTTTATATATAGGTAAATTTACATCAACACCCCGTCTCGCCTAATATTAATTCGTTTTTGGAATTTAATTGTGGACTATTTTTGAAAATTTGGTGATTAAGGGGTGGAAATTGGTCTGGGAAAAATATGAATTTAAATAGTAATATTTTCTGCTAAAGTGTAGTAGGTTTCCGAATGAATGGGCTAAATTTGTGTAAATGTTTAGAATGGGTTGTGAACGTCGGCTGAAAATGGGTATAAGTTTCTTAAAATGCTGTTACATCGTGTAAGGGTGGGTAGTATTCCAAAATTGTGGAAGAATTTTGGTAACTTGGCAAGTTTTGAGTCAAGTCCTGCCCAAGACTTGTCAAGTCTTGAGTCAGGTCTTAAATTAAGTCATTAAATTGATTAAAAACTGTGTAGTTTTTTTTTATAAATTGCGCAAATTTTTTTTTTATTGACAAACAGGGGCAATTTTAAGAAAATTGGGTGAAACTGGGCATTTATGGGATAAAAGAGTGCCTGCCAACCTTAGAAGACTCTGACGAATTTTGATACACTTTTAGAAAATATGAAATGGGTAAGATATAAAAATTCATTGAAATTTGAAAGAAATGAATCAAAATAAACATTATTGGCCATGTGAGTTTGCAGAGGTGGTATGACAGATGTTGTTAATTGTGTAATGAGGTGGAACTATATTGTGCAGGAATGGATTTGGTTGAATTGGTTATTTATAGCAAGAAATGGCAAAATTTCAGGTACATCTTTGAAAACTTAATGAAGATCGGCTACAATAATCTTTTATACGTAGGTACATACTTTTTCACCCTACTCTTGCTCGCCTAATGCAAATTCATTTCACACGAGGTTCTTTTTCTGATGTGTTTAAACTGCTACAGCTTCAGTGTTTCTCCCTTCTTCCCCGAGCACTGCCCGGAAACAGTTTTAAGTCTTGATCAGTACTTATTCAGTGATATACACGTCTTAAGCAAATCAGTTCTGATCATGTCTTTTTTCAAGTCCAAGAACTTGTGAAGACATGCCGAGACTTGCTCAAAAACTGTCAAGTCTATGTCAAATGTTGGCCCGAACTTGGCAAATTTCGAGTCATCATGTCCTGCCCAAAACTCGGCATTTCTAGAGTTAAGTCATAATTTAAGTTAAAATTGATTTAAAATTGAGTAGTTTTTGGGTGAATTTGGGTGAATTGGGTTATATATGGAATAAAAGAATGACAACCTAAGAAGATTTTGACAAATTTTGTTACCCTTTTAAAAATCGGAACAGGGAAAGATATTAGGTATATAATCAGAAATTGACGATAATTTGGGTAAATTTGACGAAATTCTGTTAACATTTTAGGAAAATTATAAATGAAATAAACCAAATTAAATTACTCTTGTGAAGTTGTAAAAAATGGCAAGACTGATGCTGCTAATTGGGCAATGAGGGAGAACTGGGAACTGTTTTTTGAAGGAATGACTTTGTTTGGTTTGGTTACTTTTTGTTTCCATTAGCAAAGTTTTCGTTACAAACTTTTTAAATTAATGAAGATTGGCTATGAAAATCTTTATATATAGGTGCATTTACCTCAACATCCCGGCTCACCTAATATTTTTTTGTTTTTGGAATATAATTGTGGACTGTTTTTGAAAATTTGGTGATTAAGGGGCGGAAATTGGTTTCTTCAGAAGAGATCTATAAGATAATGAAATTTTACTCAAGGTTTGGGAAAAATATTAGTTTAAATAGTACAGTTTTCTGTAAAATTGTAGTAGCTTTCCGAATAAATGGGCAAAATTTGTGTAAATGTTTAGAATGGGTTGTATAAGTCGGCTGAAAATGGGTACAAGTTGAATAAGTTTTGTAAAGTTTGGAAGCCGTTTCTTAAAATGCTGTTATATCGTGTAAGGTTGGGTAATATTCCAAAACTGTGGAAGAACTTGGGTAACTTGGCAAATTTTGAGTCAAGTCCTGCCCAATACTTGGCAAGTCTTGAGTCAGGTCTTAAATTAAGATATTAAATTGATTAAAAACTGTGTAGTTTTTTTGAATTGCGCAAATTTTTTTTATTGACAAACAGGGGCAATTTTAAGAAAATTGGGTGAAATTGGGCATTTATGGGATAAAAGAGTGCCTGCCAATCTTAGAAGACTCTGACGAATTTTGATACACTTTTAAAAATTATGAAATGGGAAAGATATTAGGTTAATAATCAGAGTTTTTAAAATTGGGGCTTCTTAATATTTTGGAAAAATTAAACGAACTGGAAAAAATCATATTAAATATATTGTACATGTGAGTTTGCCAAAAGTGGCAAGACTGATGCTGCTAATTGAGTATTGAGGAAGAAATGGGAATTGTTTTGTAAAGGTATGACTTTGGTTTGGTTTGGTTACTTTTTGTTCCCATTGGCAAAGTTTTTGTTACATACTTGATACTTTAATGAAGGTCGGCTAGTAAAATTTTTATATATAGGTACAATTACCTCAACACACCGGCTCGCCTTTTAATATTTCTTTTTTCGACATTATCAGGGGACTAACCTTGATAATTTGCTGAGTATGGTGTGAAAATTGTTTCTTCCGAAGAGATCTCTAAGATGTCAAAAAATTTGTTCAATTTTTTGGAAAAATATAAGTGTAATTAGTTAAATTTTCTGTAAAATTGTAGTAGTTCACCAAATAAATGAGCAGATTTTGTGTAAATTCTTAGAATGGGTTATTTAAATCGGCTGAAACTGGGTAAAAATTTGATAATTTTTGGTAAAATTTGGTTGGCGTTCAATAAAATGGTGTTATATCTTGTAAAATTGGGTATTATTCCAAAATTTTAAGAAATGTGGGAGAATTTGGGTAAGTTAGGTCAATTTTGAATTGAAATAGGATCGTTTTTGTTTGAAAATGTTCAACAAAACTGGGTATATTTTGACAAACAGGGGAAAAAATTTCAAAAGATCAGGGTGAAATTGATTAAATATAAATTAGGATAGTGCCAACTTTGAAAATTTTGACCAATTTTGTTATTGTTTTTCAAAACATGTGTCACTTGGGAAAGATGCTAGCTAAATTGGGTTAAAATTGTGTAGGAACTGGGTAACTTTGATAAATTTTCATTTAAGTTTGAAAGAAATTGAAAAAAATTCAAATTAAATGTTGTTGTCGATTTGAGTTTGCAGGAGGCAGATTGACAATTGCTGTTAATTGTGTATTGAGGTGGAACTCTATTGTGCAGTAACGGATTTCATTGAATTAGTTTTTTTCCATCAAATTGTAAAATGGTGTGTATGTTGAAAAGTTTGATCATTTTTTGGAAAGTTATGATAACATTAGTTAAATTTTCTGTATCAATTGTAGTAGTTCTCCGAATAAAAGGTAAAATTTTTTATAAATGTTTAGAATGGGTTATTTTTTCGGCTGAAATTGGGTACAAGCTGGATAGTTTTTAGCAAAGTTTGGATGAACTTTAAAAAAAGGGTGTTGTTTCTGTTAAAAATTGGTCTTTCACCAAAAACTTTCAAAAATGTGGGAGAATTTGGGTGAATTAAGTCATAGCTTGTTAAAAATTTGGAGGTTTTGTTCTAAAAAATGCATAAAACTGTGTATTTTTTTGACAAGCAGTGGGAAAACTTTCGGAAATCTGGGCAGAATTGAGTAAATATTGGATAAAAGAATGTCAATCTTGAAAAATTTTGTTTGCTTTTTCAAAACATGAGTAAACAGGGGAAAAAAAGCTATATTGGCTTAAAATTGTGTAGTAATTGGGCAATTTTCATAAAATTTCATTGAATTGGAAACCTTAGAAGACTCTGACGAATTTTGATACACTTTTAAAAAATATGAAATGGGAAAGATATTAGGTAATTAATCAGATATTTTTTAAAATTGGGGTAAAATTGCTGATTTTCTCTTAATATTTTGGAAAAATTAAAAGAACTGGAAAAAATCATATTAAATATATTGTACATGTGAGTTTGCCAAAAGTGGCAAGACTGATGCTGCTAATTGAGTATTGAGGAAGAAATGGGAACTGTTTTGTAAAGGTATGACTTTGGTTTGGTTTGGTTACTTTTTGTTCCCATTGGCAAAGTTTTTGTTACATACTTGATAGATTAATGAAGATCGGCTAGTAAAATTTTTATATATAGGTACAATTACCTCAACACCCCGGCTCGTCTTTTATTATTTCTTTTTTAGACATTATTTGGGGACTATCTTTGAAAATTTGCTGAGTAAGATGTGAAAATTGTTTCTTCCGAAGAGATCTCTAAGATGTCAAAAAATTTGCTCTATTTCTTTTTGAAAAATATAAGTGTAATTAGTTAAATTTTCGGTAAAATTGTAGTAGTTCACCGAATAAATGAGCAGATTTTGTGTAAATTGTTGGAATGGGTTATTTAAATCGGCTGAAATTGGGTAAAAATTTACTATTTTTTGGTAAAATTTGGTTGGCGTTCAAAAAAATGGTGTTATATCTTGTAAAATTGGGTATTATTCCAAAATTTTTAGAAATGTGGAAGAATTTGGGTAAGTTAGGTCAATTTTGAATTAAAATGGGGTCGTTTTTGCTTGAAAAATGCTAAGCAAAACTGGGTCTATTTTGACAAACAGGGGAAAAATTTCAAAAGATCAGGGTGAAATTGATTAAATATAAATTAGGATAGTGTCAACCTTGAAAATTTTGTCCAATTTTTATATTTTTTTCAAAACATGTGTCACTTGGGAAAGATGCAAGCTAAATTGGGTAAAAATTGTGTAGGAATTAGGTAACTTTGATAAATTTTCATTTAAGATTGAAAGAAATTGAAAAAAAAATCAAATTAAACGTTATTGTCGATTTGAGTTTGCAGGAGGTAGATTGACAGTTGCTGTTAATGGTGTATTGAGGTGGAACTCTATTGTGCAGTAACGGATTTCATTGAATTAGTTTTTTTTCCATCAAATTGTAAAATTGTGGGTATGTTGAAAAATTTGATCATTTTTTGGAAAGTTATGATAACATTAGTTAAATTTTCTGTATCAATTGTAGTAGTTCTCCGAATAAAAGGTAAAATTTTTTATAAATGTTTAGAATGGGTTATTTTTTCGGCTGAAATTGGGTACAAGCTGGATAGTTTTCAGCAAAGTTTGGATGAAGTTTTATAAAAAAGGGTGCTGTTTCTGTTAAAAATTGGTATTTCACCAAAAACTTTCAAAAATGTGGGAGAATTTGGGTAAATTAAGTCATAGCTTTTCAAAAATTTGGCAGTTTTTTTCTAAAAATTGCATAAATTTGCGTATTTTTTTGACAAGCAGTGGGAAAACTTTCGTAAATCTGGGCAGAATTGGGTAAACATTGGATAAAAGAATGTCAATCTTGGAAAATTTTGTTTGCTTTTTCAAAACATGAGTAAACAGCGGAAAAAATTAGCTATATTGGGTTATAATTGTTTAGTATTTGGGCATATTTCATACAATTTCATTGAAATTTGGAAGAATTTGAAACAAGTCAAAATAAACTTTATTGGCCGAGTGAGTTTATGACAGATGCTGTTAATTGTGTATTGAGGTGGAACTATTTTGTACAGGAATGAATTTGGTTGAACTGATTATTTGTTGCAAGAAATGGCAAAATTTAAGGTATATATTTGATATTTTGATGGAGATCGGCTGCAATAATCTTTTATACCTAGATACATAACTTTTCACACCCACTCTTGCTCGCCTAAAAATACCTGTCTTAAAGCGAGGTTTTTTTTACTGATGTGGTTAAACTGTTACAGTCTCAATGCTTCTCCCGTTTTCCACAGGCACTACCCCGAACCAGTTTCAACTCTTGATCAGTACTTATCCAGTGAAATACACGTCTTGAATTGGCTAATCAGTTCTGATCACGTCCTATTTCAAGTTTTAGGACTTGTGAAGACATGTCAAGACTTGCTCTAGACTTATGAAGACATGTCTAGATCAAGTTTTGGCGAAAACTTGGCAATTTTTGGGACAAGTCCAACCGAAGACTAGGCAAGTCTTGAGTCAAGTCTTAGATGAAGTTAAACTTGATTAAAAAGTGATCAGTTTTTTTTAACAATTGAGTAATTTATAGACAAGCAGGGGCAAATTAAAAAAAGTTAGGTGAAATTGGGTATATATGGGAAAAATAGTGACAACCTTTGTAGATTTAGACATATTTTGTTATATAATTAAAAAAATATGAACTTGGAAAGATATTAGGTAAGATATTAAAAATTGGCTAAAATTGGGGTAAAATTGATGAATTTATGTTATTATTTTGGGAAAATTAAAATAAAAGGAAAGAATCAAATTAAAAATTTTGTTCATGTGGCCAAAATTTGACAAGTTTTGAGTCACTTCTTGGCCAAGACTTGGCAGGTCTTGAGTCAAGTCTTGTCAAATTCTTGACAAGTCTTGATTATTGCGCCGTTAATAAGAAAATTAACCTTTTCATAATTAGTGCATTTCAGAATTAGCAAAAATTTGTATAAATTTTTTGCGAGAAATGTCATTTGACCAACTATTTGTGTATTGAGCGTATACCGAATTAAAATGTCCCATCCGTTCACTCGGAAACAAAACTTTTTTCAATTAGAAGACGAACTTGACCATGACTGGTATCATTGGGCGATATCAGATTTTTTTTTCATTTACTATCAAGTGAAGTTTGTAGAAGCGGTCGCGTTTTCTTGAGCTTCTTTTCACTTCGGAGAGTTCTAAAAGCACGCCATCGTAAATGGCAGCCTTTTTCTTTTGTTACAAAACGAAAGCAAACCAAGTAAAAACTGTGCTCAATACTTGACCCAAGACTTCTGAAGTCTTGGTCAAGACTTGCACAAGACTTAATTGTCAGGTCTTTGTCAAGACTTGCACGAGACTTGTCAGGTCTTTGTCAAGACTTGACTCAAGACTTGCCAAGACATAAGACTTCATTTAAGACGTGCCAAGTCTAAAAAGTGACATGATCAGAGCTCTGATACAGTACTGATCCAATTTCACTGAATTGTTACTGATTAAGACTTGACGTTCAGTACGGGTACTAAGAAACTTTTGTTTACTCTAAAGTTCCCCTTTTTTTCAATGGAAATGTCTGAAAGACCTGATTCCTTTGACACCTTTCTGAAATGTATTCCGGTTAATCTCAAAATCAGATACTTATTTTGCATAGTTTGAAAACAATTTCAGGATGTAAACAATTAATAATAAAGAAAAAATTTATTCACAAGCAATTTTGATTTAAGGAAACGTTTCCGCTTATTTTGGTATTTTCGATCTTAACTTTCGTTGCGTTTGAGAGTTCAAGTTTGGCCACAAAACATTGTACAAATGTCAGAATTTTGTCGATCTTTGATGGGCATAGATGCGTAATCAACCGGTTTTGGAATAAATCCAAGAACAATATCGAGACCTCGTAATTTTCTACTTGCCAGTGAATCAATCAATCTGGTTTAAACTGTCATTTATTGCTTTAGTAACGATTATGTTTCGAATTTCAGGCTTAAAATTGTATGTTTTAAATTGACGACATATAGGTATTTGATTTTGTTCACTAATAATCTTCGGAGACATTCGATGATAATTATTGTCTCCTAATCATCAGTTTGAGTCAATTTGAGGTACATTTTGTTCAGGTGTGCCGAGTTAATCTCGTATTAACACTTCAAAACCGCAATCTTTTGCATTTGAACAAATGGTATCGCGTGATTTGAAGCAAATATCACAACATATTTTGAACTCTCATAAACTTTGATCACCCTCAAATAAGAATTCAGTGTATTTAATTCTTTTAATCCAAATTGATAACTAGCAGGAGGCTCGGTAATGTGCGTTCGCTCATAATTTTCCGACCCCGCTATTCCACATTTTTGGCTTAATTGCCTCCCAAATGAAGAAGAGCTTGAAAACTTTAAAAAATTCAAATGTTCAAAAACAATTGATGTATGAATCTTAAAACATTTCTTCAAACTCAAATGACTTAGTAAAGTAAACAATGCCATATTAGAGGGCCGACGAAACTTGCGCTTACTAAGACTACGAGACAAGACATACAACAAAATTAAATAACAACAACAAACATTATTCACATTCAAAACAAAATGTGTATATTGTTGAAAAAAAAATAACGCAAAAACAAAGTCAAAATTGCTTCAAACAAAATCTAAGTTATACAAAACAATATATACTTCACTAAAAAGCATCGGAACAGTCCCTAATGGGACTCAGTAACAAGTAGACAAAAAGAAAGGAAGGCAAATTTAAAAGAAGTTTATGTTTTTTGAAAACAAGTAGTTTCAAATTTTAAAAACCATTACATATCAGTAAAAATCTTCAAATATTTTTATGTTATTTTGGTACCTCCGTATGATTTAGACCTGTCCAATATATGTAGTACGTGTACAAAAACAAACAACAGATAGAAAAAACACAAAATTTCGATTTTCGAAATATAAAACAACGTCAAAGCCCTTCAAACCATAATCTATTCCGCGAATAATAAGATATAATCAATTGCACTTTCTTCGAACACCAATAGCCTGATTTGTGACCTCCGAATAAAGAGACTAGGTAAGAGGGAGACAACGAAAGGATAGTGAGGGCAAAGCTCAAAAACTCGATCGTATTTGTCGAAAACAAATATATTCAATGTCATAAAAACCTGCCAGCTGAAATCAATAAATAGGTTTGGTTGTTTGCTCAGGAGAACGCCCTTTAGATCTGTCATTTTTCAGGGTAAGTGATACCGTTAAAAAAGAACGACAAATCCAGACAGAATTGAATAAAAAAAATTAAGTTCAATTTTTGCGAAAAACCGCTTTGGATCCGTTAAAAGAAAAGGCAATGCATCATAAACAAAAGATAAGTTCAATCGCACTTTTCTTCAACGCTTATAATGTGATAATCTGCCTGTAATTATCAAGACTGATTATCAAGTAGGCAAAATAGAAGAGCAAAATGCAAAGTTGAAAAACTCGACTTTATTTTCAAAACATTTGATTTCAAAGTCATGAACAACTTTGGCTATCAACAAAAATAATGAAATAGGTTCATTTGATGTTTCAGAGGTAGCTACTAAGATCTGCAATTGCCCAGTTTGTTCCATACGACTAGAAAAAAACAACCATTATAGACAAAACAAAAAGAGTGCAAATATATTCAGCTTATATACGGAGTCGAAGCTGTAAAACAATAATCTTTTAATTGAAAAATGATATGTTTAATTTTACCATCCTCCTAAACGCCAGTAATTTGCTCTTTCACCCGTCGCTAATGTGACAAAACAAGAAAATGGACATCAAATTAGAAAAATGTCAAAATTCGGACAAAGCCTAAAAAACCATTACATAAAACGGAAAACCGCAATAAACATAAAATTTTACTTCATCAAAATACAGGGTAACTTGTCTCTGCTGACCTTAATCTAAAAGTTTATCAAAAAATTGAGAAACAGTTTTGGAAAGTTTTGAAGTTTTGATGAATTTTGCAACAGTTTTTAAGAAAAAATTTGATCAAACGCTTCAACAACCCTCTTCTATCATCAGAGGTGAAACTAAAAACACTTTCATAAAGAGATTTAACATATTCTCCAGCAAAATTGTCGAAAAATTGTTTAAAAGTAAGGAAAAGGTGAACAACAACAAAGAAAAACAGTCAGTTGTTCGCAAAAGTTTAAACCTCCATGACTCCGTTGAGAAAACAAAGTTTCAAATATATATTCTAAGCTGAATGGGTTTCTACTGATACCACTCACAACCCTCTACGATGACTATATTGGTGGGCTAAAACTGACTCAACAAGAAACACCGATTTGAGTATATAATTGTTCCCCCACTAACATGGGTCGGAACAATGAACTTTGCGAAGAAAAATTCTCAACTCCTGCCTGTATGCTTAGTTTTTCTCGGTTAATTTCTTAATCATATCGTTTACTGGTTTCTTTAGCAACTTCAAATTGTTCAAAAGTACACTTATCATATGTAGATTTTCAGAAAAGATTAATTTTTTCAACTGTCTCATATTTTGTTGAGACAAAATGTTACTTCTTTTTCAACGGCCGCTTTTTTTTCAAGAACTGGCTTTCAGAGAAATTTATAATAATTGAAGCTTTAAAAAACTCAGAGAGAATGACAAAATTTGGTTTGCATTTTTTCTTCATTTGAAGTTTCTTATTTCTCTGCTGGAAATTGATAAAAGGCCAAAACTTAGTGGCTATAAAACTTATTCAATGATATGGAAAAGGCCAAAACTGATAGATCTTGAGTATCCAAAATTGTGATCAGTGTTTCTATAAGCCACGATTTTTGATTACTCATTTCTGTGACCCAGATCAGGACAGAACTTTAAAAGTTTTCAACTATTGCGATCAAATCAGGCATCGCTTAGATCGCATCAGTATTTGGTATTTCCTCGAAACGTAAATTTCAGTACCAAATTTAATCTAACATGCCAAATGATTTGTAATTTGTATGCATTTGAAAATTTTGTGTGAAAATAACTAGTGAAAATTCTCAATAGAAAAGTCCGAACTGTAGAAGGGTCCGAAATGTAGAAAATCCCAATTCATTTACAACTGGAAGTCAGTATTGAATTAGAAAAACTGTTGAATGTGTGTCAATTAGGAAAAACGTCGACTTGTTTCGATCCTTATTTAATTTCAACCACCGTTATAACTGCAACGAAGGAACAACCCATTAATGTAGTATCGGATTTCGAAATAATGTATAAATCATTGCACAAAAATTCTTAACAAAGCCAAATATAAATTCAATTATTACACCAATTTCCCAAAATCGGAGATCAAATGCTCCGCCGCAGACAGCATTTTTCCCATTTCTCATTTTGCAATACCTCGATGGACAAAGTAAGCTACACCCTGATACGGTCCACCGTTGGAATTTCAATCCATTAAGTGCTAATATGACAGGCACATATCAACTTGAAACAAGATTTACTGCTTAGCAGTTATGCACGCCAAATTTCAGAATTTAACTGATTGCAACCCTACCGGATCGGAGAATCCTTTCTGGTTCTTGGATGATAGAACAAAAAACTAAGGGAAAGAAATTTTGAAGAGCAGATCCTATTAGAAAAAACTTTCTGAAAAAGCTGGGTGGTGAAAACATCCGCAATAATATGTCAAAATGTCTTTTTACAAAACACAAGAGATAATGACTTGGTCATAAAATTAACCATGGAAGCATCACGCAGGGGCAAACAAAACAGATACGATTCAGTTACCTAAAGCCCCTAAACTTCTCACAAAAATCAAATCATTCATGGTATCTGTACATCGATTGGGAAATTTCATTCTCAACTAATCTCAACTGTGTTCTCCAATGAGACCTTGGTTAACGAGAAACTGAAAAATAATTTGGATTGGTGATCCCAAAAACTTTTTCTGGAAATAAAACAAAAATCGAACTAAACTACTGAGAAAAATTATTTCAATCCTGAGTTAAAAATCCGAACAAAACGTCATGACTCAAGAAAAACAATTGAAGCATTTGTTTAACAAATCACACATGAGGTTAAGAAAACCGTCGCATTTTTGAAGCGTTTACTCAATTCAGCGCAAGAACGCAATCGTTTTAAGGATTTAGAATATTTGGGTTAGTTTGGTCAGTTGAGCAGTTTAAATGTTATCTGTATGGTAGACCATTCGATGTTATAACGGACCACAGAGCTTTTTTTTATCGTGAGTGTAAATAGAGCAAATAACTCCTAAAAAAATTCTCCTTACAAGATGCTTTTATAGATTGTTACTAATTGATTTTTTGATTGATCAACCGCCGGCATCAAAATGGCGCTAGTGCATTATATTTCGCGTCACCGTCAAAAAGAACCTGCTAAAATATATCGTATAATGAACGTTTTTTTGTATCGCCAACTGACGCAATCAAAGGATGTGCAAAACGTTTTTTTTAAGAAAACACAAATTTATGTCGGTTCCGCGCCATAAAATGAGTCCAATTTGGACGCTGAAAAGCAAAAATTTGTACACTGCATTAAAGACGAAAAAATCATGGCGCGAAATGCGGATTATTCCAATAGTTATACTATTGACAACACTAATAATGATCTAAATACCACTAATTTCATTTCAACCACCGTCCAATCTGTAACGAAAAATCAATCTACCAAAAAAGTTTTGGATTTCAAAATTCCGTATAAATCATTGCCCGAAAATACGTAACAAAAACCGAATGTAGATTCAATTTTTCAATGATATTCCCAAAGCATGAGATAAAATGCGCCACCAGAGAATGAATTTTTTCAACTCTCGATTTGCAATACCCCTACGGTCAACTTAGGTTACACCCTGATACGGCCTGCCATTGGAATTTCAAGCTGACAGGCACACATCGACTTGAAACAAGATTGACGGCTTAGAAGATGGGCCCACCTAATCTCAGAAAGCAACTGATTGCACCAATATTGGACCTGAAAATAGTTACTGATTATTGGATGATATACTAACAAAAAGTAAAGGAAATAAATGTTGAAGAGCAGCTCCTATTCCAAAAAGAAACTTTTTGAAAAAGCTGGGTGGTGAAAACTTCTGCAAAAATTTGTAAAAATGTCTCTTTGCAGAACACGAAACAAAATGGCTTGATCATAAAAAGTAGTCGTGGAAGCATCACCCATGGGCAAGCAAAAACAGTTTGGATTCAGTTACCGAAAGCCGCTAAAAATCTCAAAAAATTCAAATCATTCATGGTATCTGTCCGTCGATTGGGAAATGTCATTCCAAAATATCTCAACTGTGCTCTCCAATAAGACCCTTGTTAAAGAAAAACTCAAAACTCATTCGGATCGGTGAGCACGAAAATTTTTTCAGGAAATAAAATGAAATTCACCCAAACTACTGAAAAAAAAAACAATCCTGGGTTAGAAACCCGTACAAAACGTCGTGCCTAAAGAAAAACAATAGAAACGTTTGTTTATCAGCTCACACATGAGAGTAGGAAGACCGTCGCTTTCGTCAAGCGTTTACTCAATTCAGCGTAGGAATGCTATAGCATTAGTCAATTGGAAATGTTGGAGTAGTTTGGTCAGTTGAGCACTCTAAATGTTATCTGTATTGCAGATCGTTCGATGCTATAACGAACCCCAGAGCCTTTTTTCCATCATGCGTGATAATCTAGCAAGTAAAGTCCTATGAAATTCGCCTTACAAGATGCATTTACAAAGTGATAATATTCGATTTTTTCTTTGACCATTCGCCAGAATCAAAAAGCCACTAGTGCATTATATTTTGCGTGAATTGCAACAAGAACCAGCTAATATTTTTTGCATGATGAAAGTGTTTTTGTTTTGCAATTCGACGCAATCAAGATATGTGCAAAAGAATTCTTTAATTACGCAAAATTATGTCGATTCCGTGCCGAAAAATGTGTCCAATTTAGACGCTGAGAAGCAAACAGTTGTACACAGCATAAAAAGCGACAAACTCATGCAGCGAAATGTCGATTTTTCTAATACTTATATTGGTGACAACACTAAATTAAAATAAATTTCACTAGTTCCTTCTATAGCCGAATTCGCTCAACAAATAAAAAATTTCAAATACGTTATCTGCCACATTCCGTTCTACTAATCATTTCATAATCTGTTTGCACTCAAATTGCCCAACATTTTAAAAGCGTATTATTGATGTCAAACGCAAAAGACGAAACCTTATTTCATTTAAAACAATCAACTCCTTCAAACGCAAGATTCAATGATGAAGCGGGACCATCAACAGCGCCACGAAGTATAGCCACTTTGTATACACCAGTAATAGACGTCACTTCCACAATAAACACAAAAGTGATAGTTTGTAAAACAATACATTTCATTTAGCCCTCTTAAAAACATTTCCTGTTTACTATTGGCCAGTTTGACGTCGGAAGATGCCAAAAGTCCGTGACTGCATCTTTACTGTGAAGGAGGACAGATGTAAGAAAATTACAAACATGGCTACTGGAGGAATTCACATGCAGAGAACTGACGTGTGCTGCGTGGAATAGCAATATCGAATTTTCTCAAAAACGATTAGTTTGAAGCCATTTATTCAATTTTCTATGACGCTGGGAAAAAAACGGCATTGGCATCCACGTTTGTTGGCCTTACATGCATTGGGTTACATATCAAAAAAATCAAAGTGCGGTCCTTGCTTCAGAGTTGGTAAAAACTTAAGCCAAAAAATCCCCTCTAATAAATAGAAACCAACTTAAAAACCATCTTAAAATATTCAGATGGATTTTGGATTACAGATATGCTACGAAAAGGACCTAGAGGTGTATTTTCTAGATTGTATTGATCGTTTTCTTAAATTTACAACAGCTTAAATATTTGATTTAGCATATTCACATAACGTTGATAAAATTCTCCAAAACTATGCGCTGTTGCATGCCGCACAACGGACAAATAGACCCGAACAACCTAAATGTCAAATCGGTAAACAAAAAAGCATTCTGTAGTCAAAACAGTATTAAAATAGTTGAAGCCGCAATTCACGATCCCAGAGCGGTTGGCGTTGTTGAAAGTCTAATACAGAGAATCTAATATCCTTTAATATGCTTAGAAACATCAGAACAAAGGAACATATATAAAGGCATCTCAGAATTCGATTATTTCGATCAAAATTTCATCATTGAAAGCTTAATTTGGACGAAAGACAAATAATTCTTTAAGCAAAATTTGTACTGAGCGTGGCTCTAACACTTTACAACTTAAACCAATTTTGAAAAAATTTTTTGATCTTGAAAGAGTCAGATAGGATGGAAATGTTCCAGAGCTTCAATGGGATGGAGGCATACGAAGCGACGACAATGAAATAGAAAAGCAGAGACAGAAATTAACACACGACGCAGTGAAATGGGGCTAAGACGATCCCCAAAGCGAACCTCATGTATTTTACTATCCAGAAATTGGAATACCTGTTCGGAGAACAGAATCATCCGCGGATCTAAAGCTGTCCTGTCAATGAAAGACCGTAAATGAGCAATCAAAAAAATTTTGATGTTTTTCGCGCCAGTATCATCTGTTGTGGAAGCAGATTTGTACACTTCGATTTCAAAGGAACCGGTTAGAGCAGACGTTACAATCAGAAATTCGGATTCCGTAAAACTGGGTTCAAAGGAGTTGAAAAACTGACCTATCACAATATGCAGCACGGAGACTCAAAACATTAACCGGGAAAACGACCGAGGATATGGTAAAAAAGCAAGCAAAAGACGCAAGAATAAAACTCGAAGGTGACAAACAAATTAAACACAAGAAATTGCTCCATGATGCGAGCTCAATTTCGTCTATACAATCTGATATATCATGAACTTTCCATGTACACAACCCGGGCCGAGGATTTTCCCCAAAAATAACGGGGAAGAGAGTGTAAAGAGTGTATAAATAAAAAAATTACTCCCCTATTTCTCCGCTTAATTAAAGGTGAAAGAGTGTAATTATAAGAGTGTAATTTTAAAAAACAAAGGTGGAAGAAGGTAATGAGAATTGATCCCCCCGTCTCCCCCCTGTGGAACATGTTACTTTAATTGTCTGCATTAACCATTGCGCCAACTGACACTAGGATCAGATGTTTCAAATTGGTTATATTGGTAATCGTGTAAGAGTGTAATTTTTTATCAGTTCACCCTAAATTACACTCTTTGCAAAGAGTGTAAAAAGAGTGGAGAAAAGAGTGTAAATACAGTGTAATTTTTTAAAATTCCACTCTTACCCTCTTTTCCCCTATAAATAGGAGTGGAATACGCATTACACCCTAATCCCCGCTAATTAGATGTGGATTAGGGGTGAAACCTTGGCCCGGGAGCCAAATATGCCTCAGAAAGTGCTCTCAATTGCTCAGCAGATAATCGAAGCAATCACAGTTGCTGGTTCCACACCGCTATATTTTTCAAGTCCAACACAAAGACTTAAAAACAAACAGAAAGCAACGTTAACCTCACATGCTAAATCAAAATACTGCGTGGTCATTACCAGCAGTTACAGAATCGGGTGAGTCAAGGGATTCCATCCAAACTTGTCCACCAAAAATTTTATCGTCACCGGCCACTCCGAGAGGAGAAACTATAATACTGATAAAGCAAAAACAAATTGCAGATAAAAATGGCATAATTTCAACAATTGCCCCACCGGTACAGCCGCCCTAATACCAATTTACAGATCGTTTCCTGCTCAGCAGATCCACCATATCTGGTACAACTATGTATCACCAAACAATGAGGGCACCGAAGAGACAGTTCGCAAAGCCGAGATGACTTCAGATTCTGATAGCGCTTGAAATTAAAAAAATAAACAAAACCCCGAGTATATTATTAGCAATGATAACCATTAAATAAGTTATTAATTTTCTAATACTTTTCAAAACAGGAATTCTGTACTTTTAGGGGAGATGAGGTACAGTGTTCCATTTTATCTTGATCCTCTTTTATTCTGGAGCTCATTTATCATACAGTCTTTTTCTAAACTTAGTTCATTTTGTTGCTCATCTTGATCTTAACTTCGTCATTCGGCACTACGTAACGTTCAATTTTTGTCCACGATTTGTTCAGTATGTTTCATTTGATTATTTGAGTCGAAGTCTCTTCATCTTATACCTAATTCTAACTATTTCTGATTTTAATTTAATTTTTTAAAAATTTTTTGTATGAATTTTTGACCGATGAATTTGCTGAACACATGACAATAACTTTGTAAATTGATTCTTTCGTTTCTCAAATGGCTATTCAGTCGGCACTCTTCTTACATGGAATTTGATAGGCAGATTCAAGCTATCTCAGATCGAATATTAATAGCTCAATTCGCTAAGCGAGTAACCTGCTAACATTGAGTGTAGTCATTTGCGGTGCGAAGCCAACCGAAAAACCGTATCAAACAACGTTAAAATTCAACGACAGAAATTTGAGAGATTTTGCGAAAAAAATTGGCCAAAATATTTAGCACCATATTCCTGACACTTGCCCGCAAAACAGCAGATCTATAGATCGACTGCTAATACGCACAACAAGGTGCTTGCAATCAAACACCACAATATAGGTAAAGAACCATAGTAGATACCGTATGTGCATTTTCAGTTAACTCAGTCCTCGTATACCGCCAGAGAAGACAAAAAGTAGCATGCAGAGTATTACAGAGAAATATGATTAGGACAATGGTAATAAACAGCGTTCTGTTGAGAACAATAGTTTTGAATTTTTTCCACTAGATCAAATATCAAACAAATATAATTCATCCGATGAAACAATTTTTAGTGCTATATTAAAATGCTTTTTTCGACATTCAAAAACAATATCAAAAAATATCGATATAAGCAATACCGATAAAAACAGTATCAGCAAAAATATCACTAAACATTATCGACAAAACAATATCACTAAAAATCCAAATTTTTTGGTGTGTTTTTGACCAGAGATTTTTTTCCACGATATCGGAAATTTAAAACAGCTAACAGATTTCCAGTCACTTAATTATCAACCCCATGAGATCTTCAAACGTCCAAGCAGTGCAAATTAGGGTGAACCGGGGTGCCCATGTTCTATAGGCCCCATGTGTGAAATATAAATAAAAATATAAAAATCGTGTATCGAACAACTAATAGTATATTTAAAATTTAAAAGTAGGATGCCACCCCCAACGGGGTGATAACTGATTGGGTAATAGAAAAATTGATGACCCTAACCATACGTTATCACATGTCTGATCAACAACATGTGAATTATTTCATCACATGTTAACCATTAGCAACAATATGGTCAATAGCAAAATGATCATTACGACATTCTGTCACTATATTCATGGTGTGATTAAATGGTTATGGTTATAACTACAGTCCGGATTATAATAATAAAATAAATAACTTACACATCTGTCTAAATTTGTGATATTGATTATCGAACCATAAAACACAACTACATATAGTCATGTAGCATTTTTGGCAACATACTTTATTTCATATTATGCAAATAACGCAGCTATAACTTTGAAATTGATCTACAAATTGCATTTTCTGGCTATAATGGTGATTTCAAAAGTTGCCGGATTTATTTGTTTAATCAAATCCAAATAACAATAATTTTTGATACCCAGCTTATTCAATTTGATTCTGTATTTATACCTGAATTAATTGGGTTACGGGCGTTTCATCAATAAAATTGAAGTGGTGATTTATATTTCATAAAATGACCTATCAACTTCAAAATTAAACTAGCCATGTTCGGTTTTTAGCTTTCATTTTCAAGCTGTTTATTTCTGTTATATACTGAATTTTCACTTAAATTGCTTCCCTATTAACAATTCTTATAAACATATGAAATACTTTTTCAATCTATTTTTGCGCCTTTCTAAAGCAAAATAAAAATTCGTTGTTGGTTGTTCGAGATTAGCATCTTATTTTGATTAAATGTTACCGAATCTCAAAAAGATTTCAATGGTTTAAATTTTTTTATCAGTATGTCATTTCATTTCATAAAATATTAATCATCAGATAATAACCATTATGCATGCTAATTCTTCTAAACTTTTCTTAGTAATTATGATGTTGTTAATAACACAAAACTATACCAATAGTTGCTGCGTAATATACTTCCAAAATTTATAACCAGGCTAGTTAATTAACAAGAGATTGGTATGTTTTCATTACTAAATGGACGGTCGAGAGTTTTGAAAGAGACCAAATATCTGGCACTGAATTCTGATGAAGCGGAAATATTACACAGAAGTGAGAGTCCGCCTTCTGTTGAGGCTCGCCAACAACCTCACTGCAATGGGTTAGTGTGTCAATTTCTTAGCATCCACAATTTATTTGAATGCCTTTTTTGTCCTGACCCAATTAGGTCTCACAGAATTTCTGAGCCAGTGCAATACAGAATATAAATAAACAATTGGGCTTTGAAAATGATATTTCAAAAGTATTCTAAGTTTTTTGTGGGTGCGGTAAGATTATAGAGATATTATTAAAAAGAAGCTTTTAGTAAACAAAAGTTACTTCTTTTCAAAATTGCTTGTTTTCAGCAAATTTAAATGAATAATATGTATAATTTAAATGTTTTTGGTTGCTTTTCTTAACCAATTTTGTATTTTATATGGAGTTTTTCCTCTGTTCGGAGCGTAGTGGACAAAAATAGTTTGGTTATGTTTGCTTTTTGTTCAATTTGTTAGCTTTGAATAGAAATTGTGAAAAATTAACAATTATGTTATGTCTATGTCAAATTTCGTTTTTTGTTGTAATTTTGTGTTTCCAGGGAAATTGTGTTCATTTTAATAAAATGAATAATTTTTGAAAATATTGATCTCTAGGATTGCGAGCAGGGTTTCGTCAAATTTTTGCAAATCATTCTTGATTAATAGGGGTTTAAATTGAAAGTTAACTTTATCCTTTAACTTAAATTTTATAGCGTTTCTTTTTTAAGCGGGACATTTGGTGAGATTTAGGTCAGCGATTGTTGTGTTACATTTCGTTGTTTTTGTCGGAAATGACAGGGCTCTGATTTCATAATTCAAGGCCTCTGCATTGTATTGGGGATATGTTTTCTCTTTCTTTTTTACGAGATATGAACAAACACTTTTTGATGACTTTGAATGTGATAAAGAGGCAAAACCATAAGGCATTAAATTGCATTTGCATTTTAAGTTGATGTTAGTAGTTTTAGGTGCTAACTGTGAGGAAGTTATTGGATAGCTCACTATAAGTTTAAAAATTAGTTTTTAAGCCAATTGTGGTGCGGTTTACAATTTTCTTTTGTTTTTGAATTTTTTGACAATGAAATGACGTTGGTCACAATTAAAAGAAGTTTCTTGAAAGTAGGAAAGACTCTTTTTGGTTTAATTTTGAGATGTATTGGATGAATAGTCCATATTAACCAAAAAAGACACTGTTATTTGAACTCCCTTTCAATTTTAGTTTCTGACTTTTAATTGAAAGTTCTACAAATATTGATTATTTTTAGGCAGATAGGTTCTTGCTTAGATATTCGCAAAATACTTTTTTGAAAACATTGTCATGAGAACCTTTAGTTATCTTTTAAAAATTTTGCTCCTTTCCAGTTTTTATTACTTTTTCCACGTTATTTTTTCCACGTTTTTGTAAGTTTTTATTTTTGCCTCTGCTTGTCTTTCATTTGACCAGAAAATTTTCTATCGATTGAAAAGTTTTATGATTTCACACTTTTTGTGTTTGACCAAAAAAATTTTTCGAAAACCTAAGCGCAAAAGTTGTCTTCAGCTTAAATGTGCTCGTCAATAACTTTACTACATAGACTTGTAAACAATTTTTTTATGTTTTTCTTCTAATGGTGAACTGATTAATCGGTAGGGGCAAAGATTTGCAATTGTCGCAATAAATTTTGTACTGTTGAGAACTTGTACTGAGTGTCGCTCAGAACTTGTACTGTTATGTTTTATTCAGTGTACTTAATTCAAAAAATGATTTTGTTTCCATATCAGTTTAAGACTGTTTTCAACCTGCAGGTTTTGATTATTAAAAGATATTTATTATGGTGTTTACTTAATTAGGTTTTGTTTTGCGCTTCAGTTTGAGATATGAGTCATACTGAAATACTAAACTGATTAAAGTCCAAAAATTTTATTCTCAGATAAATTCAGAAATTTCTTTTAAAAATGAAATTTTGCTTTTCTTATGTGTCCATTTTTCTCCAAATGACCATATGAAATGTTTTAACAGCATGACCGGATAGATTTCTCATGAGCCTTCAAATATAAAAGGGTGTCATGGATTTTACTGCAAACCGACTCTTTTGTTTGAGCAATTTTGCACGATCAAAATCATTAAATACCTCTCGAAAATTTGAATCCATAGATAAAGAGACAATTGCAGCTCTTTTTTTCCACAAGATATAATTGGTCAAATCTCTAGTCTTTTCAAGTCTCAGTGTTGAGATAATTTAAGCGTATATTAAAAAAGTGAGAAAATCTTTTTGGGAACTAAGATTGGTAACTGTTTCAAATACTATATTTTAAGAAACGATTTCCATTTGATAAAACAGATTCAGAATTTATTAAATATCCCACGGAAACATCTAAAAACATTAGAAAAAATAATAGTTTTTGTGCTAAGTGTTTGCTTGTGCTGAATAGATTGTAAACTATTGTATTGAATCCAAACAATTATAAAATATATTTGTTTTCTATTGCATTTTTAAGGTTCTTATGATCATAATTTAAAACTTTTATATGACTCTTTGAACGGGAGGGGGTTAGTTAGAATACAAAAAGCCAGAGACTATTAGATTAGCATCAATAATGAGCTCTAAGAAAGTTTAAAAATTTGGAAAAATTGTTTTTCATGTCTAGCTTTTTTCACGCAATCGGAGCTATTTATTTGCAAAAAAATGCAACAATTTTTTTTATTAAAATTCATTTGGCTTTAATATTTTTTGCAATTTTATGCCGCGAAATGTTTAAGAACCGACACGAATATAATGTTCAAGAGCAAAGAAAAAACATATTGAATAAAACAATTCACAAAAAAATTCGAACTAAATTTTTATAAGTATATCAAGAGGGATTTGTCGTAACGTGTCAGCTAACTTTGACGTTTTCCAGGTTGATGCACTCCTACTGAGAATTATCTACTGTTTTCTATCATTTCTACTTTAGAAGAACGCCATATATAAATTATGAGAACCATTCGTTTTATAGGATTGTGTCAAATTTTGAAAGAATTTGAAGAGAAAAGTTAATTCATTGGTTCAGTCTATGGTTCAACTAGTTACGCAAATTTTTTTTCAATAAGAGAATATCGCCTGGCACATTTTAGCATTGGGAAATTGTCATCTTTGGTTAGTCGCCCTGGTTAGTATTTAAGGTAAATAATCTAAAGAAGTTTTCTTATCTTATGTTGGAGTTGAGATTCCTAAAAAAGCACCGTTTTTTAGTTTATACACGGCTAACAAGCTTTCAAAAATGTAAAACAATGAAAAAAATTAACTAGATTTCATAAGTTTAAGTCAGAAACAACATGCGTAGAGCACTTGAGCAAAGAAAAATCGATTTCCTGGAAAATTTGAATTTTAAACTCGAGTTCTTGATATCCTTTCTCTTTTTTTTTCAAAATTTTTCTTTGAAGAGTTTTCGACGTTTTTTTTTCGATAGTTTGGAACTTTATCTGGAACCACACATTACCTATCCTCCTTGCTTTCATCGAAGGAAAGCATGGTGATAAAGGCCAATATAGGAAAACTCTTTTACTTAAACTGGTGTTGAAAAGTGAATTGGTACCCGATTTAGGCAAGTAACACGCTCAGCTCCTAATCTTTTCAATTCCTCATTTGCTAGAATATAAAAAATTTATATAAATTATTTGTTGTTTTTCTTGGTACATATCAGCTGAAATGGTTCAATTATTTTAAGAATAGTTCTGCTCTAGATTACAATTTGTTCTTTTCCAATTTAAGTGTACAAAAATGGTCGTTATATTTGGATTGAGTTAGACAAAAGGAGATGGTCTCAATTCATAGGAGATTGTCTCTCTGCTTGTTTTTGAAAGGCTGGAAATTGTTGTTATGTCTGGTTTAAAACGTAAAAAATCATAGGAATGTTTGGTTTCAAATCACAATATCTGAAGAGAAACGACATATTTATCTGTTTTGCCATGTCGAAAATGATTTGAATTGATGAATGAAATCACAATCAAATTGCAACCAATCTGTAGGCATTTTAAATGTAAAATCAGACAAAAAAATTTATTGTTCACATTATTTCGTAGACTGCCAAATAAAAAACTGTACTAAAACTTACACTTTCGTTCAAAATTTGGTATCCAAGAATAATGCTTAAAGTACCTACAAATAGAACTCCAAATATAATGTTAGACTATATTTTAAACAAAAAAGTTGAATTATTTTTGTTCCGATCCACTTTAGTGGGGGAAGGAACTATATACTCAAACTTTTTTTTTGTTCAGTCATTTTTCGCCGATCTATATATTAATCGTAGAGGTTTCTTAGTCGTATCATTAGAAAACCCGTCAAGTGTAGAATATTGAACTAAACAGATTTTTTCAATTGCGTATTTTCCACGGATTTATTGAATTTTGTTAACAATTGTTCCTTATTTTCGTTGTTATTTTTCACATTTTCCGTATCTTTAAGCAATTTTTGCAAGTTTTGTGTTGAAATTATGTTGAAGAAGGAAAGAAAAGTTGATTACGGTAGTGTTTGTTCTACATCTAAATATAGAAAAGAAATGATGTACAGTTTGTCCAATTTTTTGGCTAAAATGTTTTCTAAATTTTTTCAAAATTTAGCCTTTTTTTTTTCTTAAATAATATTGGTTAGCTCCAAAGAAGGCTAGTTTAACTTGTGCATGCTTTGAGAGTGCTCTTAAATCAAATTTTCACCGGTTTTTTTGGTGATTTAACTCGACAATTATGCAAAATACAAATTAATTTGTTTAGTTTCTGCTTTATTGGACGATGGTTTGAAATTGTTATCATGTATTTTTTTCAATAATACAGACATTGAGTTTTGGATGTAAATGTTTGCTGTTGCTATTGGATTTTTTTTCTTTGTGTTGCCTCGCAGTCTCAATAATTGCAAGTCTCATAGGCCCACTAATGCGGCATTATTTATTTTATTATATGATTTTAGGGAAGCAAATTTTTTCATTCATACACCAATTATTTTTGAACAATATTTGAATTTTTGAAAGCTTCTTTTTTATTCATCATTCGGTAGACAATGAAGCCAAATATGTGGATGAGCGTGTTCGGAACATCATGTGCGCACGCACTTTACCGAGCCTCCTTTTTTTCTTAAGGAAAAAAAATTGACGGTGTCCTACGTTTAAAATAGAACATACCGACGATTTCTATCGTTTTTTAAACCGAACATACTGAAGGTTTCTTGCAATCTGAAACCGTTAGCAGACCGATTCTCCAAGTATTTTAATCTTCGGGACTGGGGCAAGCACTGTTGAAATTCGACTGCGAATTTAATTCTTCCCTCGTTCTGCATCTTTCATGGTTTTTAACTTCCAACACATCAGTTGTCAGCCCACTGAGCTATTTCCTTATATTATGATAAAATGGAATGCCCCGATGCCATGAGCAGGACCTGAAAATAACAGTTTGCTGTGAACTATTAAAATTTTTGAACTGCTGCGACCCCCGGGTCTTTCCCATTATAGCCGCCACACCACGGAATTATAGCTCCCCTATTATGGTATAAGCACCATGATGGTCATAGGCGTAGGTTATGTGGCCAAAAAGATGAGGGGGGGGGGGGGTGAGTGCTTTAATGAGAAAAACCGCAACCCCTTACCTCTCTCTATATTTGGTGTATTTTAGGTTCGCCCCTAAATTTGAACATGAAAGTGGTGCTAATTACATGAAGAAACCGACTTACCGCCGATCACGCAGTCTGTTAATACGGGGAACGAACTCAAGAATTCCGTACCGCGAACTACGAGATTATTATCAATCCGAAAACAATTATCGCAGTGGTCACGTGACCAAATCTGAAGCAACTCGCCAATATTGCCGACGACTTCAAAACATGACAAGGGAATTCGAAAATTTCACAAATGAAAACTTTGCGTACGTTGACGTTGCAAACGGTCACTTAGATTCGAATTCAGGTCAAATCGACGTTGAAATTAATCAACATAATGCGTTTGAAACGGAGCAAAATCTATCCCTCTGTGAAAACAGCGGTTCTAACATTCATGAATATAGCAAAAGCAGCAGAAGAAATACTGTAAATGACAATTCAAGCTCGGATTTCGCTTTAAATAATGAAGTTAGAAGCGAAAAAGAGCGTCACAGTTTAAGAAATGATATTTCAACAGATAATACAAACAGTTTTGACGCTATCCGCCAACATGTTACACAAAACGAAGATAGTTGTACATGCTGCGATAATGTTTGTTTTTACTATTCCTTACATCAGAAACGAAAAAGAAGGTCTAACGATAGCAATTACAACTCAAAAAGAAGGCCGCCGCTAGTCTACGAGGACCCGAGATCCGACAACGCGTTACCCATGTCAATTATTGGGTTGGTTATCCTAATTATTTACTTAATTCTGGGAATGATAGTTTTCCATGGAGTTGAACAGAATGGGGCAGTTAGAGTTACGAGTGAAAACGACTTTTTGCTATTTGACTTCATACAAGGTTAGTAATTTTCGAGTTTCTTTAGAATTAATTTATAGAGGGTTACATCACAAATTTACCCAAAGTCAAAAAAACGCAATGCGCACCCAAATATCGAAATTAGTTCCTTTGATCTTTTCGTTTAATAATCCAATGACAAATTAATAGACGATCCAATAAGCATGTTTTGACATTCCTAGACGGATATTTTACATCTATGTTTGGTTTTGACAGTTTCATATCAAGTCTCAGGCATAGTCATGACCAACGGGGAATTGCCGCATGAATATTACCAATACGATACCATACTGCACAATGAATTACCTCACTTAGATATCAGAATACTAAATAGTCTATGCTGGTAATTTTAACAATAGGTTTTAGTTTTTTGTCATATTTAACATTGAGGCATTAGGCATTTTGTCCTGACGTAGTCTATGAGCTGATAACAAAACATAAGTAAAAATCACCCGAAAGACTAATTTTATTAGGCCATAATACCTCATTGGTAGCCAGCTTATCAGTTTTGCCAACCCCCAGAATAAGGTGTGCGACCAAAGCCAGAATTGAAACGACTGATTTCCATCGCGCATGGGTTACCAAACCATCTCGACCAAAATCGACACTGATTAGACGAACTTGAGTCGCGCATAGGTTTATCAAACACACTTGGGCACCTTGGCTTGCCAGATGTACTTGGGTAGAGCACGTGGTACCAAATAATTTAGATCACGCACTTGTGGTACCAAACCCACTTGCGCCGCGTACTGGTGATAGCCCCACTGACGTGTATAACAGTTGAACCCAGCTGTAATCAAAGGCACAATGACTTTTTAAAGAAATGAACGCTATTATATGTATACGGCTTCCAATATTTTTTTATTATGGCCGGGAAGAACCGCTGTACACATTGGAAACAACTGATTGGAAAATGCCAAGTGAATATAAGAGATCAAAGAGTGATCAAGCTATGTTGCTCAAAACTTCTAATCGACGCCCGACGATGTAGAAGGCCACCTAACTTAGAACAAAACAGTGCCAGTGGAAACAGCATATTGATGTTTCATCGAGAATTAAGTTGACTTAGATGACAACAACCAGCAGCAAAAGCAAATCTTGAAACCGATGTATTTAAAACTTTTTGATGCCGACACCAACCGTAATTTGGACAAGGAGAAGATATTGGAGTGGCTACTCGACCAATATCAAAACACGGATGCATTAAGCAGTTTTTTAAGTGAAGTCATCAACTGTCAAGAAGACACTCTGCGACTTTACACCTTGGAAAGTTTTTTTTGTCAATTTATAGCGAAATGACCGAAAGTGAAGATAAAATGAAAAGGGCAAACTTAAGTGATTCCCAAAAACAAGCATCGTGTTAGAATGAACAGCTCTTAAAGAAGCCAATGGCGGAGAGTTTATTAAATTCACGAAGCCAATATTTGGCGCTGGAAGTTCTCTTTTTGAGTGAAAATGAGAGTTATCATCGAGAATTGATGAAACGATATCGACAGACCAGAGAAAGTGGAAACCAAACTTCGATAGTGACGTCCACAAAGAAGAATGAAAATCATCCAAACGAGACTGCAACTGAAAACGATGGAAAGGCCTCGAATTAGAAAGGAGAAAATGTTGAGGTTTCTTTTCAGAAGCTTGCAATCGACAGGAGTAGAAAGCGACTCATTGTTGCCAAATCCATCTCTTCGAAACAACTTGACGTCAAGCAAGTTAAATTTTTAATAAACAAGACGCAGAGCAAGACAAGAGGGAATGTCAAAATGAGTTACAAACCAAAAAGAAGACTTAAAACTAGAACTGTAACAACAACAACAACAAGAACAGCGAATGCAACAGCGAGAACAACAATTAGGCCAGCAACAACAGAAACAGCAGAAATTTCGTCAGAAATTCAGGAGTAAGAGTAACAACACGAAAAAAATTGAGAGCAAACAAACGAAAACAAAAGCAGAGGGATAGAAGCCAGGGCTTCAGATCGAACTGAAAGAAAACAACTTCGAAAGCTTTATGCTGTGGTGTAGACATGGAAAACATTCTATCCAGTAGGAAGCAAGAAACAGCTTGAAATGGGTAGAAAACACACGCGTATCGTACACTTCAATTAACCGCCGTCTCCAAATACAGTCCTAGACAGAACAAAAGTTTCTATGTGAGACAAGCAAAGCGTGCTATTCAGTTCATACTGGCGGGCTTCTAAATTGTTCGACCAGTCGGATAAAACCCTCTGCTTATATATAGGGCTTGGGGAATCACCAGAGACCAGAATAATAGAAGTCACTGGCCGTGACTGTTCAACAGAAAGAATCCTCTAAATTTGCACGGAACCTAATCATACCTTAACAGAAAGAGGAGATTTAGTCTCATGGATAACTCTTTACAGATCTGCCGTTAGCCGGAAAACAGTAAGGGTAACCCCTTTAGCGGGCAGAGTGGTCGGGTGTCTTCGATAGGGTATTTCAGACGTAATAGTCAACCCCCAACTCCTCAAAATAATAATCTCACCCTCCAGTGCAGAACAATATTTCAACCAGTATTGTCATTTTTCGAATGTAGCTACCAATGTGGTCAACTTGTTTAATCAACTTGGATTCACATCAGACTTTTAAGAAGAAAGCGAGCTGAGTTTCATTTTGAGAAGAAATGTTGTCAATTGTGAGAGCGGTGGTCGGAGTATCTCCAAAGCCGTCAACTATTGAGAAGTAATCTGATTGTTTTTTCACGACTGAGTTCTGCCGAGTGGCGACCCTCGAGTGGCTTGCCTCGAAAACGGTTATATATAAAGACTTGTTAGCAACTAATCGTTTGACAGAAGAAAATTTCAGAAGAGAAAGTTGGCCAAAAGTGGCGACTGTTGCCTCAAACGCTGAACTCACAGCAAATCTTAGAACTTCCAATGTCTTTTCGAAGAAGAAAAACAATCAATTTGGGACTCCATAAACTTCAAAGCAATAAAGATAATTCAATGGCGAGAGCATATCAAGAGGTTCTCATTGTGATTCAATTGTTTGAGACTGAATCAACTTTCAATAGAATGCAAAAGTATATTATGTAGTGTTCCCAACTGTAGAAAAAGACTCAACAAACTTTTGAATAGTTATTTTTCATTGAAGGAGACCACAACGGATGTATCTGGTGCTACAATTGCAATAGCAACCAACTTCACGCATAGAAAACTCTCAAAAATTCAAATTAATCTGACGAAGATAGACTTCAGCCGACTGTGCTAACAATTTGAGATTCAGGATCCTTGATCTCGTTTGCACACAAATCAATTGTGGCTGAACTTGAGCTACAAAGCCCCAAAAAGATAGGGTCAGTAGAATGGATTCACGGATCAAAAGATGTCAAGTCTTTAATAGTGCAGATAGTTGTTTCAGACCCAGAGAAGACAGTAAAAATCAATGAAAAACTAATGCTGGTTCACCGAAATGCTCACCTACAAGAACTGAAGAACCGTTAACCACGTTCGAAGAAATTATCAATCAATTCTATAAATTTAAGGAAGGTCAAAGGACCCTTGGACGTGGCCGCTAAGGTATATATTACTCAAACGAATTCAAGGGGTCGAAAGACAAAACTGTTCTGTGGGCAGTCAGACCAAACTATTAATGGTTCTCATGTGGTCACCTACCAGCAAACTAAACACATACCCTAGCTACTAGCGATGCTCCAATTTGCTGTCCTAAGCCACAGCAACCGGTGCCAACAGTTCTTCTAGCAGGCAAGTTATGAGAGAAAAGTGATTTTTATGAGTAGATATTACACGTTTTTTGGGGCGAAAAGCCAACCTAATTGTGCAACTTGCGCTGTGCATCAAATGACAGAAGATAATGCAGTCAACGACAAATTCACGGTAAAATAGTACAACAAAACTTACATGAAGTACTTCATCAATTCGGTCAAAACCCCTCAAGAAGCAAATGAAAAGAACCCATCAAGAAGCAACGATGCAAGTTAGGAATATTCGCAGCATAAATGGGTTCAAACTGACAAAATGAACAACAGGTGACAGGTCGAGTTTCAAGTACTAGAGGCACATAGATCAACAAGCTTTGAAGACACATCAGAATCATATCGAATCCTTGCACTAATCTGGATTATCTTATTGTCATTCCGTAACTCAGTGAAAAGATCCAGCCTAGAAAACAAAGGGAATTGTGAGGTCCTTTGTATCGGTTTTAGACCACTTGACTCATGTTCACTATTTGCAATACGGATGAATTTTCTACTTAAAAACAATTGGGCAGCAATTGGGGAAGAATGGGACAAAGAGTTGTCAACAAATCCTCTAAGTTGAACAGTGATTACCAAAAAACCGCATTTAACTAAAAATTGCAATTACCAGTCACATGATGGTTCCCGAAATACAGCCTTATGAAACAGTTACAGAGTTTGCCTACGAAAGCAGCTAATGAGTGAACATACAAAATGAAAAAATCTCTCATTGGTCACAATTTTCAACAGAGCTATATTGGCTACAATTCGCAAGCAACTAACAACAAGTGTTTGCTGCGAAAATCCATGTAGAATTTCTGGAGAAATTTCAAAGGAGCATTGAAACTTTCCATCAAAGGATTCAAAGGGTCCGTATGGACAACAGGGCCAGTATGTCTTCTGAAAGATGAGGAGACGTCGCTAAAACCGTGGTTCCAAGTTCGCGAAGTTGAAGATAAGCAAGCAAAATTTTTGCTACATATTGCTTGATGTTCGTAACTAAGGAAAAAGTCCTCTCAAAATAGACATAATCAATCAAGCGGTGGAAATTGTTTTTTCGACTTTTTCAAGTTGAAGGAGTCCCGAACTTTTTAAAAATAATAACAGGCAGCAGTGGAAAATTTAAAACATTGAATATTGTTAAATTATCACTCTTCGTAGAACATGATTGAAGTTTTCTTGGAAAAATTTGACTCAAACGTTAAAAGCTCCATTTCAATATGTGGCGCCGAATGCTATCCGCGAAGCATCCGGTGGTAAAACTTCTGTTTGTGAGATCACATCGTGACAACCTTTACGAAGGAACAGAAAATTTGAGAAGTTTCTTCAACAAGAATTCTTGATCATTGATTAACGCAAGATCTTGAGTAAAATTAGGTCATGATGTGTCCAATGTCGACAAAGGATCGGTTTTTGCCAACCCAGCTCACCTAGATATTGCAGAGATCCCACAATACTGACTTGAAGAGCATATATTTCCATTCAGCCTCATCGGAGTCGACCACGGGCCAATTCATTTCAAGATCCCACGTTGTCCTTTGAACAGATGGTGATCTCTATACACTTTCTTAACCACAACAGCAGTACAAATAGAAGCACACAAATCATGTCTAGCAGAAAGATTGAGGTTCAACGATAGATGTGGCTACCCAAGTGCCATAATCAGCGACAACCGCACAATTTTTGCAGTAAGAGCCAAAAAACAAAAAAAGAAGAACACTTGGACGAAAGAATCAAATTGCGTTTTCTAGAGAAATTCATGATCAGGATCTTAATCAACCGAAGCTTTGCTGATGGATTACTCCGTACGACAATTGCTTTTGATGACGAGCCGAAATTTTGACAGCACACACACACCAAAACACATCAAGTTGGGACAAAAAATGCTAGTTCACCATGCATGTCATTCAACGATCTGAACCAAGATCTGGAAAAGTTCTTCAAAACGGCTGAAGCAAATTCCGACATGACCTGGAATATATGGACTCGCAAATATGTTCCTCCATTGGAATCCGAGAGCTAAGAATTCGAAGGAAAACTTTCGAGTCTTGAATGAGGGAGAAATCTTTTGACGGTCGATGATGCTCTAAAACGACGTGAATACAAAATAGGCCGAGTCATCTTAGTTTCTGCTGGCAAGGACGGCGTCGCTTAAACAGCAAGAAAGTTACATGTAGAAATAAACCGGCCAGTCGTAAACATAGTGCCAGTATTGTATGATGATGTTTCTGAGATCAGAAAAGGCCAGGAGCAGAAACAATTAGCAGATAGAAAGAAAAGATATGGAAACCGGAAAGAAAGTAAAATCTGTTAAAATCTGTCAAGTTTGGGAATAACAAATTCTCCTGCCCACCTCTGATTTTGGGAATTGAAACCCGGAACCACCAAATGATTTGGCACGTTGTCAGAGTAGCGTCTAATCTCTAAATCTACCCAATTTGAAATTAATTAAATCGTACCTTAAAGTGAGGTTATTGTGACTTATATGGTGACAAATTGATTTTCCCCCAGATTTTCTCTGTGTATGGTCAAAATTCTTAATCTGATCTCTTATATATTTATTATTGACCAAAATGTCATTTATTTGATGAACCAAAAAATGTCTCGCAGGTAACATCAATGCCTGCGGCATCTAAAGGTTTTATCACAATATCAGGTCTTCGTAAAATTCGAGAGCCGAGCTGTGAAGGTTGTGTTGAGCTTAGATTCTTGATCAACCGCACCAGTAACTTCATTATGTTAGCCATGTGCTAAACGAGTAAGGTTTTTGAGCACTGACCAACAGGACTATAGATTTGACAAGGCAACTACACTTAAACTGAAATCAGTGATTTTGACGGGTTGCCAAACTACAATCGATATTTCCGGATGCTCGAGATTCATGGCGTAATGCAAGTGTTGGACAGTGTAACTTGTAACCTCTTTCAGTTTGCACACGGTGGTAAAAAAACTAGAGTATTGAGTGCACTCGCAGGTTAACTGCAATCATCCAATTTACGCCTCCGAAGAATTTTCCGGCCATCCAAAATGGCGGAACTTTTACACAGAACCCTTCGAAAGTGACACTGGAGGCAGAACAGGACGCAAGTCGATAACTGAAGTCTTGATGGATTAGACGGAGGAGGGCTCGGGGGAAGATTTCAGCAGATCCTTTAAAACAGTCGGAAGATTATTGGGAGAAATTTCGCAACCTTTTCGTGAAGTTGCAAGTAATTGACATCACTTTTTGTAAAGTTTGAAAAACAGACGTTTGCCCCTAATCTCTTCTAATGAAGCCATATTGTTTGGTGGCGACAAGTTTGCCTTCTTCAGATTGTAGTTTTCGGAAGAAGTCTCCTTTGACCTGGTATGTTAAACTTTTGAGCACTCCTTAATAGACTTGAGACTTCTTAATATCTAAGTTCTCCATGAATCCTTTTTCAAGGGAAATTTTGGCTGTCTTTGAAATGGCTCAATTATTGCTTGATTTGCTATTTTGCTAGTTAATACACCATATTGATGCAACCGTTGTATTTAATCTATTAAAATTGTATGTACTAGTTTCAAATTGAGATGAATTCCTTAATGATAAAAACCACTGAGAAATCTATTACATTTTATATACGTTTTCATTTATTCTTAATTCACAATCTAACCAGACCAAAGAAAACCGGGTACACCAGTAAACAGTTGGAACACTCGATTGTTTCTATGAACATACTAACATTTATGATAAAAAATTTGAATTTTTAGTTTCAGAAAAATAATTATGAACTGACGAACGTAAAAGGTCACAAAAGGACACAAATGGAGGAGGTCTGACAATTTTTTGAACACTAAATGAGAACTGGTCTCGATTTTTGTACACTCTTTACCCTTTTTTCCCGGTTATTTTTTGATAAATTCCTCGCCCCGGGTTTTATACATTCAAGTTCTTACGCGACCTTACACAATTTGATTTAAATTTTTTGCACAGAATGGCTCGAGCGTACTTACAACTCTGAATTTGCCAATGTGACTGAGTTCCTGGCAGGTGCTCTGCAACAACTGAGACAGAACTCAACTGAACTGGAGAAGTTCTGGGAGTCCAAGTTGGGCAAAGAGACAATCTGGACATGGCCAAACGCCCTCTTCTACAGCTTCACTGTTATAACTACTATAGGTAACAACCCTAACAACACATTATAATTAATGCTTCCAGACTATTTAATTATGAGCGCACGACGCCCCCCCCCCCCCACCTCGTGAGTTCATCTTCGGTCTGGACATACTTGCTTCCGTCGGGGACCTCAACATGGGTAACAACATTATTTTCATTGCAGTCAAAATTGAAAACTGCCCGGGCTGACACCATAAATGTTTCTTGTTAAGACCATTCAAAAACTTAAAGGTGATCTCAAATGACGTCTTTTGGATAACGTAATACAATGAATATATCGTAGTTGCTATTGACCATCAACAAGAAAACCTGTATGCTGTTTCGGAAAATTGACAACTGTACATGCTTTCACTGAAAACTCTAGTTATGAGCGAACTCAAAATTTACAAGAATCTTGTAAGATATCAATACTTGTAAGTCAAAAAATATAAATCAGGGTTTAGAAGACGAATTTTGAACAAACTAAAGCTCACTAAACAGGTTTATGAACTCAAGTCCATAAAAAAATTCAGTCTTAATTCCTGCAAATTTTTGAATTACAAAACTTTTTTTGTAGTTTATTTGGACGATAAAGCCCTAGTCCAGAAGAACGAACAAAAACGGAACAATAAATAATCGGCAGTTTGGTTTTTCACGTTGGAAATTGTGAGTATGTTCTGTTTGTTAGGCATGATCGGTCTCAAACTTAAGAAACCGTCAGTATTTTTCCACACAAAAATGTGAAATTCGTTAATTCTAACGTAGTCAAATTTTATGATGAATTTCTAATCACAAAAATTTTGAGCGTACCTCTTGGCGACAATTTCCTCGAAAAAGTGAAAATCGCGACTTTCTTCTTTAGCTCATTTACAAAAAGAGTCGAACAAATATGAATTCTTTGTTTCTTTTTCGAGCTAAAATTGTAACAGACTTGTTTAACGTTGATGAGGATTCCGTTCATTAAATGACACTCACTAATTCTTCATATTACCATGAGCAATCAAGTACATAAATTCTCATGATTTTTGACGGTTTCTTATGTTTCAAACCGAAAATACCAAAAAAGAAGACACCATACATACCGAATCTTAGAAATCGAACATCCCAACGATTATGTTACGTTTAAAACCGAACTCACCGACGATTCCTTCAGTTCAAAAACCGAAAGAGTTTTCACCGTTTTCTCTGACGGAAACCAAACATACCGACTATTTTCTTAAGTTTACAAACGACTATTCCTAAACTAGGAAACGCATTGAAAATAAATGAAATTGCAGATGAAAAAACTTTTATCAGCAGAAAGTGTTCCATTTTACCTTTTTTTAATAGGCCTTAATGTCCTTACTTATATTAATTTTGAATATGAAGTCTTGCAGTCATCTTGCAACATTTCAATTTCACGCATATTTTTCGGCAAACAACTGAATGACCTGAGCCACCAAAAAACATTTCACGCAATAAACGATATTAACAATTATAGCGAACAATTTATTCTTATTTCACACAAAATGGTTCTCAATCAATTGAAGATTTTAATTATTTCAGATGTTTCATAAAAATACTGCATCAATTTAAACTTTGGTCTTCAAATTTTGTTGCTACATAACTAGTCTTGATTGGTCGATTTAACGGGTTTCATGGAAGGCTTGGTAATAAAGTTTATGGAAAGCCCAGATCTGTAATATATTTTGGTCTTTTCCTTTATAGCTCCCCTTCATCGAAATTAAACCCCCTGATGGTATATTTATGGTAAGGGGGGGGGGGGGGGCTATACGTTCTGTAACTTCTAACCTGAGGGGGGATTGATAGCAGTCTCAAATTTTGAAAATAATTTCAGGTTATGGAAATATAGTTCCGACGACAGCCTTTGGGAAAGCCCTCACAATATTCTATGGAATATTTGGCATCCCCTTATTCTTCAGTGTCGTCTCCTACTGGGGAGAAATTGTTCATCAACTTCTGGTCAAGTTCGAGAAAGTATTCCTGCTTTGGAGCAAAACGCTAGCCAAGTCAATTCCCACTCACATTCGAAAAGTTATAGTCATATTTCTCTTTCTGATAGTTTTTTACGGGTTATTCGTGCTAGTCGCGGCGTGTTTAATAGATATATTCCGACATGACGAGATGGATTTTGTTACGTCATGCTACTTTTGTTACGTAACAATTACGAGCATCGGTTTTGGCGATTACACGTTGCTGACTTACGATGCGACATTTACTACTTGGTTAAGTTATATTGGGTTTATGTTTTATGTATTTCTATCGGCCGTTGGATTAGCCGGGGTTGTCATCTTCAGGGTTTACAGTTGCAGTGAAAACTATATTTTATTAGCTGATGAAGTATCGTGATAAGGATCTTTTCCGTTTGTGCCCCCCCCCCCAGTACGTTATGCGCCCCCAATTAGAAAGCAGTACATAGTAAATCATTATGTAAAAATATGGCACGTGCGTCTCGGGATGCAAATAATATGCACCCACTAAGCTGGGGGGGGGGGGGGGGCACAAACGGAAAAGATCCCATGATAATAGTGCTGTTAATAGATTTTGTGTAATTTAAATTTAGAGTTTGATTTTTTAATTAATACCAAAGAATAAGGAACGCCAACAGCAAAAAATACTTAACGAACACTGAAGCATGTTTGCAACCATATTTGATATTTTTAAGCTCTTATAATTGAATTGAATGGTTGTACTCAAAATTTTTTTTATGAGGCTTATATATATATATATATATATATATATATATATATATATATATATCAACTTTAACAGCAAAAAACGCCTCACATTTTTAAATTCTTACTATCATACTTACTATCTTTCTTAGAATTTTCAAATAGAAATTTTTTAACTTCCTTTGTGTTTCAAAACTCATTTGGAAACTAATATGCAGTTAAACATAGACGCATGCTGAGCCCAAGAAGATATTATGAAATCAATGCAAATAATAAATATTACCCGTACCTAACTCCAAGTGCGTTTCAGTACTGGGCCAGTATAAATGCAATTCCTCATCATTACTGATTCATGTCGCTTTTTTGACTTGTCGGACCTGCATTCAGTCTGATTTTAGCATGGTCAGACTATGGCCAAGTGTAAAAATAAAGTTCGGTAGGGGTAGGGGTATTGAACCCACAATCCCTCGCTCCTTAGCCGTTTGTCCTCCTTTTTGCGCCACCACAACTGGTGCAATGTAAACTTTTGCTGAGACAGAAAGCAGAGACAGAAGCAGAAAAAGGCAAATGCGAAAGTTTTTGATGTTAGATAGACAAACTACCCCCTTTTTTATTAACAAACTTGGAAAAACAGATTGAAATGTTTTTTTTTGCATTTTCAAGAATTAACTAAGAGAAAATCAGAAATTCATGGTTTGAACAAAGTATATTCCTGCTAGTTTTAAACGCTAACAATAGCTTCTGAAACGTTTCCGCTCACAACATTGCTTAGCTGGTAGCCAAAAACAAAAGAATTATTTTTGTCTAGACTGTTTGTTTTTGAACATGTAATGTTTCTTCTTAAATGGGCCAATCATTAAAATTTGGAGCTGGAAATGGATTTTTCGTCAAGAGTCTGTTGTAAATTAGTTTGGGATAAGTTTAAATATAAATTTTTGCAAGTATAAACAAAGTTTTCATCATATCGCCTAAAACAGATACAAAGTATCTGAGATACAAACTACCTGAAGTATAAAGTGTGTTCTTAATATGCAAAAATCCATCACGAAATACAGTAAGCAGAGACAAGAAACATTGTATGTTCATTTTTTTTATTGAGCACTAGAATATATGTTATATTTTTCTTTGGTTCATTTTGAAATCTTTTTTTAGACATGGCGATTGAAATTGTATTACTTTTCAAAACTTATCTCAAGTAATGTATTAGATATTGGGAGCTGAAACAGAATCAGTAAACCGAATAGAAGACTAAGATCGAAGTATTTCTACAGTAATAGGAGCGCTACCAAGCTATTTTTCAAGAAACTTTTGCTGGTTAATAGTTTTGAAAAACATTGTGGATTTGTAACTAATTTCTTTTCAAATAATACTTCGATTTTTTTGAATAATTTTATGAAAGTATTTTTTTTCAGTTGAAAAATAATTGATAAAACAAGAATATCGGGCTCCTTGTAATTCAGTGACCATAGAATATATATACACTGAAAGGAGAGCAGAAGAAAATATTTCGAAAACCAAATTGGTTCTCATTTTTGCAAGAATTTGTTTTGTTTTGAGTTTTGTACACTTTATTTTAATGATTGAGCATGCTCCAAACAAACTTACTGAAACTCAAAACACACTTCATCATATCCTCATAGAATTCACCACACTAATAAACTTCATGTTAAGACTTTGCTTTGCACCATGCAATCAAAAAACAAATAGATAGTAAATACTCCATAAAAATTATTTTTTATCAACAAAATAACAATAATAATTATTATGATAATAACAAAAATAATAATGAATTCAAAACAAACATTGTTTCTACCATCTTGGTTTTGCCCATTTAGGGGAGGTAAAATTTTTATTTAGGTTCTCCAATGAATCCCATCGAGACGGAAAGCAGTTGTACCTGAATTCGGTTCTTTCTTGTGCCTCAACAAAATTTGTCATTTCACTTTGGAATGTTTTGGAATTCATCACAGGCGCATACCAGAAAAGATTGTAAGAGATTGAAAGCGTATTGTTATGCTTAGCTACACGAACAATTTTTGTCGCACCACTTCTGTCTCATCTCTCTAGCGTAAGTCAAAACATTACCTCTGGATCTTCTTTTGCAGTTGTGTGGTATGTTTTTCCACAAATCAAATGGATTTCGAATTTTCTGTAAAACAAGTAGTTTGTTCGATAGAAGGAGATCTGAGAGAACCAATTTGTACCCTCTCGGTAGAAGAACTTGATAATTTGATCCACAGTAGAGACTAAAACTACATGACTTTTAACCAGATAACACTTAACAATCACTTTTGTTTCAACAGGCAAAACTCGTCGAAAATGTGCTAGCTTCTGGAGACCCTTTATAACAGTAAAGTCAATGTGAAAGCTCCAAAAAAAATTTCGAAAAGAAATTTACGCCAAGATCTTTTATCAACGTGATCTGATATCCCCTTCAATCTGATGTTTTTTGCTTGAAAAAACAATCCATAGTCAGCGCAATTTTATAGACAAAAGTTAATAAATTTGAACTTTGTGAAATTAGACTTCAGTTAGCTTTATTCAATCCACTTAATAGGAATATCAATATCAGGAAAAAGTTTTCCATTTGTTTGAAAAACTCGAAAAAGAACGGTTTTGAGTAGAATTGAGGTTAATTTTTGTGACTGTTTTATAAAATTTACTGGCAAAAAATATGAAATTTGAACACTTTCCCATCTAAACGTAAATACTGTGCGATATCAATTTACTACTGCTACATATACCCCAACTTCTTTGGGCTGAAACACAAGAGAAAAAATGGCAAATGTCCAAACCAAAACAAAAAAATTTTTGATTTTGGCTGAAAAATCTCTGGTATTGGAAAGGATTACGCAATCGGACCGTAGCCAAAGTGCATATTTAAACCATTGCCAATGATTCCGAGTTTTTTTGTAAACGTAGCAATTATGGATTATGTGCGTTATATACGTGAACGCACATAATCCATTTTACCTACATGTATAAAAAGATTCTGACTCATTTAGCGAAATACAGACTCTTTATTACAGAAGAATTGCATCAGTTACTTATTTGAACAAAGTTGCTAACAAAATTTTTGTAAGTGAACGTGCTAACCGGTAATTATTAATTGGTTTAATACATTGATTGAGATATCTTTGCTGAAACAATTGCTTTTTTCAAAAAAAAAGCTGGAAGAGTATCAAAAAAACCCTTTTCTTTATTCTCAAGTGGCGCCAACTTGTACGGGCATCATTTTAACTCAACTCATTGCCTGTATATTTCTCGGCCAGTTTTCACAAGTTTCATGCTTATTGATACACTTTCCTGTTTTCCTTTGATGAGCTTGTTTTTAATTTCTGAATTTGTTCCTCTAAACTTTGTTAAAAGATTGTAAGGCTGATAAGTCAAACTGTTTCGTCAGAAGATTGATATACACATCCACTCGCAAGAAAATTTGAGCTCTTTCATTGAGCATTCGACTCCAATTTTAAGCATTCTGCTCAAAAATTTAAAAAGAAACACAGGGTCCATTAAATTCAAAAAATTTTCAATAAAAGACTAATTGTGGATCAAAATTTTTTGCAACACTTTGCAGTCAATCACTGGGAGCACCTCTACTGTTTAACAAATTTATAACAAAACAAAATATATTACATGGGAGACTTGCATTTACAATTGCCCAGTACTGATTTACACTTGGAGTTCGGAACGGGTAAATGTCAAAAAACCTGCTGGAATATGACGAAATACAGAAAAAAAGTGGCGTTTGATGACAATGTTTAAACATGTAAGCAGATATTGTGACACTTTGTTCAAGACATTTTTAAGTGGAAAAAAAATATTCCGTTTCTAACCTACGCATTTACAGATATGATGTGCTGGCCGTTGAGTTTCTATAGAATAGAGCTTTTTTATGAGAAAATTATCTTAAAAAAATCCCAATTTTTTTCTCTGCTCACTGACAATCTACTGTTGGCATAAATAAATGTTCAATTTTATGATTCAAATACTTGAACTGCATGAGATTATAAACCAGTGACCATAAAATATATACATTGAAAAAGAACAAAAACAAAAAATAGAAGCAAAAAACAAAAACAAAAAAAAACAAAACCAAAATGTATCAGAAGAGAAAATATTTCCAAAAAAACTGGTTCTCAATTAATCAAGAATTTGTTTTATTCTGAGTTTCGTACACTTTATTTTGATGATTGAAAATGCTCCAAACAAAATTACTGAAAATCATAAACACATTCATTGACTATAAACAAATAGACAGTAAATACTCTAAAAATTTTAAATTTTATCAACAAAAGGTCTTCCATTTGATAGAAAAACTAATGAAAAACGGTTTTGAGTCAAAGTGAGGATAATTTTGTAATAGTTTTATCAAATTTCTTGGATCTAAAACAAAATTGAAAAAAGGATAAATATCCAAGCTTAAAAAACATTTAAATTTCCTTTGGCTGAAAAGTCTGTCTAGTATTGTCAAGGATAACGCGCCGGACCGTAACCAAAAAGCTTATTTAAAATTTTGCCAATGAGTCGTAGCCTTTTTATATACGTATGTAATATAGATTATGTGTGTTCACGTATAATGTCTAACTTGTCAAACACTACAAAATGCAAAAATTTAGCGCGATACAGACTTTATATATATATATATATATATATATATATATATATATATATATATATATATATCTTCCCTTCAAATACAAATCTCTTTAGACATGGCTTTTTTCAACATTTTATATTGGGAGCGGAAATCGAATCGTGAAACTGAATAGGATTGAGAGATACATTAAAAATTTGAACATTTTTTGCATTCTTTTTTACTGTTGTTTCATATTGATATTTTTTGTTTCTTATTCAATGTTTTGCACAATTTGCGCACTTTTTGGTGAGCTGTCATCCGTCAAAATAAAAAATCATCCGTCATTCTTAAAAAATAGATTGAACCAAATTTGTTCTGGAGGCGAACGAATTTCTTTCAATGACTCTCCGTTGTGTGATATTCAATTACAGTTGAAAGAATTTTTGTGTTGCGACAACAACAACTTATTGTTGAGATAATCTAATAGCTCATTATGTCTATTCTGAAGAATTGAAACAGTAGTGAAACTCTGCTTTGGTATTGTTTTACTTTTTCCATTTTCTAGTTTTCTTCAATGCTGCTCTTTTAAAAATGGCGAGAGAGAGAGAGAGAGAGAGAGGGAGCAGAGAGAG